>NC_053026.1:241037086-241402278 GCF_003073215.2 Triticum urartu | reverse complement strand
TATTTTTCATATTTTGAACCATTGAAATGCAATGACCATCGATAAGTGGCCTATGTTTTGCCGGAGTGTTGATTAATTTCCATTCTGGCAAATTTCACGCGCTCGATGTGTCCTTTTTTAGCAAAGGTCATGCCGGATTTTTTTGGTTTTGCTGTCGAGTTATAATCTCTGAATTTTGTACACAGGAGATGTCTGATGACGATGGGATCCCGGAGTGCGGGCACTACTATGATGACCGGGGTGTGTGCGACAGGTTTCCTTGCCTGCAAAATGATAGATTTTTCACAGTGAAGCTGGAAGATACTTTCGATGTTTGTATGGTATGCAATGACACGCATTTCATCGTAATTAATATCATCACTTGTGCTTCTTTTGTTCAACCTGTAATTTATGGATTTTTTTCAATTCGATTAGTACATCCCGTGCCATGCTAGACCATATGTATTGGATAAGCTTGGTTTTGGTTTAGATGACTTTGAGAATGTGGAGACGAGGAGGGCTCACTTAAGAACTAAACATGGTTACGAGTTTCTGGTTAAGTTCTACAATGCGGTCGATCGCTCCCATTTCGGTTGCTCTCATTGGGAAGCTCTCTGCAAGGCATATGGATTTGAGGAGGGAATGCAAATAAGATTTGATACTCGTCCCGAAGATTATGATGATGATGATGATAATATCGACATCTGGGTGGATGTGGATATGCCTCCAGTTTTGCCTAGATGTGAGTTTGTCAAACTAATTTGTTAAGTTCAGTAATTTATGTTGTTAATTTAAAAATATTTGGTGTTCGTCCATACTAAACTTATTTATTTATAATTTTCAACTTATTTCTTATCTTCAAGAAATACTTGGAAGGTAGTAGACAACACATACTACAGCTATGACTCCAAGCTTAATTGTGAGGACAAAGGTTATCTTGTCTCATTCATAGAAGATGTTTATGCCTTCGAAACCAGTCACTCTATCAGCCAAAATTATACTAGATACGTGCCACTAGTCCATACATTGCTTGATGATAACTTCATTGCTAAAAACTTGGTAAGATTTTGTTAATGATGGTAACTTCATTGCATACATTATTCTTATGTAAACCATTGCTAACTATATATGTTACTATTTCGTTTTTGAACAGAGGCTCTCGAAGTAGGTTGTGCCTGACATGCTATTTACCGAAGGTGATATGCATATGGTTAGCTTACGACCAACTCCTTCGGAGGCTTACCATACTGCATACTCGATTTCTTCAAATGATGGAAGGCTCAAAATCAAAGAATGGAGCAAAGTGATGAATGCGAACACGCAAATAATTGGAGACAAAATGAATGTGCGCAAGCCACAAGTTGGAGATAGGTTTATGTCCATTCTTCATTATGGTGAAGGACCGGTTTATCTGTTTTATGGTATTTTAGCTAGGAGAGAGGAGTAGGTCCTAAGTATTAAGAACAATTAGTTAGTGTTGATTATATATGACTACAATGTCTTAGACTTGATGGTGATGCTGAGTAGGAGTAGTGACTATGAGTACTATGATGATGATGAGGACGAGTTGTTATTATAACCAGTGACGAATTTGTTATATGATGTCCCATCATGGACGAAATGATGATTATGAGGAGTTATATGAGAATGATAGATTATGATGATAAGTTGTTAATGATATTATGATGATGATGAGAAGTTATTATGTCATTGGGTGAAAGAACCACCGATTAGTTTCAAATGGATGGATCCAAAGTGACCATTGGTTACTTTGGATCCATGCACTTGAAACTAATCCAAGGTTCTTTCACCTAGTGATTTAATAACTCATTACAATGTAAAAACAATCTCTAAATTGCTACTGTATGAAAAATTGTATATAGGTATATGAATATGACCTAAAATTCAAAAGAAATGGAATAGGGAATAATAGTAGTAGCGGTTGTTTTCGAAGGTGCTACTAATAATTAGCAGTAGCGATTGACTTGGAAAGATCTACTACTAAGTAGATATAGTAGTAGAGAGTGCCAGTAGGCGCTACTGCTAAGCATTAGCTGTAGCGCCTTATCAGTAGCGCGCTTACCCGCGCTACTGATAGGCCAAAAACCAGCGCTACTGCTAGGCTTTTCCCTAGTAGTTCCTCATAGGAAAAAAGCACCATCAAAATACATAATCCATTCTTGGGGTGATTCCTTGCCGGGGACGACTGTCTCTGCCCTTTCCTCATCAGGGGTTGGCATCCATTCTGCAATAAACTCTGCCAATGCCCAACTCTGAATAGTTAAAGTGCTCTCAAACTTCAAACCAAAGCTGGATAGCTCCAAAGCCCATTCCACTATGCTGCCAGTTGCCTTAGGGTTTCGGAGTATACTTTGCAACGGGAAACGAGTGACAACCGTGATCTCATGGGCTTGGAAGTAGTGGCACAGTTTCCTTGAGGCCATAATGAGACCAAAGATCAACTTTTGCATGCCAGAGTACATCGATCTAGCCCCCTGTAACAAGGAGCTGACGAAGTACACTGGGCGCTGCACCACTTTCTTCCTTGCCGCGTCCTTGGGGTTGCTCTCGTTGCCCTACTCATTGCTATCCTGATTCTTATCTGACTCTGTCATGATCTGGCCACCTTCTGCCTCATCTACCTCTTGCTATGCTACGAAGGCCGCACTGATGACTTGGTTGGTTGCCGCCAAGTAAAGCAATAATGGCTCTTGGGGTTTGGGTGCAACCAAGGTAGGCACAGATGATAAGTAGGCTTTCAATTCCTGCATCTGCTTCCGGGGTCCACTTCATAGGCCATGCCTTCTTCAAATCCTTGAAGAACGGCCGTGCACGCTTGGCAAACTTGGAGATGAATCTGCTTAGCAAGGCAATGCATCCCGTCAAGCGCCTCACATCCTTAAATGTCCTTGGTGCTTGGATCTGCTCAATGGCCTTGATCTTGTCGGGGTTGGCTTCGATCCCCTGATGGGACACGAAGAACCCGATTATCTTGCCAGAGGGAACACCAAATACACACTTCTCCAGATTATGCTTCAGGTTGATCTCGCGCAGATTGGCAAATCTCTCTTCCAAATCCTGGATAAGGGTGGCCTTATCCTTGGTTTTGACCACGATATCATCCATATAGGATTCTATATTCCTATGCAGCTATGGCTCAAAACTGATTTGGACTGCCCTTGCAAAAGTGGACCCGACACTCTTTAATCTGAACTGCATGCGGACAAAGCAGTACGTACCACACGGAGTGATGAATGATGTCTTCTCTTCATCTTCCTTGGACATGAAGATTTGATGATATCCTGAGTATGCATGCAGAAAGGAGAGCAAATAACATCCCGAAGTATAATCCATGATCTGGTCGATACGCGGCAAGGGAAAGGGGTCCTTTGGGCAAAGCCTTGTTGAGGTCATTGAAATCAATGCAAAGCCTCCACTTCCCGTTAGCCTTCCGGACCACTACTTGATTTGCTAACCATGTAGGATGCAGTACTCCTCTGACCAAACCAGCTCCCTCTAACCTCTTGATTTCTTCGGCAATGAACTGTTGCCTCTCCAAGGCCTGCTTCCGTACCTTCTGCTTAATGGGTCGGGCATGTGGGTAGACAACAAGGTGGTGCTCAATTACCTCCCTGGGAACACCAGAGATATCAGATGGTTGCCAAGCAAAAACATCGATATTCCCTCGCAGGAAGGCAACGAGCGTGCTTTCCTACTTGTCATCGAGGGTGGCGCTGATAGTGAAAGTACCGTCAACGCCAGCCAGACCTGCCAGGACCTTCTTCACTTTGGGTGTAGTAATCTTGGATCTCTAGCTGTTGGAACACTTCGGCACATCGTCAACGGGTGTCATGCACTAGGAGGGGCACGCTTCTCGGACACGGCTACCTCTTGAGCACTGGTTGGCTTTCCCCGAAGATGAAGGGATGACGCAACAAAGTAGCGTAAGTATTTCCTTCAGTTTTTGAGAACCAAGGTATCAATCCAGTAGGAGGCTAGGCTCGAGTCCCTTGTACCTACACAAAAACTATAGCTCAACGCAACCAACGTGCTTAGGGGTTGTCAATCCCTTCACGGTTACTTACGAAAGTGAGATATGATAGAGATGATAAATAATATTTTTGGTATTTTTGGTATAGAGATGCAAATTAAATAAAGTAAAAGCAAAGTAAAAGCAAAGCAATAAGAAAGTGATGGAGATTCATATGATGAGAAAGAGACTCGGGGGTCATAGGTTTTACTAGTGGCTTCTCTCAAAAGCATAAGTATTCTACGGTGGGTGAACAAATTACTGTTGAGCAATTGACAGAATTGAGCATATTTATGAGAATGTCTAGGTATGATCATGTATATAGGCATCACGTCCGACACAAGTAGACCGAAACGATTCTGCATCTACTACTATTACTCCACTCATCGACCGCTATCCAGCATGCATCTAGAGTATTAAGTTAAAAACAGAGTAACGCTCTCAGCAAGATGACATGATGTAGAGGGATAGTTTCATGCAATATGATAAAAACCCCATCTTGTTATCCTTGATGGCAATGGTACAATACGTGCCTTGCTGTCCCTTCTGTCACTGGGAAAGGACACCATAAGATCGAACCCAAAGCTAAGCACTTCTCCCATGGCAAGAACAACCAATCTAGTAGGCCAAACCAAACTGATAATTCGAAGAGACTTGCAAAGATAACCAATCATACATAAAAGAATTCAGAGAAGATTCAAATATTATTCATAGATAGACTTGATCATAAACCCATAATTCATTGGTCTCAACAAACACACCGCAAAAAGAAGATTACATCGAATAGATCTCCATGAGAGAGGTGGAGAACATTGTATTGAGATCCAAAAAGAGAGAAGAAGCCATCTAGCTATTAGCTATGGACCCGTAGGTCTGAAGTAAACTACTCGCACTTCATCGGAGGGGCTTGGATGATGATGTAGAAGCCCTCCGTGATCGATGCCTCCTCCGGCGGAGCTTCAGAACAGGCCCCAAGATGGGATCTCGTGGATACAGAAAGTTGCGGCGGTGGAATTAGGTTTTTGGCTCCGTCCCCGATCGTTTTGGGGTACGTGGATATATATAGGAGGAAGAAGTACGTCGGTGGAGCTTCGAGGGGCCCACGACGCAGGGGGCGCGCCCTCCACCCTCGTGACCACCTCGTGGCTTTATTGACGGAGGATCCAAGTCTCTTGGATCTTATCTGATGAGAAAATCATGTTTCCGAAGGTTTCATTCCATTTGGACTCCATTTGATATTCCTTTTCTTCGAAACCCTAAAACAGGCAAAAAAACAACAATTCTGGGCTGGGCCTCCGGTTAATAGATCAGTCCCAAAAATAATATAAAAGCGGATAATAAAGCCCAATAATGTCTAAAACAATAGATAATATAGCATGGAGCAATCAAAAATTATATATACGTTGGAGACGTATTAAGCATCCCCAAGCTTAATTCCTGCTCGTCCTCGAGTAGGTAAATGATAAAAACAGAATTTTTGATGCGGAGTGCTACCTGGCATAATTTCAATGTATTTCTTCTTAATTATGGTATGAATATTTAGATCAGAAAGATTCAAGACAAAAGTTCATATTGACATAAAATGATAATACTTCAAGCATACTAAATAAGAAATTATGCCTTCTCAAAATAACATGGCCAAAGAAAGTTCATCCCTACAAAATCATATACTTTAGTCATGTTTAATTTTCGTCACACAAGAATGCTACCATCATGCACAACCCCGATGACAAGCCAAGAAATTGTTTCATAGTTCAGTAATCTCAAACCTATAAACTTTCACGCAATATATGAGCGCGAGCCATGGACATAGCACTATGGGTGGAATAGAATATAATAGAGGGGGGTTATGTGGAGAAGACAAAAAAGGAGAAAGTCTCACATCAACGAGGCTAATCAATGGGCTATGGAGATGCCCACCGATTGATGTTAATGCAAGGAGTAGGGATTGCCATGCAACGGATGCACTAGAGCCATAAATGTATCAAAGCTCAACAAAAGAAACTAGTGGGTGTGCATCCAACTTGCTTGCTCACGAAGACCTAGGGCACTTGAGGAGGCCCATTGTTGGAATATACAAGCCAAGTTCTATAATGAAAAATTCCCACTAGTATATGAAAGTGATAACATGAGAGACTCTCTACTATGAAGATCATGGTGCTACTTTGAAGCACAAGTGTGGTAAAAGGATAGTAACATTGTCCCTTCTCTCTTTTTCTCTCAATTTTTTTGGGCCTTCTTTTTTTATGGCCTTTCCCTTTTTTATTTATTCCTCACTTGGGACAATGCTCTAATAATGATGATCATCACACTTCTATTTATTTACAACTCGATACTAGAACAAAGATAACTCTATATGAATGCCTCCAGCGGTGTACCGGGATATGCAATGAACCAAGAGTGACATGTATGAAAGAATTATGAACGGTGGCTTTACCACAAATACTATGTCAACTACATGATCATGCTAAGAAATATGACAATGATGAGTGTGTCATGATGAACGGAATGATGGAAAATTGCATGGCAATATATCTCGGAATGGCTATGGAAATGCCATAATAGGTAGGTATGGTGGCTGTTTTGAGGAAGATATAAGGAGGTTTATGTGTGAAAGAGTGTATCATATCACGTGGTTTGGATGCACCGACGAAGTTTGCGCCAACTCTCAATGTGAGAAAGGGCAATGCACGGTACCGAAGAGGCTAGCAAGGATGGAAGGGTGAGAGTGCGTATAATCCATGGACTCAACATTAGTCATAAAGAACTCCGATACTTATTGCAAAAATCTACAAGTCATCAAAAACCTCGGCACTACGCGCATGCTCCTAGGGGGATAGATTGGTAGGAAAAGACCATCGCTCGTCCCCGATCGCCACTCGTAAGGAAGACAATCAAATAACACCTCATGTTTCAAATTTGTTGCATACCGTTTACCATACGTGCATGCTACGATACTTGCAAACTTCAACACAAGTATTTCTCAATTTCACAACTACTCAACTAGCATGACTTTGATATTATTACCTCCATATCTCAAAACAATCATCAAGCATCAAACTTTTCTTAGTATTCAACACACTCATACGAAAGTTTTATTACTAATCTTGCATACCAAGCATATTAGGATTTTAAGAAAATTACCATGCTATTAAGACTCTCAAAATAATCTAAGTGAATCATGAGAGATCAATAGTTTCTATAAAAACAAATCCACCACCGTGCTTTAAAAGATATAAGTGAAGCACTAGAGCCAAATTATAAAGCTCAAAAGATATAAGTGAAGCACATAGAGTATTCTATAAAATTCCAAATCATGTATGGCTCTCTCAAAAGGTCTGTACAGCAAGGATGATTGTGGTATACTAACAAGCAAAGACTCAAACAATAGAAGACGCTCCAAGAAAAACACATATCATGTGGTGAATAAAAATATAGCTCCAAGTAAAGTTACCGATAGAAGTAGACGAAAGAGGGGATGCCTTCCGGGGCATCCCCAAGCTTTGGATTTTAGGTGTCCTTAGATTATCTTCGGGGTGCCATGGGAATACCCAAGCTTAGGACCTTGCCACACCTTGTTCCATAATCCATCAAATCTTTACCCAAAACTTGAAAACTTCACAACACAAAACTTAAAGTAGAAAACTCGTGAGCTCCGTTAGCGAAAGAAAACAAAAGACCACTTCAAGTTACTGCAATGAACTCATTCTTAATTTATATTTGTGTTATACCTACTGTATTACAACTTCTCTATGGATTATAAACTATTTTACTAGCCATAGATTCATCAAAATAAGCAAACAACACACGAAAAACAGAATCTGTCAAAAACAGAATAGTCTGTAGTAATCTGTATCTAGCGCAACATGTGGAACCCCAAAAATTCTAAAATAAATTGCTGGACGTGAGGAATTTATCTATTAATCATCTGCAAAAATAATTAACTAAATAGCACTTCCCAAATAAAAATGACAGCAGTTCTCGTGAGTGCTAAAGTTTCTGTTTTTTACAGCAAGTTCAACGAGACTTTCCCCAAGTCTTCCCAATGGTTCTACTTGGAACAAACACTAATTAAAAACAAAAAACACAACCAAAACAGAGGCTAGATAATTTATTTATTACTAAACAGGAGAAAAAAAAATCAAGGAATAAAAAAAATCGGGTTGCCTCCCAACAAGCACTATCGTTTAACGCCCCTAGCTAGGCATAACAAGCAAGAATATATCTAGGTATTGCCATCTTTGGTAGGCAATCCATAAGTGGCTCTCATGATAGATTCATATGGTAATTTTATTTTTTTCTAGGGAAGTGTTCCATGCCCTTTTTTAATGGAAATTGAAATCTAATATTCCCTTCCTTCATATCAATAATTGCACCAACCGTTCTAAGGAAAGGTCTACCAAGAATAATAGGGCAAGAAGGATTGCAATCTATATCAAGAACGATAAAATCTATGCGCACATAATTCCTATTTGCAACAATAAGAACATCATTAATTATTTCCATAGGTTTCTTAATAGTGGAATTCGCAAGATGCAAGTTTAGAGAGAAATCATCAAAATCACGAAAATCTAGTAAATCACACAAAGTTTAGGGAATAGTAGAGACACTAGCACCCAAATCACACAAAGCATAAAACTCATAATTTTTAATTTTAATTTTAATAGTTGGTTCCCACTCATCATAAAGTTTTCCAGGGATAGAAACTTCCAATTCAAGTTTTCTTCATAAGATTGCATCAAGGCATCAACGATATGTTTAGTAAACGCTTTATTTTGGCTATAAGCGTGAGGAGATTTTAGCACGGATTGCAACAAGGAAATACAATCAATCAAAGAGCAATTTTAATAGTTAAATTCCTTGAAATCCATAATAGTGGGTTTAGCAACATCTAGGGTTTTAATTTCTTCAATCCCACTTTTATCAAATTTAGCATCAAGATCAACAAATTCCGAATTCTTAGAACGCCTTCTAGGTAAAGGTGGATCATAATCAGTCCCATCATTGTCAAGATTCATATTCCAAAACAAAGATTTAATAGGGGACACATCAATATCTTTTAGATCTCAATCATTATTTTCATAGGAACTAGAAGAACACGCTTTTATAAAGGCATCTTTCTTAGCACGCATCCTAGCGGTTCTTTCTTTGCACTCGTCAATGGAAATTCTCATGGCTTTGAGAGACTCATTGATATCATGCTTAGGTGGAATAGATCTATGTTTCAAAGAATCAACATCAAGAGCAATTTTATCAACGTTCCCAGCCAGATCATAAATCTTAAGAAATTTTTCTTCAATCATAGCATTAAAATTCTTTTGCGAAGAAATAAATTCTTTAATATTAGATTCAAAATCAGAGGGCATATTATTATAATTCCCATAAGAATTGTTGTAGGAATTACCATAATTATTAGAGGATTACTAGGATAAGGCCTAGGATTGAAATTTCCTCTATACGCGTTGTTACCAAAATTGTTCCTACCAACAAAATTCACATCCATAGATTCATTATTATTCTAAATCAATGTAGACAAGGGCACATCATTAGGATCAGAAGAAACACTCTTATTAGCAAATAATTTCATAAGTTCATCCATCTTTCCACTCAAAACATAAATTTCTTCTATCGCATGCACCTTTTTAGTAGATCTTTCAGTATGCCATTGAGAATAATTAACCATAATATTATCTAGGAGTTTAGTAGCTTCTCCTAAAGTGATTTCCATAAAAGTGCCTCCCGCGGCCGAATCTAAAAGATTTCTAGAAGCAAAATTAAATCCACAAATTCAAACCATCAGTAGGGCAATTACGTATCCTTAATTTCATTCTCTCCCAAGCTAGTGCAACATGTTCATGA
This sequence comes from Triticum urartu, assembly GCF_003073215.2. Taxonomy (NCBI): domain Eukaryota; kingdom Viridiplantae; phylum Streptophyta; class Magnoliopsida; order Poales; family Poaceae; genus Triticum; species Triticum urartu. The sequence continues at coordinate 241,392,410 of NC_053026.1, read as the reverse complement.
TCAATTTGTTTAAAATTCATAATATCGTTTCTAAGAGAGATGATCTTAGTCGGAGGAAAATACATAGAGACAAAAGCATCTTTGCACTTGTTCCATGAATCAATACTATTTTTAGGCAAAGACGAAAACCAAGCTTTAGCACGATCTCTAAGCGAAAAAGGAAATAGCTTCAATTTAACAATATCATTATCCACATCTTTCTTCTTTGCATGTCACACAAATCAACGAAGCTATTTAGATGGGTAGCGGCATCTTCACTAGGAAGGCCGGAGAACGAATCTTTCATGACAAGATTCAACAAAGCAGTATTAATTTCACAAGATTCAGCATCGGTAAGAGGAGCAATCGGAGTTCTAAGGAAATCATTATTATTGGTATTGGTGAAGTCACACAATTTAGAATTATCTTGAGCCATCGCGACAAACAAGCAAACTAAGACACGAGCAAACAAAAAGCAAAGAGGCAAAAGAGGCAAATAGAGAGGGAGGAAGGAGAGAGAGAGGGCGAATAACACGGCAAGGGTGAAGTGGGGTAGAGGAAAACGAGAGGCAAATGGCAAATAATGTAATGCGGGAGATAGGGATTGTGATGGGTACTTGGTATGTTGACATTTGCGTAGACTCCCCGGCAACGGCGCCAGAAATTCTTCTTGCTACCTCTTGCGCACTGTGTTGGATTTCCCCGAAGAGGAAGGGATGATGCAGCAAAGTAGCGTAAGTATTTCCCTCAGTTTTTGAGAACCAAGGTATCAATCCAGTAGGAGGCTACGCTCGAGTCCCTCGTAACTACATAAAAACAATAGCTCAATGCAACCAACACGCTTAGGGGTTGTCAATCCCTTCATGATCACATACGAAAGTGAGATCTGATAGAGATGATAAATAATATTTTTGGTATAGAGATGCAAAGTAAACAAAGTAAAAGCAAAGTAAAAGCAAAGCAATAATAAAGTGATGGAGATTGATATGATGAGAAAGAGACCCGGGGGCCATAGGTTTCACTAGTGGCTTCTCTCAAAAGCATAAGTATTCTACGGTGGGTGAGCAAATTACTGTTGAGCAATTGACATAATTGAGCATAGTTATGAGAATATCTAGGTATGATCATGTATATAGTCATCACGTCCGAGACAAGTAGACCGAAATGATTCTGCATCTACTACTATTACTCCACTCATCGACCGCTATCCATCATGCATCTAGAGTATTAAGTTAAAAACAGAGTAACGCCCTCAGCAAGATGACATGATGTAGAGGGATTGTTTCATGCAATATGATAAAAACCCCATCTTGTTATCCTTGATGGCAACGATACAATACGTGCCTTGCTGCCCCTTCTGTCACTGGGAAAGAACACCGTAAGATCGAACCCAAAGCCAAGCACTTCTCCCATGGCAAGAACAACCAATCTAGTAGGCCAAACCAAACTGATAATTCGAAGAGACTTGCAAAGATAACCAATCATACATAAAAGAATTCAGAGAAGATTCAAATATTATTCACAGATAGACTTGATCATAAACCCACAATTCATTGGTCTCAACAAACACACCGCAAAAAGAAGATTATATCGAATAGATCTCCATGAGAGAGGGGGAGAACATTGTATTGAGATCCAAAAAGAGAGAAGAAGCCATCTAGCTATTAGCTATGGACCCGTAGGTCTAAAGTAAACTACTCACACTTCATCAGAGGGGCTTGGATGATGATGTAGAAGCCCTCCGTGATCGATGCCCCCTCCGGCGGAGCTCCGGAATAGGCCCCAAGATGGGATCTCATGGATATAGAAAGTTGCGGCGGTGGAATTAGGTTTTTGGCTCCGTCCCTGATCGTTTGGGTGTACGTGGATATATATAGGAGGAAAAAGTACGTCGGTGGAGCTTCGAGGGGCCCACGAGGCAGAGGGAGCGCCCTAGGGGGGGCGCCCTCCACCCTCGTGACCACCTCGTGGCTTTCTTGACGGAGGGTCCAAGTCTCCTGGATCTTATCTGATGAGAAAATCACATTTCCGAAGGTTTCATTCCATTTGGACTCTGTTTGATATTCCTTTTCTTCGAAACCCTAAAATAGGCAAAAAACAACAATTCTGGGTTGGGCCTCCGGTTGATAGGTTAGTCCCAAAAATAATATAAAAGTGGATAATAAAGCCCAATAATGTCTAAAAAGTAGATAATATAGCATGGAGCAATCTAAAATTATAGATACATTGGAGACGTATCAGACATCTTGTCGGAGGTCCTACAATCCCTCTTCTTTCCATTGCTTTCCTTGGCGGGAGCTGCTGCTGCCGCTGCCTCTGCTACGACTGCATCCCGATACATCTTTTCCACACAGATAATTGCATCCTTCTCATCTGACGGGATAGTGAGGACTCCCAATGGCACATGCATTTTCAGGGTGTTGTAAGCATAGTGGGATGCTGCCATGAACTTGGCCAGGGCTGGTCGTCCAAGAATCCCATTGGACGGAAGGGGGAGATCAACCACATCAAACACAATATTCTTAGTCCGATCATTCAGCTCTCTACCAAACGTCACCGGCAACATAATCTCCCCCTTAGGATGCCTCCTGCCGGGATTAACTCCTTGAAACATGCCAGTGGACTCTAGCTCCTCTTCTCCTATCTGAAGCTTGCTAATAACTGCGGGGGAAATCAGATTCAACCCGGCCCCGCCGTCCACTAGCATCTTTGTGACCTTGAGGTTGCGAATTGTTGGGGAGACCAACAATGGTAAACACCCTACCGTTGTGGTGTGATCAGGGTGATCCTCTTCGTAAAAAATGATGGGTGTGCGGGACCATTTGAGCAGTTTCCGGGCCTCTAGCGCTGGTTCCATAGCATTGAACTCCCGTGCACATCGCTTGAGTTGCAGTTGAGAGGAGTGCAAAGATGCATCCCCATCAATACATAGGGCATTAGTGGCCTTCTGAAATTCTTGCTCACTAGTTTCCTCCTCATTCACTCCATCACTGGCATCATCACAAGTTTCCTTCCCTTGGCCCTTGGCGGGTTTTCCTTGGTTCCGAAAGGGTTTGCCAGGGCGATTTGCTTCACCGCCTCGGCCCTTACCGCCAGCAACATTCTGACCTTTTTCCTTATCACGCTTATCATACTCTGCCCTCTGTTTCTTGACAAACTACTCAACCTGATAACACTCCTGAAGATCGTGGCCTTTGGTCCGGTGGATCTTGTAGTATGGCCCATCACATTTCCCAACTTTTTCCATGGCAGCGGCTTCCCGGTAGGTAGTGCACGCGACAGCTTCCTTGACGGGGGCCTCAGCCTTGGCCATCTTGCCGGTACTAGGTGTGCCCGAACCTACTACACTCATCACCGCCTTATCTCTTGGCTTCATACTGTGCTTCTTGCCCTTTCCTCTGACCGGTTGATTCATCCTCATCCTATGAATCAACATTAACGCAATCTTCCTCTCCGGGCAACTTCCTCCCTCCTTCCATCCGGGCACATTTATCCACCAGTGTATATTGTTCTTTCACAGTCTTGGGCAACCGCATGTTCCTTTTGGAATGAATGCGGCAGTTGCGCACATTGGACTGGAAAGCTGCTATAACGGCTGCCGGATGGACATTTGGAATATTTATATGATCTATACTGAGTCTCTACAAATACTTACAGAGGGTTTCTCCTTCCTTCTACTGGAGAAGCTGCAGGTCGCTGGGTCTGCCGGGCTCTTGGGGGCCGTCGGTGAAGGCACCGATGAACTTGTGGCACAGGTCTGCCCGTGACGAAATGGAGTTCTCCGGTAGGTGCATCAGCAAAGACCTCACGTTGGACATGAGGGCCAAAGCGAAGTAGTTGGCGAACACCTTCTCATCTCTTCCCCTGACAGCCTGAACATCGATGGTGTAGATGCTCAGGAACTCTGTCGGGTCCAGCCTCTCATCATACTTCTCAGGTATCTATGGCTTCAACGTGCGAATGGACGGCCAACAGACTTTTCGCAGCTCACATGTAAAGGTAGGGCAGCCGACCTCGAAAGGTAGGAACCCGCCAACACCGAGCGCAGATTCGTCGAAGTTGAGGGCGTCGCACCCGTCGGTCAAGCGGGGGTAGTTGCGGCGCCGTTCGGCGACGACCCGCGCTTCTCCCTCCTGCCTGTCTTCCGGGGTTCAACGTTGGCCTAGACGTGCTCGAGGGTCAAAAGAGGCCATCGAGATGTAGTCGGGGTCTTGATTCTGTTGTGTCCTCGCTGGCTGCCGTGGTGTGGACAGAACCATGGGGACAGCCCCTTCGTACGGCTAACGGCGCGAGCGGTGGCTGTTGCTTGGGGAGGTTCCAATGGGCAAGATCGTCACGAGCCCCCAACTTCGGTGAAACCGAGAAGGCTTTGGATGGTGGCACGACACTCGTCCATCTGCTCGGCTGCTGGCAGGAACCTCAGCAATAGATGTCGATAACGTCGACCACACTGTCGCCTGGCTCTGGATGGTGCTAGTGGCGGCAGCGACGGTGGCGGCACCGTGCCCGCACTGCTGTGGGACGACCACAGGGGCAGCGGGGTCATGTGGCGGTGGTGCTTGAAGATCAGCAGCTCCGTTGAGCACAGAGGCTTGGTTGGCTCGTCCGGGAGGTGGCACATGCGCCGTGGCCGCTCCCGGGATGGGGCGACCTGATAGAGGCAAAGGTGTCCCGATGTTTCGATGAGATAGATAACATTTTTTGTGGGAGTCGACTTTGACGATCCGACTACGAACGTGCGAAGATGTCGCGCCTTAGCAATCGCTAAACCAACTTCCGAGGGTTATTGACCATGCCGGAGCACGATCAACCTGACCATGAGGCTCTATTTCCTGCGAGCAAACAAAGAACAAGCAAAAACTGAGATTGCAATCTGGATATTGCGAGTAAAAGAGGAAAGCTTTATTAATGAAGGTGGGGTTTTGTAACGTCTTGGTCTGGTCATTGGACACAAACGAAGTACACGAAGTTGCAGCTATGGCGAACTTTTAATCTAAACAAAACCCAAAGTCTAAACGATGCCCTAAGGGATGTATATATGGAGAAGAGAGGGGGGGTAATTTCGTGGCCCTTGGAGGAGGTGTCCGAAACCAACCCTAACTATTGTTTCCCCACACATACGGACTATAAAAACTGCCTATAATCAAGTATTTCGAAATTACATGGGCTTGGCCCACAAATAAGGTGACGCAACACCTAGAATAGCCTCTGGACGAAATTTATGAAGTGGCATCTTGTATATTTCGTCCAAGGCTTCATGCACTCATTATGGTGGCTTCAAAGTCCTGGAATCATCACTCGTAACTCAATTCTTATTCCCCTTGCGCATGCCATCATCTCCATGCTTGAACTTTCTCCAAGGTTCATCTTTCTTGTCCAAGCTAGGCCCTTCATTTGTAAGCAAAACAAATGTATCCAATTCAGGCAGCATCATATTCTCATGAACATTAGAATCGTTACCAAGAAACGAAAGTACCTGACAATTCAATTGGCGTGCACGAGCTCTGGTAATTGGTCAAGTATGTATAGTAGCAGGGCTGTGAGTGTAACAATGGTATTGATGTCCTCATCATCCTCCCTTCTTGAAATGAAGTCGTCCTCGATGAAAGCTCATCTTTTTCACCCATATAAGGCTTCAAATCTGTAATGTTAAAAGTGGGACTAACCCCAAAATCTATAGGCAGCTCAAGTTTATATTCATTATCATTTATTTTCTCTAACACCTTAAAAGGACCATCAGCACGTGGTATTAGCTTTGATTTGCGCAAATTAGGAAATCTATCCTTACGCAAATGTAACCAAACAAGATCTCCAGGTGCAAACACAACATGTTTTCTACCCTTATCTCCATCTAGTCTATATTTAGCATTCATATGCTCAATGTTTTCCTTAGTTAAATCATGCATTTTTAAAATCAATTCAGCATGTTCCTTAGCATCAAAATTAACCTTCTCCGAAGATGGAAGAGGCAACAAATCAATAGGTGCAAGAGGTAGGAAACCATACACAATTTCAAAAGGGCATATCTTAGTAGTAGAATGCAATGAACGATTATAAGCAAATTCAATATGAGGCAAGCATTCTTCCCACATTTTCTTATTATTCTTGAAAACAGCCTTAAGCATAGTAGACAATGTTCTATTGACTACTTCAGTTTGTCCATCAGTTTCGGGGTGGCAAGTAGTACTAAAAAGCAGTTTAGTCCCCAACTTAGCACATAAACATCACCAAAAGTGGCTAAGAAATTTAGTGTCACGATCTGAAACAATAGTATTTGGCACACCATGCAAGCGAATAATTCCATGAAAGAACAAATCAGCAACATTAACAACATCATCGCTTTTATGACATGGTCTAAAGTGTGCCATTTTCGAGAACCTATCCACGACAACAAATATGCTATCCCTCCCCTTCTTTGTTCGAGGTATACCTAAAACAAAGTCCATAGATATATCCTCCCAAGGAATACTAGGTACAGGAAAAGGCATATATAAACCATGAGGATTGAGTCATGACTTAGCTTTTTGACATGTAGTGCAGCGAGCAACAAAACTCTCAACATCCCGTCTCATCTTTGGCCAAAAGAAATGTGTAGCAAGTACGTCCTCCGTCTTCTTCACGCCAAAGTGTCCCATTAGTCCTCCTCCATGCGCCTCCTGCAACAACAAAAGACGAATGGAGCTAGCTGGAATGCATAGCTTGTTAGCACGGAACACAAATCCATCATTAACGGCGAGCTTCTTTACAATTCTGCATTACATCTTTAAAATCAGCAGCATGCACATATTGATCTTTGATGGTCTCCAAACCAAATATTTTGAAGTCAAGTTATGAAAGCATAGTATAGCAATGAGACAATGCATCAGCAATAAAATTTTCTTTACCCTTCTTGTGCTTAATAACATAAAGGAAAGTCTCAATGAATTCAACCCATTTAGCATGTCTACGATTCAATTAAGCTTGACTTTTAATATGTTTCAAAGATTCATGATCAGAATCTATAACAAATTCTTTGGGCCATAAATAATGTTGAAATGTCTCTAAAGTCTGAAAAAGAGCATATAATTCTTTATCATAAGTAGAATAATTCAGACTAGGCCCACTCAACTTTTCATAAAAGTATGCAACAGGTTTGCCATCTTGTAATAACACACCTCCTAATCCAATTCCACTAGCATCACATTCAAGCTCAAAAGTCTTATTAAAATCAGGAAGTTGGAGTAAAGGAGCATGTGTCAACTTATCTTTCAATACCGTGAAGGCTTCTTCCTGTGCGGTACCCCAAACAAAAGGCACATCCTTCTTTGTAAGCTCATTGAGAGGTGCAACAATGGTGCTGAAATCTCTCACAAAACGCCTATAGAATCTAGTGAGGCCAAGAAAACTCCTCACTTGTGTGACCATTTTGGCCCGCGGCCAACTCTCAATAGCTTCAATCCTGGCTTTATCAACTTCAATTCCCTGTGGAGTAACAACATAGCCATGAAAAGATACTCGGTCGGTGCAGAAGGTACACTTCCCAAGGTTACCAAAAAACGTGCATCACGTAGAGCAATAAAACCAGCACGTAAATGTTCCAAATGTTCCTCCAAAGATCTACTATAAATCAGTATATCATCAAAATAGACTACCACAAATCGTCCAATGAAAGCACGTAAAACTTCGTTCATTAGTCTCATGAAAGTACTGTAACATCCCAAAATTCTAAATTTTGGAATGTTAAAATAAATAGATAGATTGATTTATTGTTTCATTGTTGTGTGATTGATTGAGTGAAATTTGAAACTTTTTTAAAGTTAAATGAGAGGGAATAAAAGGACTTTCCCAAACTTTCACCTTTTTCTTTTTGATCCCAATGAATTCAAATTCTTTTCATCACAAAACCCTGGAGAGAAGATGACATGACTTCTTCCATTTATTTAAATGACAAGGGGAGTTGAAAATATTTGAATTTCATTTGAGAATATTTCCAATTCTGAAACTTTATGCAACTCAATGATTTTCACGAGAGGAGATAAAATGACTTCTTCAAATTATATGAAATATGAGTTGGGAGTTTCAAAGGATCAAATTCAAAGTTCTTTTGGAATTATTTTTCAATTTGGAGTTATTTGGATTTTATTCAAATCATTTTTCTCCAAAAATAAAATACATGGAAAATAGGGTAACATGATTCCCTACAACAGAAAATTGGAGAGAAATAAATTTGATTTCATTTTGGTATTTTTAAAATGATTTTGTTGGATCTTATTAGAGCAGGAGCACTGTTGGAATTATTAGAATTTGTGTGTATTTTATTTAATGCTAGAAAAATGTTCATGTCGTAGAAAATCTTTTTCTGAAAATTTTGATATATAATATGCCTATATAAAATTTTATTTTATTTTTGTTATTCGGTTTTCTTTCTGTTTCTATTTTAAAAAAAACTGTACGTGCGGCCCATATTTATTTATCGCCTACATGCGCAGTATAGTAGCTTCTGGCGCCCCATTGTTTTTTTCTCTTAAATAGGCCAGGCCCAGCCAGCCTTTTTTTTCTTTAGGCCGAATTTTGTAAAAAAAAAACTGCACGCAGCGTGCGCGCGGCCGGCCGAAGGCCTTTAGGCCCATCCGCCTCTTTTCTTCTCTGTTTCGTATATTTTCGTCTACGTTTAGTCCCACATTGCCTAGCCTTTGACCCCTAAGCCTCTTTTCCACCAATAAATATAGACCCATAGAGCCTCCAAAAATCATCCGATTCGGGTTAAATCAATATTTTGGTTTGACTAGATTCATTTAAGAAAAATATATTTCTCCTCCGCGCGCGACTTCTGGAAATTTCCTCTTCTCCAAGTTGTCTTTTCTCTGCCTTATAAAGGTATCTTTCTTTGTTTTTTTCTTCTTATACCTCCGTAGTTTATTATTTTTAGAACTAATATGATAAAATAATTAGCTTATCAATTAGTTTACGTATTTATACATTAGACCCTAGCCCGTAGCTATTTTTTTCTTCCGTAAAACAGCTTGGCCCTGATTTTTCAGATAGCCATAACTTTTTACTCGTTTGTCCAAATCCAACGAAACCAACGCCCACTTCTTCGTTATGATCTCCTCTATCCAGTAATCCAACTCAAACATGTTTTTGAAAAGTTTAAAACTTAAATTAGATCAGATTTGAATTCAAACTTTGTTTGATCATAACTTGAGTTTCGTAGCTCCGTTTGAGTTGATTCTTTTTGCAAATCGAAACTCTTGACCTAAACTTTTTGATAAGGCCAAATTCATATAATTTTGGTACTGTTAGAAATTGTTTTATGTTGCAAGAGTTATTTTCTTGGTTTTGATGTTTTCCGAATTGTCTTCTTCGATCTTTCTGATACTTTGAGTGATTGCTTATGTGTGGTTACTATTGCTTGCTTACGATAGATTGACAGGAGTGTGACGAGTAGAACTATCAAGAGTTTTGAGTGCGAATCATCTTCATCAACATTGCAGGCAAGTTCACACTTTGATCATATCCTCTTTCATACCCAGTTTTATTGCATTAGATCAATCCTCAAACATTGCATGATTATGATCTAATTAAATTGTGGGATTGGGAAGTAGTTGAGGTAGTACCTATTACCTGTTGTAGTATCAAACCTTTGGGAGTTACTTCTACGTTTTCCTATTATGCCATGCTATGCTAGTAGACGTGGATTGGGTGAGTGATATCCATGACAGATGTGAGTTTGTTAATTAATGGTTTATCTAAGGTGGCAACTTAAACACACATCTGGGTGGATTGAGGTACCTGGTTATTCCAGGATTGCCTGTCTAGGCACCTGGGTAGACCAGGATTGCCTGTTTTTTTTATGGACCGCCACCCAGGCTCAAAGGGATCATGAGATTTTTCATACTAGAAACTTCCGTGTGAAGCCACAAGCTATTATGGGCTCTAGCATAGTTGATTAAGTCATGCGAACTCTTACAGGGTAGAGTAGTAGATGTAGGGGAAAGTAGGTGTAACGGTCTATCCATCGTAAGGTGCTACCGCTTCTGAAAGACTATGTCTCGGTCATCCGTTTCTCAAACACCATGTAGTGCGAGAAATCCAACGGAGGCGATCGAGTCTTGTGGGGAAAAGTGCGCAACCTCTGCAGAGTATATAAACTAATCATGATTAGCCGTGTCCCCGGTTATGGACGTCTTGAGTATCTAGTTCTTGGATTATCATGTTGATCTCATAACGTTACTTAAATAATTGGTTGGGTTTTAATGATGTTACTTAATTGGGATTGAGAATGCTGTCAACCATTCTCAATGTTCAAAAACCACCATGATAGTTAATTAAAATGTATTCTTTTGCAGTAGGGAAAAATTGGCTTTTTGCAAAAACATATAACCATAGAGATTTTCCACCAGCCATATATGCTTATAGTGATAGCCATTGTTCATCATTCTCTATGGTGTCAATTTGCCAGTACATTCAATGTACTGACCCTTTGTGGCTGCAACGTCTCATGTTGCCGGATTTCTTACGACGATTAAGTGATATGTTAGGGTTACGATTTCTACACTCAACTTTGCCGTTGGTGTTGATGGGAATCCACAACCTTGTTACTTCGCTATTTTGGATTGAGGTAATAGTATCTTACGTTACTTATACATGTGATTTACCTCTGTTATAAATCCTCTAGTACTGTGTGTGTCAGCATACCGATCCAGGGATAACACTTAAGCACAAAGAGTTGATCCATTTGGGTCGGGTCGCTACAAGATGGTATTAGAGCACATGTTGACTGTAGGACGTGACCCTAGAAACTAGCAAGCCCATAGCAAAGATTTTTTCTCTACAACTTTCCCTTTCAAAAAGATATTTTACCTCTCTTCTCTTCTGAGCTTATTCAAAAATTCTATTTTAGTGAGACTATACCCTTTTTCCCTTTGGATCACTCAAGATTCAACGGATGAGACCACTCCAAGAAGTACAAGATATTGGACAACTAAGACCGCTTCAGAATGAAGAGGATTTTTACTGTGCATCTGAATAATGGAAACTACAACGGTTGAAGACCGAAGACAAGTAGAATTTGAAGGCTCTAAAGAATTCCCAGATTTGTATGACCTAGGAAGGCTACCCTTATGGAACTTGGCAGACTATGGAAGTTGTCAATACCCGAGATCAAGGTGTATCGGAGAAAGACCGGAACATGGAGCATTAGAACTCGAAGTTTTGTCAAGGAAAAACCCTAAGGAAGGAGATATCAACTATGGAGAGATAGCTCATGGAAATGACAAGAGCAGAAACACAGCTATCCATGAAGTTATCTCCCGCTTATGCTATTGTCACCGTGCTGAGTTAAGCATGTATATGCATGGAAGGATTGGATGGTAGAAGGCTGATGGAGCACCCATCAGCAATATGAAGTTTTAACCTTAGCCGGTGTATCACCAGGATCTGGAGTATTACATCAAGAAGTTAAGATGGAACCACAAGAAGCCATATTTGAAAGGAAGCATTTCGTAAAGAACTCGGGACCTAGAAGCTGAAAGTAGCCAAGCTGGAGGAGCAAAACCTCGAGATACAGGAGATTAGTCGAAGGACCGTAGTGCCATGGTTCATGTCAAGGATGTTGAAACCCGGAAGTTTGGAAAGCAACTCCAAAATATTAAAGGACGTAACCAGAGACTTCGTGTCAACAGAGATGATCTGGCAAAAGAACTTGAGAAGGACAAGCATGATCGGAAGAAGCCCATCGGAGATATGAACAAGGCTTGAAGAGTTAGACGACGTTGAAGATTTATTGACCTTTAGAAGACCAAACCCCTGTTATACACTTACGTTAGATGTGACGTTTGTGAGCTGTCATTTGTTTGTTGTTTTCCCGATAGCCACAAATAAAATCTGACTTTTCAAAACTATTGTTTGTATTGTGTGCATCCCTCTCCCTCTCTCTTATCTTACCCCAAACCCATGGACCCAATAGAGGATGAATGAAGATGATCTTATATTTTCCAGACCAATGAGTTAATTGGAGACGGACCAATGGATTCAGAACGTGGAGGATCACATGGAGAATAACCCTATAGTTGGAAATGATATGACCCAGCATTCTCTTCGGTGCTTTGAAAGAGGTGCTGCTACTTGGTGGAGGATGTACCAAACCATCAATGGATGGCAAGGAGTAACCACTTGGAAAGAATTTAAGTTGACTCTACAAAGATCTCACCTTGTGTCCCAGAATTTGAAGCCTTATGGAAAGGATATGAAGAAACCTTATGCATGCAAGATTTGTGGAGAAATAGGACACACCCATAAAGAACACAAGGATGAATGCCCTAATTGTGAAGGAAGTCACCTAGTTGAAGAATGCCCAATTAGGAAGATTACTTGCTTCTTGTGTGAAGGGACTACCCACTATCCTGCTCAGTGTCACATTTACCCCATGGTACAACGAACCATCCAACAGAAGAAAGAAGTAATGAAAGGATCCCTCATGGAAATTTTAGAAGAAACTGTGATGAAGGAAGAGGTGCGGGACACACCTAAAGAGGACCCGAGTAAACCCTGCACTAAGTCTTGCTATTCATGTGGAGAAGAAGGACACATCTCCCAAAATTGTTTGAATGGGGATCTAGTAGAATTCCCGACGGAGGTATTAGAGTATGACTCACAAGAAATAGAATACATGATTGGAACGGAAAAGTCCAGGAAGAGAAGTAGATTGGATTCCAGGAAGGACCTGAGTCATATCACCTGTTACAGGTGCAAGGAGTCAGGGCACTACCTCAACAGTTGCCCAAAAAAGGAAACCTCGAGACTTGTCAGAAGTAATATGTTTTCGTTGTAATGAAGCAGGGCACTTTGCCAGAGATTGTCCCAAAGAGAAGGAAACTTGTGCTAGATAGTTGAGTTTGCAACAAAAGAAATGGAGTAGTAGAAGTGAGGACATTTTCTTTTATATTGAGGTGTTGAGTTGAGACATGTAATGGAAATGCGAGAGATTGTAATCACTTGAGAATGAATAAAGTTAGCATCGTTGGTACTGATAAGGATTTTATGAGTTGTTACCCTATGAAAAAGGATTTTGACCATTTCTGAAGATATGAGAAATATGGTTTATGGAAGATTTGTGCATTTTAAGGGTGGTAGTACCCTGTAAGAACCCTTGACCCCTGGAAAAGATAAGGATACTTCACTGATTGGATTTTAGAAAAAATGAATACGAGTTTTGTCTCGATATGTTTGATACCCCAAGAGTGTGTGGGATGAAGTTGGAGACCGTCAGTTGTTTGGACCAAATGTGATCAAGGAGTCAGAAGAGAATGTTAAGTTGATACGAGATAGACTGAAGGTACCTCAGTCCAGGCAGAAGAGTTATAAAGACTAAAAAAATGCAAGGAGGTAGTCTATGAAATTGGAGATAGAGCATGTCTTCGTGTGCCCCCTCTGCGAGGAGTTAAATGATTTGGAGTTAAGGGACAGTTGGCCCCGAGGTTTGTAAGACCATACCGAGTTTTGGAGCGTATGAGAGAAGTGGCATACAAGTTGGAGTTACCCGAAGGACTGTTAGGAGTTCATGATGTGTTTCACGTTCCCCAGTTGAAGAAGTGCCATGCAGAGATGGCCAATATTCCCCTGTAAGGACGCTTGACCCTGGAAAGGATAATGATGTTCCATGAAGTGGAATATGGACTTCATAAGTATAAGTTTTATCTCGGTATGTGGGATATCCCATGAGGATGAAGAGATGAATTACTATTGGATATAAAGGAGGTATGATGTTGGAAATATGGATCAAGGGAAATTCCATGATGAGTCTGAGTAATCATGTCCTAGTTTGGTGCCAATAGAAGGAAGGAAGACAGTACAATTGGATGGATTTAAGAATACTAGGAAGTTGGAAGTTGGAATAATGATCAGTTTCCCGATGATAAGTTCAAGGACTGCAAGTGATAAGATGGGCCGTAACCCACAGGCCCCAGGACCTACCAAGAAGCAAGCACATCCTTGCTGAAGGAAGAACCCTGGAGGAAGATACGAAGTTTATCGGCAGACAATTTTATAGGAGTTACGCAAAACCTGAGAGATTGTGAAGGAACGATAGATGTTTGTTTGGCTTGCAAAATCAATGGATTTATCCGAACCTTGGTTCGTCGACAAGAGAAATTCTGAAATGCTTGTGAGGATGACCGAGTGTTAGAATGCGAGATTCGCTAAACCGTATACAAGGTAATGATTTGGGTGCGGGATGGATTGATCACCATACCGACTTACTCTTATTATTCGCCTTGCTATATGGGATGGTAAATCTGAGTGACTTACCTATAGTAGAGAGACGGCGATCAAAATCCTGTTTAAACCTTAGAATGGTATAAGAATTTTTCCCTTCTACACGGCAGTTGTTGCCAACCGTAGGTTATACGGTGAGGTTCAACCCAGACCCATTTCCTGTAGGAGAAACCATAAATTGTTGACCACGATGAGATATCGATAGTTGTTTAGTTTTGGCGCCAGACTCGTCAGCTAAGAAGACCCAGTCTCGGAATAACCTTACCCGGAAGAAAGGATACAAAAGAATTGAGGAAAAAGTTATGCCACTACCGGAAGAGCCCAGAGAAGGAATTATCCTTACAATCTGAGAAGACCGACACTGTCAAGAATAAGGATGGAGTATATGAGTTTTAATGGAACCGTAACAATGATTTTAAGGGTGGTAGCACCCCAGACCCCAGAGACGATTGATGAGATTTTGAGAAGACCCCAAACCCAACCTATTTCTTTCTAGCCTCTCCGAATCTCGAGGACGAGATTCATTTCTAATTTTTGGAATGTTAAAATAAATAGATTGATTGATTTATTGTTTGATTGTTGTGTGATTGATTGAGTGAAATTCGAAACTTTTTGAAAGTTAAATGAGAGGGAATGAAATGACTTTCCCAAACTTTCACCTTTTTCTTTTTGATCCCCATGAATTCAAATTCTTTTCATCACAAAACCCTGGAGAGAAGATGACATGACTTCTTCCATTTATTTAAATGACAAGGGGTGTTGAAAATATTTGAATTTCATTTGAGAATATTTCCAATTCTGAAACTTTATGCAACTCAATGATTTTCACGAGAGGATATAAAATGACTTCTTCAAATTATATGAAATATGAGTTGGGAGTTTCAAAGGATCAAATTCAAAGTCTTTTGGAATTATTTTTCAATTTGGAGTTATTTGGATTTTATTCAAATCATTTTTCTCCAAAAATAAAATACATGGAAAATAGGGTAACATGATTCCCTACAACAGAAAATTGGAGAGAAATAAATTTGATTTCATTTTGGTATTTTTAAAATGATTTTGTTGGATCTTATTAGAGCAGGAGCACTGTTGGAATTATTAGAATTTGTGTGTATTTTATTTAATGCTAGAAAAATGTCATGTCATAGAAAATCTTTTTCTGAAAATTTTGATATATAATATGCCTATATAAATTTTATTTTATTTTGTTATTCGGTTTTTCCTTCTGTTTCTATTTTAAAAAAACTGTACGTGCGGCCCATATTTATTTATCGCCTACATGCGCAGTATAGTAGCTTCTGGCGCCCCATTGTTTTTCTCTTAAATAGGCCAGGCCCAGCCAGCCTTTTTTTTCTTAGCCGAATTTTGTAAAAAAAAACTGCACCGCAGCGTGCGCGCGGCCGGCCGAAGGCCTTTAGGCCCATCCGCCTCTTTTCTTCTCTGTTTCGTATATTTTCGTCTACGTTTAGTCCCACATTGCCTAGCCTTTGACCCCTAAGCCTCTTTTCCACCAATAAATATAGACCCATAGAGCCTCCAAAAATCATCCGATTCGGGTTAAATCAATATTTTGGTTTGACTAGATTCATTTAAGAAAAATATATTTCTCCTCTCCGGCGCGACTTCTGGAAATTGTCTCCTTTCTCCAAAGTTGTCTTTTCTCTGCCTTATAAAGGTATCTTTCTTTGTTTTTTTTCTTCTTATACCTCCGTAGTTTATTATTTTTTAGACTAATATGATAAATTAATTAGATTATCAATTAGTCTACGTATTTATACATTAGACCCTAGCCCGTAGCTATTTTTTTCTTCCGTAAAACAGCTTGGCCCTGATTTTTCAAATAGCCATAACATTTTACTCGTTTGTGCAAATCCAATGAAACTAACGCCCACATCTTCGTTATGATCTCCTCTATCCAGTAATCCAACTCAAACATGTTTTTGAAAAGTTTAAAATTTAAATTAGATCAGATTTGAATTTAAATTTCGTTTGATCATAACATGAGTTTCGTAGCTCCGTTTGAGTTGATTCTTTTCGCGAATCGAAGCTCTTGACCTAAACTTTCTGATAAGGCCAAATTCATATAATTTTGGTACTGTTAGAAATTGTTTTATGTTGCAAGAGTTATTTGCTTGGTTTTGATGTTTTCCGAATTGTCTTCTTTGATCTTGCTGATACTTTGAGTGATTGGTTATGTGTGGTTACTATTGCTTGCTTACGATAGATTGACCGGAGTGTGACGAGTAGAACTATCAAGAGTTCTGAGTGCGAATCATCTTCATCAACATTGCAGGCAAGTTCACACTTTGATCATATCCCCTTTCATACCCAGTTTTATTGCATTAGATCAATCCTCAAACATTGCATGATTAGGATCTATTTAAATTGTGGGATTGGGAAGTAGTTGAGGTAGTACCTATTACCTGTTGTAGTATCAAACCGTCGGTGTCAAAACCGGCGGATCTCGGGTAGGGGGTCCCGAACTGTGCGTCTAGGCTTGATGGTAACAGGAGGCAAGGGACACGAAGTTTTACCCAGGTTCGGGCCCTCTCGTTGGAGGTAAAACCCTACGTCCTGCTTGATTAATATTGATGATATGGGTAGTACAAGAGTAGATCTACCATGAGATCAAAGAGGCTAAACCCTAGAAGCTAGCCTATGGTATGATCATTGATGTGTATGTTGTCCTATGGACTAAAACCCTCCGGTTTATATAGGCACCGGATAGGGTTAGGGTTACATAGAGTCGGTTACAATGGTAGGAGATTTAAATATCCGCATCGCCAAGATTGCCTTCCACGCCAAGGAAAGTCCCTTCCAGACACGGGACGAAGTCTTCAATCTTGTATCTTCATAGTCCAGGAGTCCGACTGAAGGTATAGTCCGGTTATCCGAACACCCCCTAATCCAGGACTCCCTCACAAACCTTTGGGAGTTACTTCTACGTTTGCCTATTATGCCATGCTATGCTAGTAGACGTGGATTGGGTGAGTGATATCCATGACAGTTGTGAGTTTGTCAATTAATGGTTTATCTAAGGTGGCAACTTAAACACACATCTGGGTGGATTGAGGTACCTGGTTATTCCAGGATGGCCTGTCTAAGCACCTGGGTAGACCAGGATTGCCTGTTTTTTTTATGGACCGCCACCCAGGCTCAAAGGGATCATGAGATTTTTCATACTAGAAACTTTCGTGTGCAGGCACAAGCTATTATGGGCTCTAGCATAGTTGATTAAGTTGTGCGAACTCTTACAGGGTAGACTAGAAGATGTAGGGGAAAGTAGGTGTAACGGTCTATCCATCGTAAGGTGCTAGCGCTTCTGAAAGACTATGTCTCGGTCATCCGTTTCTCAAACACCATGTAGTGCGAGAAATCCAATGGAGGCGATCGAGTCTTGTGGGGAAAAGTGCGCAACCTCTGTAGAGTGTATAAACTAATCATGATTAGCCGTGTCCCCAGTTATGGACGTCTTGAGTATCTAGTTCTTGGATTATCCTGTTGATCTCATCACGTTACTTAAATAATTGGTTGGGTTTTAATGATGTTACTTAATTGGGATTGAGAATGCTGTCAACCATTCTCAATGTTCAACAACCACCATGATAGTTAATTAAAATGTATTCTTTTGCAGTAGGGAAAAATTGGCTTTTCGCAAAAACATATAACCATAGAGCTTTTCCACCAGCCATATATGCATATAGTGATAGCCATTGTTCATCATTCTCTATGGTGTGAATTTGCCAGTACATTCAATGTACTGGCCCTTTGTGGCTGCAACGTCTCATGTTGCAGGATTTCTTACGACGAGTAAGTGATACGTTAGGGTTACGATTTCTACACTCAACTTTGCCGTTGGTGTTGATGGGAATCCACAACCTTGTTACTTCCACTATTTTGGATTGAGGTAATATTATCTTACGTTACTTATACATGTGATTTACCTCTGTTATAAATCCTCGAGTACTGTGTGTGTCAGCATACCGATCCAGGGATGACACTTAAGCACAGAGACATGATCCATTTGGGTCGGGTCGCTACAAGTACTAGGTGCATCAGTTACCCCAAAAGGCATGACTAACCACTCATATAAACCAAACTTAGTTTTAAATGTTGTTTTCCATTCATCTCCCAATTTCATACGAATTTGATGGTATCCACTACGCAAATCAACTTTGGAGAAAATTGTAGAGCCACTCAATCCATCAAGCATATCATCTAGCCTAGGAATAGGATGACGATAACGAATAGTAATATTATTAATGCCTCTACAATCAACACACATACGCGACATACCATCCTTTTTAGGCACTAGTATAATAGGAACAGCACAAGGACTAAGAGATTCACGTATGTAACCTTTGTCGAGCAGCTCCTGTACTTGACGCATAATCTCCTTCGTCTCCTCTGGATTGGTACGGTATGGTGCACGTGTAACACCCCGAGACCGATGTGCCAGGTGTCGTCCAGTTATTCGCTGTTGTTGCCTCGTCATTTGCTTGCGTGTCGCATCTTGTCATGTCATCATGTGCATTGCATCATCATGTTTCTAGAACTTGCATCCGTCCGGGTTTCCCCAGTTCTCTCTGTTGTCCGTTCCGAGTCCAGACACACTTGCACGCGCCTGCGGCATGTCCGAAATAGTATTTTATAAGTGGCTGGAAAATGTTCTCGGAATGGGATGAGAATTGACGTGTGGTCTTATTATAGTGTAGGTAGACCAACTGTCAAGTTTCATCGCATTTGGAGTTCGTTTGATGCCCCAACAATTAACTATAGCGACAGTATAGCCGGTCTCTTCGTTCGACGTTTTCGGTCTCCGAAAACAGTCACCGGGTCTCTCTCTTCTTTTCTCTCAGCCCAAGGCCTTCTGCATAGTCCACTACCTACCTCCAGGCCTTGCCTAAGCTCTCTCGTCAGCCCGCGGCCCTCCTCGCGCGCGCGTCCGGGAGCTGTCCCGGACCCGAACCGGACAGTTGTCACCGTTGTGTCCGGATCATCCCCAAACATCTACAAAACGTCTCCGTTTTCTTATTTGGACTCCTAGCTATTTTATTCGCGATCGTCCGATTGCGATCGGAGGGTCCTATTAGCCCGTAGCCTAAGCTACCCGCTATATATACTAGTCTAAACCTAGACCAAACCCCTAATTTCTAGGGATCCTACCCTAGCGCCGCCGCCCACTTTCTCCTCAACTTCAGCGCCAGGCCAATCACCTCGCTCCGACCATCTCCCTCGATTTGCGCCGCCGCCCAACCACTTGAAAGCCGAAGCCTCCTTCTTCCCGATCCACCCAACCATCACCTGGTTCCGCTGCGATCCATCCCGGTCCAACCAGCGAGCGCCCCTCCTCCTGCTTTGATCCCCGAAGGGATCGAGAGAGCTGCCTCCTTCCCTCGTTCTTCTTCCTCCCTTGCCTCTCTCTCACAGCGTGCTCTCTCTCTCCCATGTCTCTGCAGGAATCAAGTCCCGTCGCTGCCTCAAGTCCACCCGAGGCCTTTCCTCCTCGTCGACGCTGCTCTGGTGAGCAGTACCAGGACGCCGCCGCCGTGGACCAAGACGCCGTCAGCGTCCTTCCCCGCCTCAGATCTAGCTGGATCCGCCTCTTCCTCCAGGCACGGCCCTTCCTGGCCGGATCCCGCCGCCTGCTGCATCCTGAACCTCCCGTCGATGTCAACCGCACCTGCTACTGCCGTTGCTTCCCTTGTCGACCGTACGAGCATGACCCCAGCCGCAAGTTCCTGCTCCTCCTCAATATGTGCCCTCGCCGGACCCCGCGAGCACTGTCGCACCTCGACGTCAGTATGTCTCCACGGCCGGAATGCGACCGGCCGAAACCCCTTGCTTCACCCGATCCTGCGTCGCGAGGCCTCTGCATCGAGAGCCAAGTCCTGCGCTGCCGCCGTTCGAGAGGAGGACGACGGAGCCGCGCCCCTGCGTTGACTTCTCATCGAGACACACCAGCGCAGCCACCCGCTGCTAGCTTTTTTTCCTGCAGGCCTCCCTCTTCGTCCGGCCGGGCTAGGCCCAAAGTGAGCAGCTCCCACCATCCCAGATCCCTCAGATTTCGGCCCATTTGTTGTTTTTCCTTTGACAAGCGAATTTTGCATTTAACCAGTGCATGCATATTACAAAAATGCCATTTTATTGCATTGCTCATAATTAAATAACCATGCACCGGATTAAAATGATCTCTATATGAAACATGACTAGAATTTCATCTAGTTTCATAATATGCAACTTTCATCCATGTGTAAAATGTTTAAACTTGTTGTTTGCATTAATTTGCTCCTATGCCATGCTAAAATGCTTTATTTCATAACTAAATAACCATAACTTGGATTTTAATAAACTTTATATGTAAATGGGGTAGAATTTTGCCTAGTTTAACATGGTGGACTTACTTTGCATGTTTAACAAATCTAAAATTGTGTTTATGGCAGAATAGTAGCAAACCTAATATATGCATATGAGGATTTTTCCGGACATGTTGTTTGTTGTTCCGGCCTCATTTAAACTTGCCTAGATAGGTAGTTTTCATTTGCTTCACACTCTTGCCATGCTAACAACATTTAATATTGTTGGGGACATAAACGAGAGAGAACTAAATAAGTCATGTGGTGTTTTCATCAATATGCAACTCGTTGCATATTGAGCTCCACTTAATTTGTAGAATTGCTTGTGCACTTTGCCATGCCATGCCTCATAAAACCGGACATGCATCATACTTGGTTGTGCATCATGCCATGCTTACGTGTTGGTTGTTTACTATGTTGTTTGCTTCTTTCCGGTGTTGCTTCTTCGGGTTGGTTCCAGTAACGTCGTGTTGTGAGGATTCGTTCAACTACGTCTGTTTATCTTCTTCATGGACTCATTCTTCTTCCTTGCGGGATTTCAGGCAAGATGACCATACCCTCGAAATCACTTCTATCTTTGCTTGCTAGATGCTCGCTCTTTTGCTATGCCTATGCTGCGATACGTACCACTTGCTTATCATGCCTCCCATATTGTTGAACCTAGCCTCTAACCCACCTTGTCCTAGCAAACCGTTGTTTGGCTATGTTACCGCTTTGCTCAGCCCCTCTTATAGCGTTGTTAGTTGCAGGTGAAGATTGAAGTTTGTTCCTTGTTGGAACATGGAGATGTTGTTCCTTGTTGGAACATGTTTACTTGTTGGGATATCACAATATATCTTATTTAATTAATCCATCTATATACTTGGTAAAGGGTGGAAGGCTCGGCCTTATGCTTGGTTTATTGTTCCACTCTTGCCGCCCTAGTTTCCGTCATATCGGTGTTATGTTCCTGGATTTTGCGTTTCTTACGCGGTTGGGTTATAATGGGAACCCCTTGACAGTTCGCCCTGAATAAAACTCCTCCAGCAAGGCCCAACCTTGGTTTTACCATTCGCCACCTAGCCTTTTTCCCTTGGGAGTCGCGCATCCCGTGGGTCATCTTTATTTTAACCCCCCCGGGCCAGTGCTTGTCTAAGCGTTGGTCCGAACTAGAGTCCTTTGCAGCGCCACCTCGGGGAAATTTGAGGGCTGGTTTTAGTTGTAGGGAGAGCTCATCCGGTGTTGCCCTGAGAACGAGATATGTGCAGCTCCTATCAGGATGTCGGCGCATCGGGCAGTCTTGCTGGTCTTGTTTACTTGTCGAAATATCTTGTAACCAGGATTCCGAGCCTGATCGGGTCTTCCCGCTAGAAGGAATATCCTTCGTTGACCGTGGGAGCTTGCGATGGGCTAAGTTGGGACACCCCTGCAGGGATTTGAAGTTTTGAAAGCCGTGCCCGCGGTTATGGGCAGATGGGAATTTGTTAATGTCCGATTGTAGATAACTTGAACCTTAACTTAATTAAAATGAATCAACTGCGTGTGTTACCGTGATGGTCTCTTCTCAGCGGAGTCCGGGAAGTGAACACGGTGTTGGAGTAATGTTTTCCGTAGGTTGTTTTTAGTTCTTCGTTCGTGCTTTGCCTTCTCTTCTCGCTCTCTTTTGCGAACAGGTTAGCCACCATATATGCTAGTCGCTTGCTGCAGCTCCACATATTACCTTGCCTTACCTATAAGCTTAAATAGTCTTGATCGCGAGGGTGCGAGATTGCTGAGTCCCCGTGGCTCACAGATTACTTCCAAACCAGATGCAGGGCCCGATGACTCCGTTCCAGATGATGCGCTTGAGCTCAAGTGGTAGTTCGACGAAGACTCATGCCGTTACTATGTGTCTTTCCCTGATGATCAGTAGTGGTGCCCAGTTGGGGCGATCAGGACCGTGTCGCATGTTGGGGTTGATCTTTTATTTTGGTACCATAGTCGGACGATGAGTGTATTGGATGATTGTAATGCTATTTATGTACTTTGTGTGACGTGCCGAGTGTAAGCCAACTATGTACCTTTCCCCCCTATTATCTATTTACATGGGTTGTTTGAGAAGATTACCTCACTTGCGGCATTGCTTTCAATGCGGTTATGCCTCTAAGTCGTGCTTCGACACGTGGGAGATATAGCCGCATCGAGGGCATTACAAGTTGGTAATCAGAGCCTTCCCCGACCTTAGGAGCCCCCTGCTTGATCGAATAGCTGGCGTTGTTGAGTCTAGAAAAATGTTTTGAGTCATTTAGGATTATATATATCAGAGAGTTAGGAATTCTTTTTACTCCTCAGTCCCTTCATCGCTCAGTGAGGCATCCTGACGTAGAGTTTTGACTCTTCTCTTCTCAAATTTTCACAAAAAAAAATTAGGATCACGCGGGTATCTTGGAATCGTTCCGATCGATTTGTGACGAGAACATTGTTCTTGGTGCCTCCTATCATTTAGGGGTTGTGGCAGTGTCCCGGGGAGTTGAGCTCCGAGGTGTTGTCGTCACAATTTTATCATTGCAGTTCTGGAATACCTGAGTTTAGTTTTGCCGATATTGAAAATCTCTTTTATGCAGTTGTTGGTGAGATAACCTCGACGCCACCCAGTACTGGGGCGGGAGTACGGGAGTATTGCCATAACTCGTATAACTGATGCTTTTCGAAGGTTGAGGTAGACGATTTCTGAAGGTTTCTTGGTTATGTGTTGAAGGATGGATACAGCTAGATGTAGGATTTGTTAGAATTGGGTGAGATATTATGCTTCCCCTGTATCCCCAACACCTGATTGCATAACCGGAAAAATTTCAGGAGTTTATAAGTGGGAATTCAAGTACCTCTTAGGATATCTTTCTGACGGATGTATGATATGAAATTGGGGTTCGACGTCTAGTGGTCCGCCTATCCACGGTTGGTTTTACAGTGGTCTCGTTGTGTCTTAAAGAGTCCTTGGCTATGCCGACTCGGGGATGCTTCGTATGTCATGTGCACTGCCTTGTACATGATGGTGTTGTACGATCGAGCCCGTGTAGGCCCCACCACGAAAACTTCGGACGAAATCTCTATCATATGTTTGTTCCGGCTTATTCTGCAAGCCAATCCTTTGTTTTGTTTTCAGTTGTGGTATTCGAGTTGCTTCAATGTCAAATGTTGATTCCGTACCTTTCCTAAGTGGTGTTCTCACATTTCTATGTGAATGCAAATCCTTCATGACAATCGAGATTGTCATGTTAATTCTTTTTCAACCAGTGTGTTTTCTCTTCAAGTGAAGCCGATCATTTCAACATCCGCAAGATCAAGTATCAGTTTCTTCTGAACGGTGCTTGTTCCATCCGTCTCCAAGTTGCCTTTGTTTTCCCTCCCTCCCTCCCTTTGTTTTCTTCAAGGACTCAGATGTCTTAATCAAGTAGCCATTTTGTTCATGTGAAGTCTCTCCATTCTTTTCTGTCAATGTTCTTACCCGGTGATGCTCATGAATATTTTAACGGAGCTTCAAGTTTATCATTCTTCGTTCTTTTCTTCTCCGGTAGTTTCAATTCAAGCTTTCGGGGTTGATCATATTCTTTTCCTTATTTCAAGTGCCTTCTCATACCGGTGCACCTCTTAATCATTCACCTCGCGCTATTTTGTTGTTCCGAAGTGCTGAAAATATCTCGGATGATTCGTTTCCATTCTCAATCCGTTCAAGATCTTTTGAGGTTCTTATCTTATTCTAGCCATTTAATTCAACCGACACAATCTATCTTTTAAATCATTCAACGGTGTTTCTTTTGAGTGGGCCCTAACCCACAGGTCTTTTCCCAGGATCTTACCTGACTCCTCTTATTTTCCCGGAGCTATCCTCAAATTTCTTTTCAAAGTTTGACGTAAGAATGAGTTATCCTCAGTCTAATGTATTTCTCCAAGATCTGTCAAATTCTTTTCATCATCGGCTCAACCTTTCTAATATTCATTCTGGAGTGTCTCCACAATTCTTGGTGGTGTTTCTCGTCGTCATTCTTGGATTTTGAAGACCGAAGAAGAGTTTCTCTTTAATCTTGCTCCATTCTCTTCAAGATTCATGATTCTAGCTTGTTGCCATCCTCTCGTAATTGTTTTGATCATGAGAATTCTTTTCACCTATCCGGAGCAATTCAAGAGTCTTCTCAGTTTGTTATCCGGAGTCCATCAATTCAGGTTTATTCATTCTCAGCTGTTAGTTATCATTCTCGTATCTTACCGGTGCTTCGTTCAAGTAATCTCTAATCAGTTCGTGATCCCTTCGTTCTCTTCTATCTAAATTCTCTCAAGCATATTCATTCATTTTCTAATTCTTCCCAGTGTTTCTTTATCTTCTCTTCGTTCATTTTCAATTCTTACGGTGGTTTGCTCAAGATTCTATTCCATGGTTATCATATCAACTCATTCGTTGTTTTCCAAATCCTACCGATGGTTCGTCGAAGACCTTCCCAAGTTTGACGCTATATCTATCTTAATCCTTTCTACGAGAATAAGTGGTATGCCAATTCTGTTGCTTGTCATCAATTTAAGTGATGAGGGATACGCATAATGTAATTCTTACTCTTGTTTCTTCCAAGTGATTTAATTCCTTATTCCGGAGGTTCATCAAAATTCTTGATTTCAGTTGTTTCATCTTTTCTTTTCCGGAGTTCCAAGTTTTTCTGCATTATATCGTCGCGAAGCTCCATCTAAATCATTGCAAGGCTTCAACCTTATTCTTTTCATCCTTCATTTCGTTAGATCATTCTTTTGCTACCAGAGTTCCTAATGAAGGTTCTACATGATGGTTCATCAAGGATTTTATCCCTTCTCGAGGTTTTCATCGAGATTCTTTTCTAAGGAGATCAAGTATTCTTCATCTTGCAATCCGGAGTGCAATTCTTTCGTCCTTATCAATAGAGGTGGTATTATGTCATTCTTGATAATTTGAGTTCATGTTCCATGATTCACATGTTGTTAAGAATGAGATATTTTAAATCCATCAATCTTGCCATTGGAGTTATCTTGGGTTATATTTCACCTAAAGCTTTCCCTAAGGATTGTAGCTACTTATGGTGCTTATAAATGATCCAAGTTCTTCATTTATCCTCCCGGTGAAATAAGTTTCTTGTCCCCTTGTTCTTATCAATCCAATTCTTTTTTCCGTGAGTGCCAGGTTGTCACCTCATAATTTGAGAGGTATCCCATAAGACCGTATCAATCTTATTCTTTTTATTGTTGGTTTTCCAACAAATCCGTTCTAGCATTTGTTGTAAGCGTGCTCTCATTTTTTTATTCCCTTAGTTCATTCCATTATTACTTTTGTTCCGGAGGCATTGTGATGTTGCTCTCTTCAACCCATCTTCTTGTTTTATCAGGATCGTGTTCTTTTCGTGCTTATCCTTTTAACCGGAGTGTTGTGTCCTCTTTTCAAGTATCCTCTCATCTTGTCTAGTTCAATTCCTTCCATTTATAGGCGGAGTGCTGTCCAAATTATATCATTCTTATTCCTTCCCTATCTGGTTTTAACCGGAGTATTGTGCCCCTTTGTTCAAGTTCTTTTTGCCTTATCAAGCCTTGCATCTCTTTTCAACCGGAGTGCTGTACGACTTTGTTCTTGCTCGTTCCTCTTTCCTAACGGAGTACTTTCAATGTCGTTCACCTCCGTTGTATTCTTTTCTCGAAGTGTCTTAACCTTTTCAAGGTTCTTTGGTTTCACTCGTTTCTCAAAGAAGCAACTTAGTTTTACCTCTTCTCTTTCTCTTCCATTTTTCCCTCCGGTGCCATTCTAGATCTCAGGACGAGATCCTCTCGTAGTGGTGGAGTGTTGTAACACCCCGAGACCGATGTGCCAAGTGTCGTCCAGTTATTCGTTGTTGTTGCCTCGTCATTTTCTTGTGTGTCGCATCTTGTCATGTCATCACGTGCATTGCATCATCATGCTTTCAAAACATGCATCCGTCCGGGTTTCCCCAGTTCTCTCTGTTGTCCGTTCCGAGTCCAGACACACTTGCACGCGCCCGCGGCATGTCCGAAATAGTATTTTATAAGTGGCCGGAAAATGTTCTCGGAATGGGATGAGAGTTGATGTGTGGTATTATTATAGTGTAGATAGACCGCTTGTCAAGTTTCATCGCATTTGGAGTTCGTTTGATGCCCCAACGATTAACTATAGCGGCAATATAGCCGGTCTCTTCGTCGGACGTTTTCGGTCTCCGGAAATAGTCGCCGGGTCTCTCCCTTCTCTTCTCTCAGCCCAAGGCCTTCTGCACAGTCCACTACCTACCGCCAGGCCTTGCCTAAGCTCTCTCGTCAGCCCGCGGCCCTCCTCGCGCGCGCGTCCGAGAGCTGTCCCGGACCCGAACCGGACAGTTGTCACCGTTATGTCCGGATCATCCCCAAACATCTACAAAACGTCTCCGTTTTCTTATTTGGACTCCTAGCTATTTTATTCGCGATCGTCCGATTGCGATCGGAGGGTCCTATTAGCCCGTAGCCTAAGCTACCCGCTATGTATACTAGTCTAAACCGAGACCAAACACCTAATTTCTAGGGATCCTACCCTAGCGCTGCCGCCCACTTTCTCCTCAACTTCAGCGCTAGGCCAATCACCTCGCTCCCACCATCTCCCTCGATTTGCGCCACCGCCCAACCACTGCAAAGCCGATGCCTCCTCCTTCCTGATCCACCCAACCATCACCTGGTTATGCTGCGTTCCATCCCGGTCCAACCAGCGAGCAACCCTCCTCCTGCTTTGATCCCCGAAGGGATCGAGAGAGCTGCCTCCTTCCCTCGTTCTTCTTCCTCCCTTGCCTGTCTCTCACAACATGCTCTCTTTCTCTCCCATGTCTCTACAGGAATCAAGTCCCGTCGCTGATTTTCCTCCTCGTCGACGCTGCTCCGGTGAGCAGTACCAGGACGCCGCCGCCGTGGACTAAGACGCCGCCGCCGTGGACCAAGACGCCGTCAGCGTCCTTCCCCGCCTCAGATCCGGCTGGATCCGCCTCTTCCTCCAGGCACGGCGATTCCTGGCCGGATCCCGCCGCCTGCAGCGTCCTGAACCTCCCGTCGATGTCAACCGCACCTGCTGCGGCCGTTGCTTCCCTTGTCGAACGTACGAGCATGACCCCAGCCGCAAGTTCGTGCTCCGCCTCAATCCGTGCCCTCACCGGACCCCGCGGGCGCCGTCGCACCTCGATGTCAGCATGTCTCCACGGCCGGATTCCGACCGGCCGAAACCCCTTCCTTCACCCGATCCTGCATCGCGAGGCCTCTACATCGAGCGCCAAGTCCTGTGCTGCCGCCGTTCTAGAGGAGGACAACAGAGCCGCACCCCTGTGTTGACTTCTCATCGAGACGCACCAGCCCAGCCACACGCTGCTAGTTTTTTTTCCTGCAGGCCTCCCTCTTCGTCCGGTTGGGCCACGCCCAAAGTGAGCATCTCCCACCAGCCCAGATCCCTCAGATTTCGGCCCGTTTGTTGTTTTTCCTTTGACCAGCGAATTTTGCATTTAACTAGTGCATGCATATTACAAAAATGCCATTTTCTTGCATTGCTCATAATTAAATAACCATGCACCGGATTAAAATGATCTCTATATGAAACATGACTAGAATTTCATCTAGTTTCATAATATGCAACTTTCATCCATGTGTATAATGTTTAAACTTGTTGTTTGGATTAATTTGCTCCTATGCCATGCTAAAATGCTTTATTTCATAACTAAATAACCGTAACTTGTATTTTAATAAACTTTATATGTAAATGGGGTAGAATTTTGCCTAGTTTAACATGGTGGCCTTACCTTGCATGTTTAACAACTCTAAAATTGTGTTTATGGCAGAACAGTACCAAACCTAATATATGCATATGAGGATTTTTACGGACTTGTTGTTTGTTGTTCCGACCTCATTTAAATTTGCCTAGATAGGTAGTTTTCATTTTCTTCACACTCTTGCCATGCTAACAACATTTAATATTGTTGGGGACAAAAATGAGAGAGAACGAAATAAGTCATGTGGTGTTTTCGTCAATATGCAACTCGTTGCATATTTAGCTCCACTTAATTTGTAGAATTTCTTGTGGACTTTGCCATGCCATGCCTCATAAAACCGGACATGCATCATACTTGGTTGTGCATCATGCCATGCTTATGTGTTGGTTGTTTACTATGTTGTTTGCTTCTTTCCGGTGTTGCTTCTTCGGGTTGGTTCCGGTAACATCGTGTTGTGAGGATTCATACAACTATGTCCGTTTATCTTCTTCATGGACTCGTTCTTCTTCCTTGCGGGATTTCAGGCAAGATGACCACACCCTCGAAATCACTTCTATCTTTGCTTGCTAGATGCTCGCTCTTTTGCTATGCCTATGCTGTGATACCTACCACTTGCTTATCATGCCGCCCATATTGTTGAACCTAGCCTCTAACCCACCTTTTCCTACCAAACCGTTGTTTGGCTATGTTACCGCTTTGCTCAGCCCCTCTTATAGCGTTGTTAGTTGCAGGTGAAGATTGAAGTTTGTTCCTTGTTGGAACATGGAGATGTTGTTCCTTGTTGGAACATGTTTACTTGTTGGGATATCACAATATATCTTATTTAATTAATGCATCTATATACTTGGTAAAGGGTGGAAGGCTCAGCCTTATGCCTGGTGTTTTGTTCCACTCTTGCCGCCCTAGTTTCCGTCATATCGGTGTTATGTTCCCGGATTTTGCGTTTCTTACACGGTTGGGTTATAATGGGAACCCCTCGACAGTTCGCCTTGAATAAAACTCCTCCAGCAAGGCCCAACCTTGGTTTTACCATTCGCCACCTAGCCTTTTTCCCTTGGGAGTCACGCATCCCGAGGGTCATCTTTATTTTAACCCCCTCCCCCCCCCGGGCCAGTGCTTGTCTAACCATTGGTCCGAACTAGAGTCCTTTGCAGCGCCACCTCGGGGAAACTTGAGGGCTGGTTTTAGTTGTACGAAGAGCTCATCCGGTGTTGCCCTGAGAACGAGATCTGTGCAGCTCGTATCAGGATGTCGGCGCATCGGGAGGTCTTGCTGGTCTTGTTTTACCTGTCGAAATGTCTTGTAACTGGGATTCCGAGCCTGATCGGGTCTTCCCGCTAGAAGGAATATCCTTCGTTGACCGTGAGAGCTTGTGATGGGCTAAGTTGGGACACCCCTGCAGGGATTTGAACTTTCGAAAGCCGTGCCCGTGGTTATGGGCAGATGGGAATTTGTTAATGTCCGGTTGTAGATAACTTGAACCTTAACTTAATTAAAATGAATCAACTGCGTGTGTTACCATGATGGTCTCTTCTCGGCGGAGCCCGGGAAGTGAACACGGTGTTGGAGTAATGTTTGCCGTAGGTTGTTCTTTAGTTCTTCGTTCGTGCTTTGCCTTCTCTTCTCGCTCTCTTTTGCGAACAGGTTAGCCACCATATATGCTAGTCGCTTGCTGCAGCTCCACATATTACCTTGCCTTACCTATAAGCTTAAATAGTCTTGATCGCGAGGGTGCGAGATTGCTGAGTCCCCGTGGCTCACAGATTACTTCCAAACCAGATGCAGGGCCCGATGACTCTGTTTCAGATGATGCGCTTGAGCTCGAGTGGGAGTTCGACGAAGACTCACGCCGTTACTATGTGTCTTTCCCTGATGATCAGTAGTGGTGCCCAGTTGGGGCGATCGGGACCGTGTCGCATGTTGGGGTTGATCTTTTATTTTGGTACCGTAGTCGGACCATGAGTGTATTGGATGATTGTAATGCTATTTATGTACTTTGTGTGACGTGGCGAGTGTAAGCCAACTATGTACCTTTTTCCCCTATTATCTATTTAAATGGGTTGTTTCTGAAGATTACCTCACCTGCGACATTGCTTTCAATGCGGTTATGCCTCTAAGTCGTGCTTCGACACGTGGGAGATATAGCCACATCGAGGGCGTTACAGCACGGTTGGGTAGCGATGCACCGGGAATTAAGTCAATTTGATGCTCAATCCCTCGAATAGGTGGTAATCCCAGTGGCACTCTTGTGGGAAGACGTCAGCGAACTCCTGCAAAATTTTAGTGACAGGAGGGGGCAAAGAGGAAGGCACGTCCTCGAATGAAAATAATGCCTCTTTGCACACAAAAGCATAGCAAACAGATTTGCCAAAATCTATCTCATCAATATCAGATTTTGTGGCAAGTAAACATGCACTTTTCAATTTAATTTTAGAAGCAACACTAGATGGTTGATTATTAGGTTTCATTTGTTGCTCAAATTCTTTTGCCACAATCTGATTTTCACTCTTATTTTTCTCCTGTTTTGCTTTCTTAGCTCTATTAATATCATCTTTCAAAATGGATTCAGGAGTCATAGGAAGCAAAGTAATATGGCTATCCTTATGAACATGAGTATACTAATTATTTCTACCATGGTGTACATATTTTTTTATCAAATTGCCATGGTCTACCAAGTAATAAAGAACATGCTTGCATGGGTACCACATCACAATCAACATAATCAACATATGTATAGATACTAAAATGCACACGAACAATACATGTTACCTTAACCTTGCCGCTGTTGTTGAACCATTGGATGTAGTTAGGATGTGGATATGGTCTTGTGGTGAGAGATAGCTTCTCCACCATCTCCATGCTAGCCAAGTCTACCAAGTAATAAAGAACTTGCTTGCATGGGTACCACATCACAATTAACATAATCAGCATATGTAGAGATACTAAAATGCACACGAACAGTACATGTTACCTTAACCTTGCCACTGTTATTGAACTATTGTATGTAGTAAGTATGTGTATGTGGTCTTGTGGTGAGAGATAACTTCTCCACCATCTCCATGCTAGCCAACTAGTTGTAGCTCCCTCCATCTATGATGACGCGAATAGAACGTTCCTTCACAACTCCCTTTGTATGGAACAAATTGTGCCTCTGATTTTGCTTAGCTTGTGTAACCTGCACACTCAAAACACGTTGAGCAACTAAACATTCATACCTCTCAGCATCTTCAGCAGCCATGTATTGCGTCTCATGATCAGAATCATCTCCACCATGTTCTTCATGTGTAATAAGAGCCAAAGTCTCCTCATCATAGTCACTAGCAGACTCATACCCACCATCCTCAGTAGCAATCATCAAACGCTGAGATTTGCATTCTTTCGCAAAATGTCCTCTTCCCTTACAACGACGACAAATAATATCACTTCTGTGCCCTGTTGATGCCATGGAAGAAGAAGAGCTCTGCACAGGACCGACAGGTGTGCTCTTGGCAGATAGTGGTGGTTGTGCCTGCTTTCTTCTATCACGGCTGGAGGTGGCACCTGATGGAGGTGCTGGTGTAGTGGAAGTAGAGGATGCACATGGTGCCCATGATGAAGATCGACCTGCAGAAAAATTAGTTTGCGCCAATGCCTGTCGATCCTGCACTTCACGGTCAGCTTTACAAGCAAGATGTAATAAACGAGAGACATTAGTATACTCCTGATAATCTAGAATGGTCTGAATCTCTCTATTTAATCCACCCATAAAACGTGCAAGCATAGCTTCATTCTCCTCAACAATACCACATCTAATCATGCCAGTTTGTAATTCCTGATAATATTCTTCTAAAGATTTTTTTCCTTGTCTTAAACATTGCAATTTTTGAAGTAATTCACGTTGATAATATGGTGGAACCCAATGAGTACGCATAGCAGTTTTCAAAGTAGCCCAAGCGGTTGGAATAGGATATAATCTACAATGTTCAGGCCACCAAACACATGCGAAGCTAGTGAAAGAACAAACAGAGCAGGAACACTTCTCTCCTCAGGATATTGTAAACATGTAAAACGTTGTTCAGTTTCTAACTCCCAACTAAGATATATATCAGGAACATATCTACCCTCAAATGGTGCAATATTCAATTTTAGTTTAGGAAGATGGTGATGATCTCGTACCTCATATGGTGGTGCAGACCTACCGTTGTGATGATATACCCGAGGATGACCTGGTGGTGTTGGTGCTGGTGGTTGCACGTAGTTTTGATTTTTATCAACCTCATCCTCGTAATGGTGCGCCACCTCTGCAGTAGCAGCAGGAGTGACAGAAGCATCAACAGCGGCAGCAGAATTTTGCCCAGGGTCAATGGGAACGTGCTGTGCTCGTCCCACTTGATTTGGAAGGCGATGTTGTTGTTGTTGTAGAGGTGCGTTAGGGGCCGCCGGTGGTGGTGGTGGAAGACGCGCGAGCAATTCATTAAACTTGTTATCGAGCTTTGTTTCGAACGTCTTCTCCATGCCATCTATCTTCTCCTTGGCCTCTTCAAATCTGTTTAGCACATCTTGCACCTATCCACTCATCATTTGCTGAACTTTATCATGCAACTCCTTATTCATCATGTTCTCCCAGTCAGTCTCGTCGGCTTGTGATCCTGCCATGGTTAGCAGCAATAGAAACACACAAGAATATGATCCTACAGACTACTAACAAGAGGTGGTGGTGGGTGTCACAAAACCGTGATAACTTAGCAAAACTCAAATTCTTACCAGTTCTTTCCCAGCAGCAGGCAGTGATCGGCAACCGTCGTAGTCAAAACTCTCAAAGCTTGGATAGAGTGATTACCAGGGAAAATCAAGCGCACGACGTAGATGTATGTGGCGCTGGGATGGCTCATAATATGGTATCAAAAAGGGTCAGCAATAATCAATTCATAGATGCAAAGTTGAATAAATGCTCAACGACAGTACTATGCTGGTCCTAGGCTAGACCGTGCTCGAGACGCGAGCCTAGAACACTAACAAAATCATGGCACTGCACGTAAACAATGGAAAAGCACACTCTGGAACTTTTTTTGCTCTGTTTTTTGGTGCTCCACTTTTTTTGCGCTCTTTTTTTTGCGAAAAATCACTATAATGGCGAGTGTCTCAAAACTCTTCCCTCTTTAAACTGACAGGATGGGCACAATTTTTTTTGACTTTTTTTGGAAATCAGGGCAGCGATGAAGAAAAAGTGCGACAAAAAGTAACTATGATGGCACGTGGCTCAAAAGACTCAAAAAAGCCTAAAAATAGGATAGCGAAAAAATATTTTTGCCTGCGAAAATTTTGGCCTAAAAACTGCCCAGGGGCCTCCAGACTTTTTTTTTCCGAAACCTACTCAGGCAAGGAAACAAGAATCGGAAATTAGACGGATCTCGAAAACAAACATAATACGAATGGAACTCGAATTGGTGGTGGATATATGGTGGTAGGATATGGCAGCGGTGGTGGTATATGGATACGGATTGGTGGTGGTATATGGATATGGATTGGTGATGGTATATGGTGACGGATCAATGGCGGATAAGCGATGGTGGTAGATGGCAGGGCCGATGATGATGGTGCGGCGGCGGCGTGACAACTTATGACTAGAACTCAAAACTCTAAAAGACTAGACTCTAAGACCAGCAAATAGACACAAAGATGCAACTGCAAATTCGACAAAGCAAAATACTGAAAATACTATGCAAAGGCTCAGATTGGTTCGGATATGATGAACTAACCCTAATTTTTTTGGCTTTTTTTATGGAGTGTAGGTATGAAGAACAGACTCGATCTAAACTACAAAAAACTGTAAAATCTCACCGAGCAACCTGGAAATCTGATAGCACTTGAGGTTCCGGCAGACCCTTGAGGTTCGAACACTGGGGTGCGCGCGGACATTTCTCCTTCTACCTACCTGCACCCCTCCGCCTTGCTAAGATCTAAGCTATGGAAAGAATAGCACAAGAGACCTAGGGTTTATACTGGTTGGATTGCCTCTTGGGCTGATGATGATGAGCAATACAAGGAAGAACAGCCTCGCGAGGGTCTGTTCTTGGCTGAGGGGATGAACTGCTAGGAGGAGTTCAGTCACCCTTCTCTCTCTCTCTCTTCTCGATTCTCTCTCCAATTTTGATCCCTCTACCCTGTGGGTGGCTAGTCCTATTTATAGGCAAAGGCCCTGGGCCTCTTCCCAAATATTGAGTGGGAAGGGCGCCAACAATTGGCCATTTTGAAGGGGAACATCTGGTACACTTATCCTGACTAAAGTTGGTCCTCGCCTGCCAAAGGCTCTGGTGGTGACGCTGGCTTGGGCTCCACAATGACTTCCTCCCTGCCGTTGGAATGGTCTTGGTCTCGTTGCACCGAAACGGGTGCCTTTTCTTGATGCTCTCGCCTGCGCTTGCTCCCTTTGCATCAAAGAGGAAAGGAGGACTCTGCGCAGGCTGGCGCCCACCTGGCACCCTTGGTCGTCATGGCTTGCGTCACGGGCACCTCGTGAGGTACCCCGCCTTGGTCTCTCCGCCTCCTTGCGAGCCAGCCTGATGAGGCCATGCCTGAGGAAGCTCCGTGTCGTCCGCCACACGAGGCTTGGCTCCTCGCGAGGGTCTTGGGTCTGTGTTGATGAAGATGGGCCGTGCTGGGCCCCCCTTTGAACCACGCCGCAGGCCGCAGGCAGGCAAGTCTGGGGAACCCCGTTCCCAGAACGCTGACAGTAGCCCCCGGGCCCAAGGTGCGCCCAGACTTGGCCATGCAGGGAGGCGAAAGGGCAAGGGCGGAGCGCTGCGGGCCCTAACAGCCTGCGGCCTTGGGCGCCGCATGGCGGTTGATTGGACGTGAGCGCCTCAGCAACCGCGCGAGTTGATAAAGGAGCGGCATCTTCCTAGGCTTTACTTTTTGCTTTCTCCGGTTGCTGCTCAGATCCCCTTTCTTGCGCCTCTCCTTCCATCCTCCAAAATTTCCAGATCTACTTCGACCGCGTGACCTAGGAAGCCATGGCGCCTCATCAGTCCCCGGCCGGAGCTTGGTACTCGTCTGCCCTGGACTCGCCGAACGTGTCGGAGGCGAGCCTCACCCGGTTGCGCCGGATGGCGGCGGCGCAGGGCATCGACGGGGCGAAGGTTTTCAAGGCCGGCTCTGCCACCCCTGAGGGCCAAGGGAGCACCTTCTATCCGTTCTTTGTAAGCGCCATTGCTGCTAGCCTGGTGCCTCCCTTCTCCGAGTTCTTCTTCTCTGTCCTCCGCCATTATAAGCTACAAGCAACCCCATCCTTCTCCTGGCAATCTTCGCCTATTACTGCGAGGCTCACGTAGGGGTGCGGCCCTCAGTGGCCTTGCTGCACCACTACTTCTACCTCCGGACCTCTCGCAGTCCTGCTTCCGCGTGCGCGAGCTTCATCGCGTACGGTGGCGCCATTGCCATTTCGAACCCGGGAAAAGGATTGAGGGCTTCAGGAGCAAGTCGGTCTTGGCAGATGCTGGGCGCATCCACCCTCGGCTGATCTTGCCCACGGAGCAACCCACGAGCTCCAGCGATTGGGGTCGAGCGGAGCTCGTGGACCCTCGCGCGATGCTGGTATTGGAGAAGATGGACATGGATCTGAGGCCGGCCAACATGGCGGCGGCGAAGCTGACCGGCGCATCGCTGCTGAGGGAATTACTGGAGCTCTAGCTGGCTCCGCTTCGGCAGTACTCACTTCCGATGTGGAGGCCCCATCCGAGCCCCGCAGCCTTGGCCGACGAAGATCTGGCTGCGGTCCTCCAATCTCTGGTCGGGGGCGATGTGGCGAGGTTGGAGGGCGCTCCTACGCCCTTGTTCCTCCGCGACGACTGGGAGCAGGTAGTGGAGTCCATGCCCGTCTTCAACGGGGACGGGCCCGTGCCCATGGAAACTCCCGGGGAATCGGTGGGCGTGTCCTCCAACGACTCCAGCAAAGAGGACGAAGGAGGGGAGCGGGAAAAAGGGCCTGACTCCGAGGCGACTGACGGAGAGTCGAGGGCTCCCCTCCCCCGGCGCAGGTCCCGCGCTCTCCGCCTCTCTCCGAGCGATGACGACGAGGATGAAGACGAGCAGGGCGGTGGGAGCTTGCCGCCGATCCCGAAGAAGGATAGGACCGGGTTGATCTCCCGCGGGTCTGCCCCGGCCCCGAGGCGGACCGCAGACGCGCCTTCCGCCCCCGAGCTTCCCAAGGTTGACCCTTCCAGTCGGCTTTCAGGCTTCAAATTTGGCCGGAGGCTGCCTGAGCTCACTAGCGACGACCCGTAAGCGCTTGATTCTTGTCTTTATTTCTTGTTCTGCTGCTGAGGCTTGACGTCCACATCTCTTGGATAGGCTGGCACCCGCAGCAAAGAAGCCGAAGGGAGCTCCTGAGGTTCCATCCATGGCAGCGCCTCTGCCCGCGAAGGAAGGTGACCGCGACGCACGGGCTTCTCCTGCCCGGTCGACCTCGCGAGACCTGGCTGAGCCGGCTGGGGCGAGCTCAGCCCCCATGGCCGAAGTGACTCCCGAGGTGCCTTTGCCTGCTGCCGCCACTACAGCCATTGGGGCGCAGCAGGCTCTGCCTCAGGATGCTGTAGTCGTGCTGCCGCCTTCTCCTCCTACTCCACCGACTACTGTCTCTCCGACTCCTCCTGCCGTTCTGGATTGTGCTGCTGCTGAGCTGGACCGGCTGCGACACGACAGCGGCCTGGAGAGCCCGCTGGCTGGCGCCGAGGATGACCCCGCCAAGCTGCTTCCCTTCCTGGTTCGCGCTCTTGAAGATGTTGCCCTTGGCCTTGGCCCCATGGCTGAGGCCGAGGCGCGTGTCCTGTCTTCTGCAGCGCTGACGCGGGTCCTCACCCACATCTACCTTCGCGATCCCGGCGTCGACCTCGACAGCCTGCTGAGCCAGGAAGCGGCGAGCGTGCCGCTGCCGCTGCCGAGGCCGTGAAGGGTCGCGCGGAGGCTCTGCTAGGGAAGTTTCGGGCCTTCAGCACCAAGCCGAAGCAAGGCGCTGCCGACCCCGCTGCTCCATGAGGCGAACCCACTCCGCGCTGCTCCACCACCGACAAGTGACTCCGTTGTGGCTCCTGTCCTGCCTTTAATTCCTACACATGTATCATGCCTCGGGGAGGCGTTTAAACTTGCGTTTGGCATTGAGATAAAAGTGTGGAATGTAATATTTGCTTTTGAATTCCTTAAAATTTACGCTTTTCCTTCCTACTTGCTTATGTTCTGACGGGACCAAGGAGTGAGGGGTTACGTGACAAGTTAGGCTCCTGAGTCGCAATGCTCAGGAGTCCCCCTTGGCGCACGAACAACAAGTAGGGAGGTGTGATGTGGGTGGATCTACCGTTCTACGTCTGCAGAGCCCAGCAGCGCGCATACCTCAACCCCTGTTAGCCTTTCGGAACTAAGGAGTGAGGGGCTATGTGACCAGTTAGGCTCCTGAGTCGCGATGCTCAGGAGTCCCCCTTGACGCTCAAACAGCCTTCATACCTTGGCTCCGCTCGGGGAGAGACGCGCGACAAACCAGGCCCGGGGGGGCCTGGCTGGGTGGCGTGCGTCTGGGTGTGACCCAGGCGCAGCCCCCATGCCCAGCCCCCTCACGCGGCACTCCCGAGGGGAGGCGTTACGATGAGGCTAGACAGTGAGCTCTGGGCTCCCTATGGTTGATGCGGCCCGAGGGCCACCCTCAGTTGTTTATCACCAGCGTGGAGCATAGTGCTTCCGTATGTGTACGGGCATAGCCTCTCCTCGGCAGTGTCGTCAGCCAGCACGGAGCATGGTGCTTCCACTAGTACGTGGGAGGGGGCTCCCCTTCGGGAGGAGCCCCCGGGGCGTGTACAGCCCCGCCTTGACATGTGGCTGGCACGGTAGGGCCTGGCGAGGTGTATCTGGGCACCCGTGAGCCAGCGCGGGACTCACGGGGCCCTACCTCTAGGCGGGTTGCGCCTGGCACTGGGCCTTATCTTGTGATGTGTACCTGCAAATTTGGTTAGATGCCGACACTCTACGTCCTCGGGTCCCGGCCCTCAAGCTGGTCTCAGCCATCGCTGGTATGCCAGGTCACGATGCCATGGACAAGGCCAGAGGGTGAGGGCTGGAGAGCCAGTAAGAGCCCTGAGTCGCGATGCTCAGGTACCCCTCCTTTAATGTGCAAGTGGTGGGCCTGGAGAAGAAGAGGTGCCGTGGACAGGCATCAAATAATCAAGCATGGTGGATCAAACGCATAGCCGGAAATAAACGCAAAAGGGATACATGCCGCTGGGTCTGGCCCAAGCGACTTGGGGGATGATGCAGCCCGAGGGGCGCCCCCAACAAGGTAAGCTAACAACATGAAATAAAAAGGATACATGCCGCAGGGACGGACCCACGTGGTCTGGGAATAATGCAGCCCTGGGGGGCGCTCCCAGCTGGAAATGAAACTTGAAAGATGTCACCTGATGATGTTGAGGAGGAAGGAGTGTTGGTGTAGCAGACTCGGTGGGCTGCGGAAGCTGATCCTCACGAGCCCCCAGGCCCAGGGGCCTCGGGAGGCTCCGGAGGCGCTGGTGGCTCCTCGCGGACCATCTCCATCTCCGCCAGGGCTGCGGAACGCCTGGCCTCTTGAGCCTCCATGATGCCCCTCATGAGGTGCTGGTACGCGACAGCCGCGTTCGGCAAGCCGTAGGGCATGCGAACGTAGCTATGGGGTGGACCTTTGCAGCGCCCCACTCGCAAGGGCCAGAGCGCTCCAGAGAGGCGACTCGATTGAGCCCTGGTATGTCGATGCAGACGCGCAGCCCACCATCCTTGCCTGGATGGGGAGCCACAGCTGGTAGGCGGCGGCCGCCTTTCATGACTCTTGACTCCTGTAGCTCCTGAATGGCCTTGCTGATGAACTACTGAGGGTCTGGCCCTCCTTGCCTTACTCCTTCTTGAGGGAAACATGCTTCGAAACATGCCTCCATGTAGTGCCCAAGCGCCTCCCTCGTGACCTTAGCCAGGTCAGTGGCCCTCCAGGGGACAGCCCCCGAGCCCTGCCTGAGGAGGGCGCCAGGAGCGCTTTCCTATGCGATGGAAGGAGGTTCCCCCTGGGCAGGCGCGGGCCCTGAGGGGCCTGCCTCCTGAGGGGCCGGGCCGGACGATGTCTTCTTCTTGTTGGGGGCGGTCTCGGGAAGCCTCCTGCTTCCGCTATCCGGGTCTTACAGTGATGCGGCCTGAAAGGCTCGTTCCAGGGAACACACCGCGTCCTTCTCTTCACAGGGCACCATGATGACTCCGCCACTTCCTGGCATCTTGAGGACGTTGTAGCCGTGGTGAGTTACGGCCATGAACTTGGCCAGCGCTGGGTACCCAAGGATGGCATTGTACGGTAGGCGAATGTGAGCGATGTCAAAGTCGATGAGCTCGGTGCGGTAGTTGTCGCGTGCCCTGAAGGTGACAGGGAGGCGGACCTGCCCAATCGGGACCGTGGAGCCGTCGGTGACTCCGGAGAAAGGCTTGGTTGGCTGAAGCTGGCTGTAGGGCACTTGGAGATTGTTGAATGTTTCCACGGACAGGACGTTGAGCCCTGCCCCGCCATCGATGAGGGTCCTGGTGACCACCACGTTGGTGATGATTGGGGAACAAAGCATCGGGAGGACTCCGGCTATGGCCGCACACTTGAGCTGATCTGCTCAGCCGAACGTGATGGCGCACGCCGACCACCTGAGAGGGCGCGTGGCTTCGAGCTTGGGGAGGACTGCATTCGCTTCGCGGGCGAACTGCTTGAAGATGCGCTGAGAGGCTTAGGCTTGAGCCCCGCCCAGGATGCAGGAGATCGCGCGCGGCTCCTGGAAGCCCCCAGCCCCCTCGTCCGGATGGCAGTCCTCGTTTCTCCTTGGCTGCGGCGGCAGCGGAGGGAGGCCTGCGTTGCCTTGCGGGCGATCCTCGCGAGGCTGATCCCTCCAGTCTCCCTCACGAGGCGGGTCTTTCTAGCGATCCTCACGAGGTTGATCGCACCACCCTTGGCGCGAGTCGCGGTCTTCCCAGCGTCCTGCGTTCCTCGACCGTAGCCCCGGTCACCGCGGTCGGGACGACGGCCGATCCTTCCTTCTCGCATGGCTCGGAGCTCTTGACATTCATTGGTGTTGTGGGTGTGGAGGTCGTGGTACACACAGTACCGACTGCCCTTGGAAGATTCGGGCTGATCTCTGCCCCGCTTGGTGTCTAGTTCTGCCGCGAGCACGGCAGCCCCCTTGCGCTTCACATCCTTGGCCTTGGGCTTCTTCTCTTCTGGGTCTGCGGCAGGCAGCTCGAGGAGGGAGAGACGCCCTTCCTCAGCCCTGGCGCACTTGGTTGCCAAGTTGAACAACTCCAAGGAAGTGCACAGGTCTTCATGCATCGCCAGCTCCTCCTTCATCTTGACACCACGCACACCGTCGGAGAAGGCTGAGATGATGGCCTCCTCGGTCACCTTGGGAATCTTGAGGCGTGCTATGTTGAAGAGCTGGATGTACTTCTGCAGGGTCTCCCCAGGTTGTTGCTTGATGCGGCGCATGTCGCTCACGGCGGGTGGCCGGTCGCGAGTACCTTGGAAGTTGGCGATGAAGCGGGTGCGCATCTCGTCCCAGGAGGAGATCGTGCCTGGAGCCAGGTTCATGAGCCAGGTGCGGGCCCCTTCCTTGAGCGCCATGGGAAACCAGTTCGCCATGACCTTCTCGTCTCTGTTGGCAGCTTCGATGCCCAGCTCATAGAGCTGGAGGAACTCCGCAGGGTCAGCCGTGCCGTTGTAACGAGGAGGCAGGTCTGGCTTGAACTTGCCAGGCCACGCGACACTGCGTAGCTCGGTGGTGAAGGCACGGCAGCCTGCTGTGGCCACGGGAGGCCTTGGGTGACGGAGAGCTTGGTCTTGCATGTCCCCACGAGCTGCAACAGGGAGCAGCGCGGTGTCTTGACGTGCGGGAGCAGGAGCATGGTCGCGACGTGCTGGAGCAGGGAGCGCCCGGGCAGCTTCTTGCGGGCGACGGACTTCTTGGCAGCTCTGCTCTTGCCGCGCTGGAACCTGATGGAGCGGGTTCCGCCCAGGGGCCACGCGCCTTGGAGCCACGGCGCCTTCTTGAGGAGGAGGCGGCTAGGGCGCCCCCGGAGCTTCGTCGCCCCCGCGGGGCGGGGTGCGGTGCAGCGGAACGGACGGCGCAGGAGAGCCCCCTGCGGCGCGGACGAGCTCGGCGATGCGGTCGAGCCATTCTTCGTAGACGTCGTCGACGGGATGGTAGCGCAGGAGCTCGTTTGCCGCGATGAGCGCAGCTCGAGCCTCCATGGGTGCGCGGAGCGCGCGGGACGAAGAACCAGCTGGGGTGAGCGAGGGAGTAGCGGTGCGGCCGTCTTGCCGCACGGACGGATGCTGAGATGATGCTTGCTGCTCGTTCCCCGCCGGGCCGGTGGCGGCGTTGATGGCAGGTGACGGGGAACGGCGAGGACGACCGCCGACAGGAGCCGTCTGGGCGACGCGGGAAGCGAGAGCGGCCCGGCGCTCGGCACGGGCCCGACGAGCGTCAGACATGGACGCGATGGTCGGAGGAGAACGGGGTGGTGGAAGACGGATTCCGGCGCACCCCTACCTGCCGCGCCAAATGTCGGATTTCGGGTTCCGGCAGACCCTTGAGGTTCGAACACTGGGGTGCACGCGGAGATTTCGCCTTATACCTACCTGCACCCCTCCGCCTCGCTAAGATCTAAGCTATGGAAAGAACAGCATAAGAGACACAGGGTTTATACTGGTTCGGGCCACCGTTGTGGTGTAATACCCTACTCCAGTGTGTGGTGTGGTGGATTGCCTCTTGGGATAATGATGATGAGCAATACAAGGAAGAACAGCCTCGCGAGGGTCTGTTCTTGGCTGAGGGGATGAAC
The DNA here is from genome assembly GCF_003073215.2 of Triticum urartu. NCBI lineage: Eukaryota > Viridiplantae > Streptophyta > Magnoliopsida > Poales > Poaceae > Triticum > Triticum urartu. The sequence goes on along the minus strand of NC_053026.1, from coordinate 241,350,211 downwards.
TGCTAGGAGGAGTTCAGTCACCCTTCTCTCTCTCTCTTCTTGATTCTCTCTCCGATTTCGATCCCTCTACCCTGTGGGTGGCTAGTCCTATTTATAGGCAAAGGCCCTGGGCCTCTTCCCAAATATTGAGCAGGAAGGGCGCCAACAATTGGCCATTTTGAAGGGGAACATCTGGTACACTTATCCCGACTAAAGTTGGTCCTCACCTACCAAACGCTCTGGTTGTAACGCTGGCCTGGGCTCCACAATGACTTCCTCCCTGCTGTTGGACTAGTCTTGGTCCCGTTGCACCGAAACGGGTGCCTTTGCTTGATGCTCTTGCCTGCCCTTGCTCCCTTTGCACCAAAGAGGAAAGGAGGACACTGCGCGGGCTGGCGCCCGCCTGGCACCCTTGGTCATCATGGCTTGCGTCACGGGCACCTCGTGAGGTACCCCGCCTTGATCTCTCCGCCTCCTCGCGAGCCAGTCTGATGAGGCCGTGCCTGAGGAAGCTCCGTGTCGTCCGCCCCGCGAGGCTTGGCTCCTCGCGAGGGTCTTGGGTCTGTGTTGATGAAGATGGGCCATGCTGGGCCCCCCTTTGAGCCACGCCGCAGGCCGCAGGCAGGCAAGTCTGGGGACACCCCGTTCCCAGAACGCCGACAGTGTCCCGATGTTTCGATGAGATAGATATTTTTTTCTGTGGGAGTCGACTTTGACGATCCGACTAAGAACGTGCGAAGACATCGCACCTTAGCAATCGCTAAACCAACTTCTGAGGGTTATTGACCATGCCTGAGCATGATCAACCAAACCACAAGGGTCTATTTCCTGCGAGCAAACGAAGAACAAGCAAGAAACTAAGATTGCAATCTGGATATTGCGAATAAAAGAGGAAAGCTTTATTAATGAAGGTGGGGTTCTGTGATGTCTTGGTCTGGTCGTTGGACACAAACGAAGTACGCGAAGTTGCAGCTATGGAAAACTTTTAATCTAAACAAAACCCAAAGTCTAAACGATGCCCTAAGGGTTGTATATATGGAGAAGAGAGGGGGGAATTTTGTGGCCCTTGGAGGAGGGATCCGAAACTGACCCTAACTCTTGTTTCTCCACACATACGGACTCTAAAAACTACCTATAATCAAGTATTTCGAAATTACATGGGCCTGACCCAGAAATAAGGTGACGTATCACCTAGAATAGCCTCTGGACGAAATTTATGAAGTGGCATCTTGTATATTTCGTCCAAGAATCATCACTTGTAACTCTATTCTTATTCCCCTTGAACTTGCCATCATCTCCATGCTTGAACTTGCTCCAAGGTTCATCTTTCTTGTCCAAGCTAGGGCCTTCATTTGTAAGAAAAACAAATGTAACCAATTTAGGCAGTATCATATTCTCATGAACATTAGAATCGTTACCAAGAAACGTAAGTACCCGATAATACAATTGGCATGCGCGAGCTCTAGTAATTGGTCCATTATGTATAGCAGCAGGGCTGTGGGTGCAACAATGGTATTGATGTCCTTATCATGACCGGAGGGTGATGGCTCGCCCTGGACCGAGCGTCGTTGCTGCGGCTGTGCTTGTCGGTGAGGGGAGGGGGCGCAGATGGAGTGACCCCCTCGCCCGCACCTTGCAGAGCTCGACCGTCGAGACATTGCTGATGTTGTTCTCCTCCGGTAGCTCTATCCACCATGTCGACCGCGGGGGAGGTGGAAATGGCGCCACCTGCACCAAGCACGCCCCCCAGCAGCGTCCACGTGCTCGCACGCTCCCGTGTCCCCTGCGGTGTTAGAGGCCACAGGCAGTGGAGCCTTCGAGGTGGATGGATGGGCTGAGGTGCCAGATTTCTTCTTGGGCACCATGGTCGATGGTGCTGTTAAGGATGAAGATGGCGATGAAGATGACGTGTGGTGTACACTTTCCGGTTCGTGCAAGCGCTCCTCCTACCCGGCATGCCAAAGATGTCACGGGATGTCCGCGACCACATATGGCACCAGGTAGCCCCTTGTTGGTTCGGCAAGGGGGACGACACGTTGCACAAAGAGCAGACCGGCGTACGGCCGCGCGACGGAGAGCACACAAGAAATTTACCCAGGTTCGGGCCACCGCGAGGCGTAAGACTCTTGACGCCCCGATACCGATGTGCCAGGTGTCCGCCAGTTATTCGCTGTTGTTGCCTTGTCATTCGCTTGCGTGTTGCATCTTGTCATGTCATCATGTGCATTGCATCATCATGTTTTAAAATTTGCATCCGTCCCGGCCTCCTCGTTCCTTCCGTTGTTCGTTCTGAGTCCAGACACACTTGCACGCGCCCGCGGCATGTCCGAAATAGTATTTTATATGTGGCCGGAAAATGTTCTCGTAATGGGATGAAAGATGACGTGTGGTCTTATTATAGTGTAGATAGACCGCTTGTCAAGTTTCATCGCATTCGGAGATCGTTTGATGCCCCAACGGATAAGTATAGCGGCAGTATAGCCGGTCTTTTCGTCAGACGTTTTCGGTCTCCGGAAACAGATGCCGGGCCCTCTCTCTCTCTTCTCCCCCTCGCAGTCTTGCCACAGCCCACTTAGTCCATCCTCCTTCCCCTCTTCGCTTCCGGAGTTGTCCGATGCGACTGCACGGTCCGAAACCCTCTCTGCACAGTGCATCGAACCACTCACATGCGCGTCCGAAATTGTCCCGGACCCGACCCGGGCAGTCGTCACCGTTGGATCCCGATCATCCCCAAACGTCTACAAAATGTCACCATTTTCTTATTTGGCCTCCCTAACATTTTATTCCCGACCGCCCGTTTTAAATCGGAGGGACCAAATGCACCTAACAAAAATCCACCTGCTATATATGACCAGATCAACCCTAAACCCTAGCCTAGCTCCTAGCCCCTCATGCGCCGCCACCCTCTTCAGATCCAGCACTGGACCAACCACCTCTTTCCTCGTTTCAGATCCACCCAGCCGCTCAGATCCAACTAATTTCCTCCATCCTCGGGATCTTTCCCGATCCATTCGAGCCACCCGACCAACCTCCTTCCTCCTTGGGATTTCATCCCGAATCAACCGGAGCCAACCAGGGCCAGCCACTTCTCTCCATTGATCCATCCCACCAGCAGAGCATCGACCAACCCCTGAGCGCCGCACTCACCCTCGAGCTCGAGCAGGCTGCTCCGCGCCTCCTCCCCTCCTCCAGTGCCTTGATCCACGATGGATCGAGAGCAGCACCACGCCATGGCCCCGCCGTCAAGTTGCTTCGACCCGCAGGTCCTCCTCACCGCGCCTCCTCCCTGTTTCTTGCTGTTCTTCTCCTACTACTGCTGCTAATCGTGTGGTCGCCTTGTTTCTTCTGCAAGGCCAGAGCACCACCTAGACGAAGAACATCCCCGGCCACCGGTGCCGTCATCGGCCTAACCTACTGCTGCCGTTGCTTCCCTTGTTGAACGAATGATGCACGACCCCAGCGCCGCCTCGTTCCCGTGCAGGAGCCGTGCCTGTCTGTTGCTACTCGTCTTCATCGAGCCGGCCAAGTCCAAGGAAACGCCATGGCCGCCCCTCTCCTCCTCACGGGTCCTGGACCCCTGCCCCTGTCACCAGCGTCCAGCGCCGCCATAGATTCGCGCCAAGCGTCCCTCACCGCCGCCCCGTTTCTACCGCTGCTGCCTGCGTCCTCTGCTTCTACCAGGACGCCGCCGCCTTGGCCTCCAGCTCCGCCCGGCCACTTGCCTTCCTCGCCGGTTGGAGCAGCCACTGCATCGCCTGGAGTCGTCGCGGCCAAGTCCCTCGATCCCCGACCGGAGCCCACCTCCTTGCTGTTCCCGGCGCCGTCGCGCACCTACTCCCGCTGCTTCGAGGATGAGGACGACCAGTGCCCGCGTTGACTTCCTCTGTTTTGACCAAGCAGCCTCGCTACCCGCCTGGGCTGCCTCCCTTCCAGCGCCAAGGCACAGCGCTCGGCCTCCCGGCCCAGGCGCTTCCTTCCCCTGCCAGCCTCTGCAACAGCCGGCCTGCTAAGGCCCAATGTGAGCAGCTCCCCAGCTCTGTTCCAGATCCAGCCTGTTACGTGTTTTTCTTTCGTCCAGCGATTTTCCTTTTATCTCAGGTTTTACAGTTTTTCAGTATAGCCCCTTAACATCATGCATTTTATAACTCTCCAACCGTGCATCGGATTAAAACAAACTTAATATGAAACTTGCTTAGAATTTCATCTAGTTTAATAATATGCAACTTTCATCTATGTTTAAAATGTTTAAAAAGTTGTTTGTTTAAATTTGCTTAAATAACTTGCTAAAACAGTTTAATTCATAACTAAATAACCGTAACTCGGTTTGTAACAAACTTTATATGTAAATGGGGTAGAAAAATGTCTAGTTTAACATGGTGTACTCACTTTGCATGTTTAATAACTATAAAATTGTGTTTAGGGTAGAACAGTACCAAACCTATAATATTGCACATGAGGTTTTTCGGACTTGTTGTTTCTTGTTCCGGCCTCATTTAAACTTGACTAGATAGGTAGTTTTACTTTGCTTCACCCTCTTGCCATGTTTTAACAACATTTAATATTGTTGGGTACATAAACGAGATAGAACTAAATAACGTGAATGTGGTGTTTCGTCAATATGCAACAGAGTTGCATATTGAGCTCCACTTAATTTGTAGGGTTGTTTGTGCACTTTGCCATGCCATGCCTCATTAAATCGGACATGCATCATACTTGTTTGCGCATCATGCCATGACTATGTGGTGGTTGTTTACTATGTTGTGTGCTTTTTCCGGTGTTTGCTTCTTCGGGTTGGTTCCGATAACATCGCATTTGTGAGGATTTGTTCGACTTCGTCTGTTTGTCTTCTTCATCGACTCGTTCTTCTTCCTTGCGGGATTTCAGGCAAGATGACCATACCCTCGAAATCACTTCTATCTTTTTCTTGCTAGTTGCTCGCTCTTTTGCTATGCCTATGCTGCGATACCTACCACTTGCTTATCATGCCTCCCATGTTGTTAAACCAAGCCTCTAACCCACCTTGTCCTAGCAAACCGTTGTTTGGCTATGTTACCACTTTTCTCAGCCCCTCTTATAGCGTTGTTAGTTGCAGGTGAAGATTGGAGTTTTGTTCCATGTTGGAACATGGACATTTTGTTGGGATATCGCAATATCTCTTATTTAATTAATGCATCTATATACTTGGTAAAGGGTGGAAGGCTCGGCCTTATGCCTGGTGTTCTGTTCCACTCTTGCCACCCTAGTTTCCATCATATCGGTGTTATGTTCCCAGATTTTGCGTTCCTTACGCGGTTGGGTTACAATGGGAACCCCTTGACAGTTCGCCTGGAATAAAACTCCTCCAGCAATGCCCAACATTGGTTTTACCATTTTCCAGCTAGCCTTTTCTTTCCCTTGGGTTCTGCAGACTCAAGGGTCATCTTTATTTTAACCCCCCCGGGCCAGTGCTCCTCTGAGTGTTGGTCCAAACTAGAGCCCCTTGCAGCGCCACCTCGGGGAAACTCGAGGGCAGGTTTTAGTTGTACGGACTGCTCATCTGAGTGTGCCCTGAGAACGAGATATGTGCAGCTCCTATCGGGATTTGTCGGCACATTCGGGTGGTGTTGCTGGACTTGTTTTACCATTGTCGAGGATGTCTTGTAACCGGGATTCCGAGCCTGATCGGGTCTTCCCGCTATAAGGAATATCCTTCGTTGCCCGTGAGAGCTTGTGATGGGCTAAGTTGGGACACCCCTGCAGGGATTTGAACTTTTGAAAGCCGTGCCCGCGGTTATGGGCATATGGGAATTTGTTAATGTCCAGTTGTAGAAAACCTAAAGTTGACCTTAATTAAAAAACATCAACCGCGTGTGTAACCGTGATGGTCTCTTTCCGGCGGTGTCCGGGAAGTGAACACGGTGGTGGAGTTATGTTTGACGTAGGTTGTCCTAGGATCACTTCTTGATCATAGTTTCTCGACCGTGCTTCGCCTTCTCTTCTCGGTCTCATTTGCGTATGTTAGCCACCATATGTGCTAGTCGCTTGCTGCAGCTCCGAGGTTTGTATGTTATGTCGAACGGGAGGAGCACTTCCGAGGCTACTGTAATCGAACACTCTTGAAAGTAGTGTCGAAGCTTCTGGGATGCCATGAATACCGCATAGGCTATCTTTTGATAATGTGGGTCCCGTGATTTGCATGGAGTGAGGATAGTGGATATGTAGTATACCGGCTTTTTAAGAGGGAATTTATGTCCGTCAGCTTCTCGTTCGACGATGAGCACTGCGCTTACAACTTGATGAGTTGCCGTAATGTATAACAACATTGGTTCGCCGATGTTTGGCGTGGCCAGGATTGGGTTGGTTGCCAGTATGGCTTTTATTTCTTCCAATCCAGCTGTGGCGGCGTCCATCCACTCAATGTGTTTGGTGCGCCGAAGGAGGCGATAAAGGGGTAATGCCTTTTCTCCTAAGCGGGAGATAAAGCGGCTTAGAGCCGCCACACATCCAATTAATTTATGGATTTGTTTGAGGTCTGTTGGGGTAGCCAACTGTGACAAAGCTCGAATTTTGGCAGGATTAGATTCAATTCCTCTACTGGAGATGATGAAGCCTAGGAGCTTTCCGGCTGGTACGCCAAAAACGCATTTTTCTGGATTGAGCTTGATCTCGCATGTTCGGAGGTTGTCGAATGTGAGCCTCAAATCGTCTATTAGAGAGTCGACATGTTTGGTTTTAACGACCACATCATCTACGTATGCCTCTACTGTTTTGCCGATCTGTTTCTCCAGACATGTCTGGATCATGCGCTGATATGTTGCGCCAGCGTTTTTGAGCCCAAAAGGCATTGTATTGAAACAGAAGGGGCCGTATGGTGTGATAAATGCCGCTGCGGCTTGGTCGGACTCCGCCATCTTGATTTGGTGGTAGCCGGAGTATGCATCAAGGAAACACAATGACTCGTGTCCTGCTGTAGCATCAATAATTTGAATGATGCAGGGGAGGGGGAAGGGATCCTTTGGGCAAGCCTTGTTGAGGTCCCTAAAATCGACACATAGGCGCCAGGATTTGTCCTTCTTTGGTACCATCACCAGGTTTGCTAGCCAGTCCAAATGTTTTATTTCTCTAATGAATCCGGCCTCCAATAACTTGGCTAGTTCCTCTCCCATAGCATGTCTCTTAGGTTCAGAGAAACGCCGAAGAGCCTGTTTGACCGGCTTGAATCCCTTTAGGATATTGAGGCTGTGCTCGGCCAGCCTGCATGGGATTCCTGGCATGTCTGAGGGGTGCCAGGCTGTCACAGCCCTAGATTTGATTGTAATTAGGTTCATCAGCATCCATGCATCATGTCTAAATTCCTGTGAAGTTTGAATTGAGGGAATTCTCAAGCCTCAGAAAAATCCTTTTAAAAAAGGGGCAAGAACCCTTAAACTTGCATTCAGTGAAACCAAAATGTCCTTCATTAATGTTTGATAATTTTGGCAAGGGTTTGGATCCAAACCAAAAATATCGAACATTTTTCAGGAATTATTTTGGCACTGAATTTAAATCATTATTGTATTTGAATTTGGAATTATATTCATAATATATGGGATATATTTTCAAATAACTTTGAAATGTTTATGTGCTGTTGGAAAAGTCCATCTAGCAACATAAATTATTCAGAGGATATTTGTCACTGTTTTGAATTGTTTAATTTGAAAACAGTGGCAAAGTAAACAAAAGAAGAAAATAAAAGAGAGCTTACCTGGGCCACTGTGGCCTGGCCTGTGCCGCCCAGACTGGCCTAGTCACTACTCAGCTAAGAAGGGGGCGTGTGCTCGCGGTCTGGCGCCTGCGTCGGGGCTCTGGTTCCATGTGCTCCGATCCGCCTATGGCGCAGCATCCAGCCCACCCTCCCGTTTCCCTTCCTTCCTCGCTCTCTCCGCATGGCTGACGCGGCCATGGAACGCGCCCTGACCACCACGGCATAGCACCTCGCCTCCTCTCCTACAGACCTCTCTGTCTCCTTATGCTCTGTCAAGCCACGGCTTCGCCGAGGCCTGACCGTCGCATCGATGCCGTTTGACATCGCTACCGAGCGCCGCGACGATTCGCGCTCTAAGCGTCCGAGCTGCTGACCACCCTGACCGCTGTGAGCTCTACTCTCCTTGCTCACCTCGTTTGGCGTAGCCGCCCGGAAACCAGCTGCATGCCATGGCAGCGAGCTCATGCTGGCTATCGTCGCCCCAGTGCACCTCCTATCAGTGCTTCAGGGTGAGCAGCACGGATCTACCGTGCTCGTGCCGGCGCAACTCGCGCTCGGCGCCGCCTTCGTGTACCCTGTGCTGTTTATAGACGCCCTCAGCCTCATGCTATGGAGCGGCGGGAGCACCAACGTAGAGCCGTCCGCGGGAGAATGTCGCACGAATAGGATTCGAACACGGCTGTAGGTGGACCTGATCGGTGTCGACATGAGTGGTTAGAGGCTAATTGTAGTTAACCGCCTATAAGCTCTAGTTTTAGGTTAATTTAACATCTAGTTAACTGGTAATGCAGGCGGGCGACGGTAGGTTTGACTGAGAGCGTTGACCTTAAGGCAATATGAGTTATGTGACGCAATAATGATTTGATTTTTATTTGGAATTCAAAATGAAACTCAAAAATAAGAATAATCTATTTAAATGAAGATAGTATATATGAACTAATATAAAAAATCCAAATAATCTGATTATGGCATTTTCATGCATGTTTGAGAAACCTAAAGCTACTGTATATGGCAATTTGAATTAATGGCATTTGAAATGCCTTATGTGGATATTGAATTTGAATCTAGTGTTCAAACCGACTCCATTTAAATCGTTCCTAGCCGCATTAGCTCAACTCGCAGCATATTGGCATGTCATGACCATGCATCATATTGTTGCATTGCATTGATTGTGTCCTTTCTCAGCTGTCGGTGTTTGTCCCCTCTCGGTAGACGTGTACCGACGACGAGAACGATGACACCGATGAAGAGCTATAATATCTTCAGAAGTGCCAGGCAAGCAAAACCCCTTTGTTCATTCCGATACAAATCCCACTCTCTCGCTCCTGCTCTCTTTTACTACATTAGGACAACAACGTTTCAACTGTTACATGCTGCGGTAGCTGAACCCCTTTCCTCTGCATGACCTGTCATTGCCACAGTAAATAGATGAAACCCACTAGCATGAGTAGGAGTTTCTTGAGCCTTGATGTGCCTACTCATTCATGTTTGTTTGTCATGCCTGCTACTGCTTAGAGTTGAGTCAGGTCTGGTTCATCAGGGATGAATTGGAAAGTGGTGAACATGTCCTACTGTTGAGAGCTAAGTGTGTGAACACGATTTGGTAAAGGTAGCGGTGAGAGGCCATGTAGGAGTACATGGTGGGTTGTCTCATTGCAGCCGTCCTTGGGAACTGAGTTCTGTGTTTGTGATCCATGAACAGTTACTACCACACATTGGGTTCCGTTAACTCGACCCCTCTCGACTTATTAATCAACTCGATCTCTGTCCAGGAGTTGCAACTAGTTTCTAGTGTTGGTAGGTAGTGTTAGTAGTCTACCAAGTGGCACCCGGTACAGGTGGGCTTGGGACAGACTAGGCACAGTGGCATGGTGTACCAAGTGGCACCCGGATGGCGGGCTTAGGAACCCTGCTCACATCATTTGGGGCCGTGAGTGACACCCCGGCCGGATCTCCTTGCGGATGGAACCCGAATAGGCGATAAACCTGGACGAGAGACGTGTGATTAGTCAGGTCGTGGCCGACTCCCTCACTAGGCTTCCACTTGAAGGTTGCCGAGATACACGACGTGTACATGGTGGTAACTGGCGAGAGCATGTGTGAAGAAATACACCCGTGCAGGGTTATCATTATCTATTCAAATAGCCGGATTCCTCGGATATGGAAACTTGGACCCCTGGCATAGTTCATATACAAGTGAAAGTGGATACTCTAAAATGTGCAAGATAACCGTGAGTGTTATGGATGGTGTTCTCGTAGGGAGACGGGAGCGGGTCCATAGCTGTGTATTGATATCGTGAATATGTGGACACGTGTGCGCCACCTCAAAAGAGTTACTTGCAGTCGTAGTTTAGGATAGCCACCGAGTCAAAGCTGGCTTGCTGCAGTTAAACTCCACAACCCCTTTCTTGATACTGATGCATATTGTAACACCCTCGATGCGACTTTAGCTCCCACGTGTCGAGGCACGACTTAGAGACATAATCGCATTGAAGGCATATGTCGCAAGTTAGGCAATCTTCACAACATCCCATGTAATAATAATGAAAGGGGAGATAACATAGTTGGATTACACTCGCCACGTCAATCAAGTACATAAATAACATTACATCATCCAAACACTCATGGCCCGACTACGGCGCCAAAATAAAAGAGAACCCAACATGCGACAACGGTCCCGTTCACCCCCACCTAGGCACCACTATTGATCGTCGAGAAAGGAAACATAGTATCGTTGAGAGTCTTCGTCGAACTCCCACTTGAGCTCGTACGTGTCTCCTGGAGCGGAATCATCAGGCCCTGCATCTGGTGTAATAGTAATCTGTGAGTCACAGGGACTCAGCAATCTCGCACCCTCGCGATCAAGACTATTTGAGCTTATATGAATGGCAAGGTGAAATATGAGTGGAGCTGCAGCAAGCGACTAGCAAATATGGTGGCTAACTTATTCGCAAAGGAGAGCGAGAAGAGGAGGCAAAGCGCGAGCGAGAAACTAGAGAGCAACCTGCGCAAACATTACTCCAACACCGTGTCCACTTCCCGGACTCCACCGATAAGAGGCCATCACGGTAACACACTCAGTTGATTCATTTTAATTAATTAAGGTTCAAGTTATCTACAAGCGGACATTAAAAAATTCCCATCTGCCCATAACTGCGGGCACGGATCACTAGGAAACAACAAGAACATATGGCATCATGAACTAAACAATCCCAGGACTTAGTGAAATTACTAAGTCCCTGAAAATAGAATTAGCAGGTGCACCACTTTGCAAGCTTGCACAAGTCACCACACACATCCTAAAAATACATGGGTTGCACCTCTGGATAGATGAAAAAACCCTTAACAAAACATATGAAGAACTCACGGCCATATCATGCACACATTAATCATGGCAAAAAATGACAAAAGTCTAAGATGAAGTAGCAGATCTGACAATTAACTCAAGTATCCCTCTTCTAATAGCATTTCGAGCATCAAGATGAGCTCAAATGAAAATGATGTAATGGAATGAAATGATGTACTCTCTGAGTTGAACATTTTGATATGCTATATGCATGAATCGGAGCTACGGATGCAAAGTTATGGAGCCGCGAACATGGGCATATGAGCTAAAATATCTGGGACTTAGAGAAAAAAACAATCCTCAGATCTGGATCTAGGGTTTACTGTTCATGGCGCGGAATTCGAGGATGGCGGCACGGCTCGCCGGAGAAGTCGAGGACGGAGGCGACCGGGGTTGGAGGCGCCGGATCTGGCGAGGGGAAGGTCGCCGGTGGCCGGGCAGGAGCTGGGGCCGGCCGAGGCGAGGGGCGGCGCGGCGTCCCGGCCGCAGCGGAGCGGGCGGCGGCGGCCGGCAGGCTCGGCGAGGCGGCGGAGTGCGGCAGGCAGCGTGAGGCGGCGGCCGGTGGAGGAGGCAGGCGGCGAGGGCGGCGCGAGGCGGCGGGGACGGTGCGAGGCGGCGGGGAGTGGGAGCGGGCCCCGGGGGCCGGACCTGGGCTCTCGGGCCGCGGCGGCGGCTGGCGGTGGAGCGCCCACGTGGCGGCCCCTGGTTGGGGCGGCGGCGATGTCCGGCGCGGGGCGGACAATGTCCGGCCGCGCGAGGTGGAAAATTTTAGGGTTAGGGGGGAGAGGATCCGCGAATTGGAATAGGGGGTGTATATATAGGCATAGGAGGAGCTAGGAGAGTCCAAATGAGGTGCGGTTTTCGGCCACGCGATCGTGATCGAATGCTCTAGGACATGGAGCAGAGTTTGGTGGGTTTTGGGCCAAATTGGAGGGGTGTTGGGCTGTAACACACACGAGGCCTTTTCGGTCCCTCGATTAACCGTTGGAGTATTAAACGAAGTTCAAATGGTACGAAACTTGACAAGTGGTCTACCGGTAGTAAACCAAGGCTGCTTGGCATGCCTCGGTCCAATCCGAAATGTTTAATCCCCACACACGAAAGAAAGCTAGAAATGGCCACCGGAGGAGAACGAAGTGCCGAAATGCAAACGGACAACGGGGAAAATGCTCGAATTCATGAGATGAACACGTATGCAAATGCAATGCACATGATGACATGATATGAGATGCATGACTACGACAACAACACACGGAGGAAAAAACCAGAAACCGAGGAAATAATTATAACTTAACGCCGGAAACAGCAAGAGTTGGAGTACAAATTGGGAAAGTTACATCCGGGGTGTTACAACACTCCACCACTATGAAAGGATCTCGTCCTGAGATCTAGGACTGAAAGAACGCCGGGTACTCAAAACGGAGGTGATCCTCGCGTTCCCAGGTAGCTTCACGGTCGGAATGGTGTGACCACTTGACTTTGAGAAATTTGATTGACTTGTTGCGAGTCTTGCGTTCAGTCTCTTCAAGAATAGCAACTGGGTGCTCACGATAAGAGAGATCTTCTTGGAGCTCAATGTCCTCAAAGTTGACGGTGCGCTCAGGAGTCTTGAAGCACTTTCCAAGCTGAGAGACATGGAACACGTCATGAACATTTGCAAAGTTTGAAGGAAGCTCGAGTTGATAGGCGAGGTCGCCTCTCTTGCTGACAATCTTGAAAGGTCCCACGTATCTAGGGGCAAGCTTCCCTTTGATACCGAAGCGACGAGTACCTTTCATAGGAGAGACGCGGAGGTAAACATGATCTCCGATATCAAAAGCCAAATCATGGTGCTTACTATCATAGTAGATCTTCTGGCGGGATTGGGCTGCTTTGAGGTTATCACGAATGACTTTGCACATTTCTTCTGCTTCTGTGATTAAGTCATTACCCAAAAGCTGACGTTCACCAGTTTCAGACCAGTTGAGAGGGGTACGACACTTCCTGCCATACATAATTTCAAAAGGGGCCTTGCCCGAACTTTCTTGAAAACTCTTGTTGTAGGAGAATTCAGCATAAGGAAGACAATCCTCCCACTTCATGCCGAAGGAGATCACACAAGCCCTGAGCATATCTTCAAGAATCTGGTTGACACGCTCGACTTGACCGCTTGTTTGAGGATGGAAAGTTGTGCTGAAGCGGATGTTGGTGCCCATGGCCTTCTGAAAAGAATCCCAAAACTTCGAGGTAAAGATGCTGCCACGGTCTGAAGAGATCACTTGTGGAAGACCGTGCAGAGAGACAATACGAGAGGTATAGAGTTCCGCCAATTGAGCTGCAGTGATCGACTCTTTGATAGGCAGAAAGTGAGCCACTTTGGTGAGTTTGTCGATGACAACGAATATGGCATCATTGCCACGCTTGGACTTTGGAAACCCAGTCACGAAGTCCATCTCAATGTGGTCAAACTTCCATTCTGGAATGGCAAGAGGTTGGAGGAGACCTGCTGGCCTTTGGTGTTCTGCCTTCACTCTTCTGCAGACATCACATTCATTCACGAATTGAGCGATCTCGCGCTTCATTCGAGTCCACCAATAAGCTTGCTTGAGGTCCTGATACATCTTCGTGCTCCCAGGGTGGATGGAGAGGAGAGAATTGTGAGCCTCGTTCATGATCACTTTACGGAGGTTACCTTTGGGCACAACAATACGATCCTCGAAGAAGAGAATGTCCTTGTCATCAAGGCGGTAGCACTTGTACTTGGACTGGCTCTTAGCAATCCCAATCTTCACCTTTTTCACCATAGCATCAAGAAGCTGGGCTTGGCGAATCTGGTCTTCTAAGGTAGGAGAGACTTGAAGGTTGGCGAGGAAACCTTGAGGAACAAATTGCAGGTTAAGTTTGCGGAAGACTTCACAAAGCTCGGGTTAATAAAGCTTAAGAATCAGACTGTTGCAGTAAGCCTTTCTGCTCAAAGCGTCAGCAATCACATTGGCCTTGCCTGGAGTATACTCGATACTCGGATTATACTCTTGAATCATTTCGACCCATCGAGTTTGCCTGAGGTTGAGATTAGGCTGAGTGAAGATGTACTTGAGACTCTTGTAATCAGTGGAAATGTCCACTTTTCTTCCCAATAGAAGATGTCTCCAAGTCAAAAGAGCATGCACAACTGCCGCCAACTCGAGATCATGAGTGGGGTAGTTCTTCTCATTAGGCTTCAACTGGCGAGATGTATAAGCAACAACTTTCTTCTCTTGCATCAATACTGCGCCAAGACCTTGGAGAGAGGCATCACAAAAGACCTCGTACGGCTTGGATTCATCAGGCGGAGTCAGAACTGGAACAGTGATCAATTTCTCTTTCAAAGTGTTGAAAGCAATATCACACTCTGGAGACCAAACATACTTGACGTGCTTCTGGAGAAGATTTGAGAGAGGCTTCACGATCTTAGAAAAAATCTCAACGAATCTTCGGCAATAGCTTGCGAGACTAAGAAAAATGCGGAGTTGCTTCACGTTCTGAGGAGGTTCCCAATTCACAATTGCAGACACCTTCTCAGGATTCACGGCAATGCCCTTGGCAGAGATGATATGACCAAGATAAAGAACCTCATCAAGCCAAAACTCATACTTGGAGAACTTGACGTAGAACTGATGTTCCCTGAGCTTATCAAGCACCAAACGCAAATGTTTGGCATGATCTTCCTTGTTCTTCGAGAAAACCAGAATGTCGTCGAGATAGACCAAAACGAAGTCATTGGTGTAGGCGTTGAAGATGAAGTTCATCATGCGAGAGAACGTCGGAGGAGTGTTGGCGAGGCCAAAAGACATGACAGTGTATTCATATGAACCAAAGCTTGTTCTGAATGCTGTCTTGGGAATATCTTCTTCACGAATGCGAATTTGGTGATAACCCATACGGAGATCAAGCTTGGAGAATACTTGGGCACCTTTGAGTTGTTCGAACAGCTCATTGATGTTGGGAAGTGGGTATTTGTTCTTGATGGTCTTCTTGTTCACTTGACGGTAATCAACACAAACTCGGTCCGTTCCATCCTTCTTCTTCACAAAAAGAACACCACAACCCCACGGAGAAGAACTAGGCCGGATGAGACCCATTTTCTCTTGCATATCGAGTTGCTTCTTCAGCTCCTTCAACTCTTCAGGTCCGAGCTTGTAAGGACGCTTGCACACAGGTTCCGTACCAGGCTCAAGATCAATAACGAATTCAACTGGCCGGTGCGGAGGCATTCCTGGGAGCTCTTCTGGAAAGACATCTTGACATCTTGCGAGAAAATAGACGAATGGTATCATCACGAGCAGCAAAGACAATTACATCCTCAGACGAATGAGTCAATTGAATCTGCCTGGCTGCACAATCAAGCTGAGCCTTGTGCTTAGAAAGCCAATCCATTCCGAGAATAAGATCAATATCCGAGTCACCAAGAACTTGTAGTCACCCAAAGTGATAGAAACATCTGGAACGATGGAGTTAGCCTGCATGCGCTTACCGGGAGAGACAATTGCTAAAGGACTAGGCAAAACTTGCGAAACCAATTCATGCCTATTTGTAAACGGTCTCGAGATGAAGCAATGCGATGCACCAGTGTCAAAAAGAACTTTTGCAGGAATATCATTAACAGGAAGGTTACCCATGATCACATCTGACGAGTCCTCTGCCTGAGCTGCATTCATCAAATTGACCTTGGCATGTTTGGGGTTATGCTCGACCACAGCTGTACTTGCCGATCTGACAGGAGGAGGAGGAAGACGCCTCTGGTTGAGACACTTGTTGGCATAGTGACCCTTCTGTTGGCACTTGTTGCACGCGACCTCTAAAAGTGGACGGTGATACGAAGCACTCGATCTTGGAGCTTGAGACGAAGTCTTGTTCTGAAAGCTAGGGTTGGGGGGGGGGGAAGAACCACTGCCACCTTTGCTCTTCTGATACGGCTGACGGAACGGAGGAGGAGGAAGCCAAAACATCTGCTGCTTGGCCACTTGAGTAGAGGAAGAAGGAGTAACATCTCTGACTCGCTTCTTGGAAGCATCACACCTCAACTGAGCAGCCTCTTGCTTCAGTGCCATGTTGTAGAACTCATCGTATCTCAAGGGCTCAAAGAGAACAAGAGCGAGCTGAATTTCTTCTCTAAGACCACCCCTGAACTGATATATCATGCTCTTCTCATCAGGAACGTCCTGCTTGGCAAAGCGGGCGAGCTTCTGGAACAACTTGTTGTAGTCATAGACAGACAAAGAGCCTTGCTTCAGATTGCGGAATTCCTCACGCTTGCTTTCAACCATGCTCTGCGGAATATGATGAGCTCGGAAATCTCGACGGAAATCATCCCAAGTGATAACACGTCCACCTCTGGAGTCCTTGTACTGCTGGAACCATTCTGCAGCTTGATCTTTGAGTTGGAAGGAAGAGAACTTAACAAAGTCCTCGGGCCTGACGTTACTGCACTCGAAATGCTTACACAGATCCACAACACAATCGTCAGCATCGGTTGCCTCAACACAATTGCTGAAAGTCTTTGGCCTGTTAGCAAGGAACTGGTTGAGTGTAGCAAAGTGACTCTGATTGCTGCCTTGATTCCCTTGACTGCCTTGATTGCGCTCTTGAAGAATTTGCATGATCAGCTGTGTGTTTGCATTGGTTGCGGCCATCACAGCTTTCCATGCCTCCGGAGGAGGTGGAGGTGGTGGCGGATCAGGATTCGGAGTCATGCGCGTTGGAGGAGCCATCCTGAAGAGGTTGACCACCATTAGCACATTGACAGATAAATATTGAAGCTGAATCCAATGGAATGAAAAATGCAACATATAGTCTTCACATCTGAACAAAATGAACGAATGCATTCCTCTTGAAATGGTCACATATCCATAAATTGAGAAGCCACGTAGAATTAAGGTAGAGAAATAAATCAACAAGGTATGGATCAAGAACGAATAATCGGTAAGAAATTCCAATCTCAAACCAATATCCGTGGAAGAAAAACTAGAGCTACTAGAATTCCCACCTATGAAACTTCCGAACCTTTCCGGTTATGCAATCAGGTGTTGGGGATACAGGGGAAGCATAATATCTCACCCAAACTAGCAAATCCTACATCCAGCTGTATCCATCCTTCAACACATAACCAAGAAAAACTTCGGAAACCATCTACCTCAACCTTCGAAAAGCATCCGTTATACAAGTTATGGCGATACTCCCGAACTCCCGCCCCAGTACTGGGTGGCGTCGAGGTTATCTCACCAACGAACTGCATAAAAGAGATTTTCGATGTCGGCGTACTAGACTCAGGTATTCCAGAACTGCAACGATAAAATTATGATGACAACACCTCAGAGCTCAACTCCCCGGGACACTTCCACTAAACCCCTGACAGGGGGCACCAAGAAAATGTTCTCATCATAAAACCATCGGAACGATTCCAAGATACCCGCGTGATCCTAAAAAATTTTTTTAGTGAAATTTGAGAAGAGAAGAGTCAAAACTCTACGTCAGGATGCCTTACCAGAGCGATGAGGAGACTGGGAAGTAAAAAGGATTCCTAAACTCTCCGATATATAATTCCTAAAGACTCAAAACATTTTTTTTCTAGACACAACTCGGCCGCTAAGAACGATCAAGCAATGGGGCTCCTAAGGTCGGGGAAGGCTCTGATTACCAACTTGTAACACCCTCGATGCGACTATAGCTCCCACGTGTCGAGGCACGACCTAGAGACATAATCCAATTGAAGGCATATGTCGCAAGTTAGGCAATCTTCACAACATCCCATGAAATAATAATAAAAGGGGAGATAATATAGTTGGCTTACACTCGCCACGTCAATCAAGTACATAATTAACATTACATCATCCAAACACTCATGGCCCGACTACGGCGCCACAATAAAAGAGAACCCAACATATGACAATGGTCCCGTTCACCCCCAACTGGGCACCACTACTGATCGTCGGGAAAGGAAACACAGTATCATTGAGAGTCTTCGTCGAACTCCCACTTGAGCTCGTACGCTTCTCCTGGAGCGGAATCATCAGGCCCTGCATCTGGTGTAATAGTAATTTGTGAGTCGCAGGGACTCAGCAATCTCGCACCCTCGCGATCAAGACTATTTGAGCTTATAGGAATGGCAAGGTGAAATATGAGTGGAGCTGCACCAAGCGAATAGTAAATATGGTGGCTAACTTATTCACAAAGGAGAGCGAGAAGAGGAGGCAAAGCGCGAGCGAGAAACTAGAGAGCAACCTACGCAAACATTACTCCAACACCGTGTCCACTTCCCGGACTCCACCGAGAAGAGGCCATAACGGTAACACACTCAGTTGATTCATTTTAATTAATTAAGGTTCAAGTTATCTACAACCGGACATTAACAAATTCCCATCTTCCCATAACCGCGGGCACGGATCACTAGGAAACAACAAGAACATATGGCATCATGAACTAAACAATCCCAGGACTTAGTGAAATTACTAAGTCCCTGAAAACAGAATTAGCAAGTGCACCACTTTGCAAGCTTGCACAAGTCACCACACACATCCTAAAAATACATGGGTTGCACCTATGGATAGATGACAAAACCCTTAACAAAACATATGAAGAACTCACGGCCATATCATGCACACATTAATCATGGCAAAAAATGACAAAAGTCTAAGATGAAGTAGCAGATCTGACAATTAACTCAAGTAGCCCTCTTCTAACAGCATTTCGGGCATCAAGATGAGCTCAAATGAAAATAATGCAATGGAATGAAATTATGTACTCTCTGAGTTGAACATTTTGATATGCTATATGCATCAATCGGAGCTACGGATGCAAATTTACGGAGCCACGAACATGGGCATATGAGCTAAAATATCTGGGACGTAGAGAAAAAAAACAACCCTCAGATCTGGATCTAGGGTTTACTGTTCACGGCATGGAATCCAAGGATGGTGGCTCGGCTTGCCGGAGAAGTCGAAGACGGCAGCGGCCGGGGTTGGAGGCGCCGGATCCGGCGAGGGGAAGGTCGCCGGTGGCCAGGCCGGAGCTGGGGCCGGCCGCGGCGAGGGGCGGCGCGGCGCGGTGTCCCGGCAGCGGCGGAGCGGGCGGCGGCGGCCGGCAGGCTCGGCGAGGCTGCGAAGTGCGGTAGGCGGCGTGAGGCGGTGACCGGTGGAGGAGGCAGGCGGCGAGGCGGCGGCGCGAGGCGGCGGGGAGCGAGAGCGGGCCGCGGGGGCCGGACCTGGGCTCCCGGGCCGCGGCGGCGGTTGGCAGTGGAGCGCCACGTGGCGGCTCCCGGTTGGGGCGGCGGCGACGTCCGGCGCGGGGCGGACAATGTCCGGCCGCGCGAGGTGGAAAATTTTAGGGTTAGGGGGGAGAGGATCCGCGAATTGGAATAGGGGGTGTATATATAGGAATAGGAGGAGCTAGGAGAGTCCAAATGAGGTGCGGTTTTCGGCCACGCGATCATGATCGAACGCTCGAGGACATGGAGCAGAGTTTGGCGGGTTTTGGGCCAAATTGGAGGGGTGTTGGGCTGTAACACACACGAGGTCTTTTCGGTCCCTCGGTTAACCGTTGGAGTATCAAACGAAGTCCAAATGGTACGAAACTTCACAGGCGGTCTACCGGTAGTAAACCAAGGCCGCTTGGCAAGTCTCGGTCCAATCCAGAAATGTTTGATCCCCACACACGAAAGAAAGCTAGAAATGGCCACCGGAGGAGAACGAAGCGCCAGAATGCAAAACGGACAACGGGGAAAATGCTCGAATGCATGAGATGAACACGTATGCACTCTTGTGCCCTCGGCAGGATCTGGTAGATAGTCAGGCTTCTCAGCCTTTTTCATTTGTAGAAGTCTATACTCAGACATGTTAAGCTTCCGCATGTGCTTTGACTTGTATGCTTTGTATGTGGGTTCATGAGACCCATGTTCGTAATATCTCGCTCCTCAGAGCCTAATGAATAAATACTCTGAGTCATAGAGTCTTGTTGTGATGCCATGTTGTATTGCACATATTGAGCATATTGTGTGTATGATTGAAATACTTGGTATGTGTGGGAACCGACAACATAGTTGTTTATCCTTGGTAGCCTCTCTTATGGGGAAATGTAGTCTTGTGCTTTCATGAGCCATAGTAGTCCGCTACAGCGCGGTTCACCGCAGTCCTGCTAGCCCAGCACTACTGCTCAGAGACACTTGACTGGCCGGCATGTGATTCACTTCGTTCCTGTGTCTGTCCCTTCGGGGAAATGTCATGCAGTGATATCCGAAGTCCTGTTAGCCCAGTGCTACAGCCCGGATTCGCACGCTGCTGACCGACATGCTCGATGTTGATTCATGTATGCATGTCCCCGTAAGTTAGTGCCACTTTGGGTTCACGACTAGTCATGTTGGCCCGGGTTCTCTGTCATATGGATGCTAGCGACACTATCATATACGTGAGCCAAAATGCGCAAACGGTCCCGGGCCATGGTAAGGCGACACCCGTGAGGATACCGTGCGTGAGGCCGCAAAGTGATATGAGGTGTTACAGGCTAGATCGGTGTGACTTAGAATTGGGGTCTTGACAGCTTTGGTATCAGAGCCTGACTGCCTGTAGGATTACCAAGCCAAACTGGTCGAAGTCGAGTCTAGAAATGCTTTAGTTATATAAGGGAATTGATTGTGGAAGGGAATGCAAGGCTCTTTTTACTCCTTTACCTTATGCCCTTCTGATCTGAGCCAACCTCTTCTTTTCTACAGGGTTATGAACTAGGCCTTCTCATCTATCTATCAGGATGACGTGTTAGTAAACCATAGACTTATAGGATTGATAGTTTCAAGCCCCAGTTCAGTTTCTACTACTCAAGTGTGTTGTTAGTTGGACTCGGAATCTTGATATTGTGCCTTTGAGTGGTTATGCCACTATTTTGCAGGATGTCTTAAATATTTTTGAGCATTTACAGCCGTTATGCTGTCCGAGTCATCCTAGGTTTCTAAATTGTCTGATGCATTTGCAAATCCCTTCTTTCCGTTCCCAATGTCCCTGTGGGCCAGTTCAACCACACTAATCGGTCTGTTGAGGTACTCCATTTCCTTGACATATATGTTGGAGCTATTACTATGACCATAGGTGTCTTAGAGGATCACCTAGTAATCTAGCCATGTTTTGTGTTCGAGTGTGATGATTCTGGCCATTCTTCCCGAAAGCATCCCGTGATGTTATTAGTTAGTAGGTATTCTACTCCTGGGTTCTTGAACCAGAGATTCACCCTACTTACTTCATGTTGATAGTGTTTTTTAGTTCCTTTAGGATATTAGTAACCTTTGCGATAGTCCTCGAGGTCTGTGGTATTTCCTTCTTCCAAGTACCATGAACCATTAAGGCAGAAGTTCTTTGAACCAAAAGCTCACAATTAGAGTACTCTTGAGGAGTTCTGCATTCATAATTGTGATTCTGTCAGTTCTACCTTTCTGCATGGGTTATCTGGAAGAAACCTGTTGAACTTGGTTTGACATATTAATCTATGCATCCACAACTCAGAAAGATATATGTCCCCTTGAGTTGTCCCTCTTCATTTGTATTTCGACCACCATCTATCAATTGATAGTCAGGAGTAATTGTGCATCCGTGTTATCGATGCTTATTATTCTTGTGGTCAGTCAAGCCATTCTAGTTCAGAATGACTAGGAGAAACAAACTCCAGTACCTCATCCATTTCTAGGATTGGGTCAAAGTAGTTGTATTCCGCAGATCAAATGCAATCAAGCTTTTGGTCTGTTCTACCCTGAAGTATTGCCCACTTTGTGTCAGGAATGTCATGAGAATTGCACCTTCTCTTACGAATTCTTAACGTAGTGATACTTCTCGCCATCATTATTCATTCCTCAGTGTCATGTTGTCGCAACCGGAATGCCGACAAGTGAATCATGATGTGTGAAATCAATACTCCTAGCAACCGTGTTGCTTGGTAGTTAATGGACAATAGTTCATTCTTAGCGTGTTGGTATTGAATTATCATTCTAAGATTTATCATGCGACCTAGTCCATTTTCCCTGGTGCACTCCTCGGTCAATGAGATAGGGTTGTGTCAATCCATCACTCTCTTGATCACATCGTCTTGCCTTGAAGAGCAAGATTGTCTCGAGCTTAATAACATATCGGTGGTTCATGATTTTCCGATTATCTTCTCGAAGTATCACCAGGTTGTCCCCTGACTGTTATGTTGAGCTCGTGATCAAGTTGGTTTTCTTATAAACCACCCCTTCTCCAAGAATCCGTGTTGGATATCCCTGGTCTAGTTGGTTGAGCTAGAGAACAACTTGGAGAGTTGGAAGATAAAAGCTTGTTTGACATAGTTCAAGTTAAGGGATATCTTTTTGTGTGTGTGTTGAAGAAAGATGATATCTCCATCGATTGGTCCTCGTGATCAGTTGTTGGATATTGCCTTGTCAAAACTTTGACTTGAGTATGGGCTATCGTCAAGTCAAATCAGAACCAATGATGTTCATAATGTTGTCTTACTCGTGGTTGGTCCCTGGAGCATACATCATTACATGTCTTGGTCTGACCAATGCTATCATCGTGTTCACATGATGGTGGAAGTCCAGTGATATGGAAATTCCGATGAGTTGCTGTTGAGCCCATCAGCAGCATTTTGTCCCCCCCCCTCCATGATTCATGTTGAACATTACACTAGTATTGGAAACATTGTAAGCATTGCCTTCATGTTCTGCTCATGAGGTATATGTTTGAATGATAGGAGTGACTTCCTCTAATTCACGTGCATTTGATGAAAGTTGCCACCGTGAATTCGAGAAAGCTTGTTTTTTTGCCTCCTCTGGAATCATCCCAAGTTAGTCATGCTTACGTGCGAAGTATTATGTGGTTTGGAGACTTGCAACCTCCATTCTATATGTATTGCTAGCACACCAAGCCACTGCCTAATTTTCTCGAGGGAAAGGAGTTGCTGTGCGAATACTAGTTCATGCACAAGATTCCAATATCCTCGACGATGGTTCCCGACCAGAACTCGGTAGTGTTCTATTGTAAGACTTCCATGTGGTCATGCTTGTCTTGGACAATGTGTTCACATGTGTTCAGCAGAACCAGCTCATGTTTTGGAGCTTACTACCATAGTTCATTTCCTGAGAATCTCGCAACATCATCTCGTCGGGTTGTGTTGCAAACTTTCTTTTCCAGACACGTTGTCTGAATTATTCCGTCACCAACCAGATCTGAATCTCAGGCAGATATGATGGTTGGAACTTCTTCCAAGAGCTATGATATGGGTTCCAGTGAGGTGGACGCACCTAGCTGGAAGCACTGTTATTGTAGTATCTGGATTAAGCCATTTGGTCACTTCCCATGAGGATTTCGCATGACTTATTCTAGAAGTTGTTCCTTATGGATTTTGTGCTCACGAAGTCCGACCTTTACTTGATGGCCATGTTGATGCTTTTAAGCATGACCGTGGTAGCTAGAATATCAAGGAGAATATTAGAAGCAGAGTGCTAAATATCTCTCGGTCGATCATCCAGGTTTTGTTCCTTGGCATTGCTAAGGACAAATCTGAGAAAGTGTTGTCTTCCTTTGCATCTGCATTGTCCATCACTATTCATCATGGTAGTATGATGTGTTGCCAGGATCCGCGGCACAGATGTTGGTAAAACCTTGATGAATATGGAAATGCTCAAGTTCTTGAGAGCACGCTCAGACACTAGGTTATATCTTCGGTATCAGTCAGATTGTGCCTTCCATTTGCTGATTGTTCTATAACCGTAGTCGCATTCCAAAACTGAGTATGCCATTTCTTCGAATTCCTTCAAATGATCGTTTGTGAATTACCATTAGCCTGTTATGAAGAGCTTCAATGATCCTTTCCAATAGAGTTTCTTTCTGTCATCAACGTGTTGGATGAAGATCTCGAAAGCAAAGACGTCAAGATCAATTTGAAGCAATGAATCAACACCTTCAAGAATGCAATGGATCATGAAGATTGTGTTAGCTTTGTGTCCCCTCTGTCCTCTTACCTCACGTCTTGAATCTCGGGACGAGATTCTCGTTTAGTGGGGTTGAGTTGTCACAGCCCTAGATTTGATTGTAATTAGGTTCATCAGCATCCATTCATCATGTCTAAATTCCAGTGAAATTTGAATTGAGGGCATTCTCAAGGCTCAGAACAATCCTTTTAAAAAAGGGGCAAGAACCCTTAAACTTGCATTCAGTGAAACCAAAATGGCCTTCATTAGTGTTTGATAATTTTGGCAAGGGTTTGGATCCAAACCAAATATACTGAACATTTTTAAGGAATTATCTTGGCACTGAATTTAAATCATTATTGTATTTGAATTTGGAATTATATTCATAATATATGGGATATATTTTCAAAATAACTTTGAAATGTTTCATGTGCTGCTGGAAAAGTCCATCTAGCAACATAATTTATTCAGAGGATATTTCGCACTGTTTTGAATTCGTTTAAATTTGAAAACTGTCACAAAGTAAAAAAACAAAAAGAAGAATAATAAAAGGCAGAAGATTACCTGGGCCACTGCTGGCCTGGCACTGTGCCGGCCCAGCCGACTTGCCAGCGCCAGTCACCCCCTACCTCGCGCTAGAAGGCAGGGGCACGTGCTCGTCACGCGCTGGCCATGCGCCGGGCCACCTCCTGGTTCCCACCGCTGCCCCGACGCGCCTGTGAGCGCCACGCATCCCCCCGGAGCTCTCCCACTCCTCCCCGCGTTTCCCCTCCTCTCACTCGCTCTCTCCCGCGATGGCCGACGCGGACATGGTCGCGCCATCCCCTCGCCTCCTCTTCATGACCAAGACCTCCTCTGTACTCCTCTACGCCTCTCCATCGAGCCACGCTTCACCGGAGGCCCTGAGACGTCTCCATCGACGCCGTTTCGACCTCTGCACCAACGGCCGCCGTCGCACGATTTGCCGCCTCCGGAGCGTCCCCAAGCCTGCTGACCACCCCCTCGAACCCGCTGCGAGCTCCTGCTCCTCCCTTCTTGCTCACCCCCTCCGTTCTCGTCCGTTAGCCACCGCCCTGCGAAACCGAGCTCTGGCCATCGCCATGGCCAGCGAGCCTCATGCTCCTAATCTCCTCCGCTCGCCCCAGTAGCACCCTCCTGCTCACCGTGCTTCTAGGATCCGAACGCACGCACCGGCTCCTCACGTCGTCCTCCGTAGCCCCGCGCCCGCACACCTCCGAGCTTCGGCCGCCGCCTCGCTCGCCGTCGTTGCTGTTTCCGACCAGCTCAGCCCCTCCCTCTAGTGTAGATGGAAGCGGCTGAGCACCCGCAACGCGTAGATGCCCTCCGCCGCGCGAATGGTCGCCGGAATAGAGATTCTGACAAGCCACCGCCGTCCTGTAAGGTCGCCGGCGACCTGATCTGGTGGTGCTGACATGGCAGTGTTTAGATTAGGGCCTAATCACTGCTTAGTTAACCTCTTAGTCAATGACAAGTGGGCCCCGCCCTACTAACAGCTCTAGTTCAGGTTAATTATAACCCTGCTAGTCAACTAAGTCAATGCCACTTGGGCCCCACGGGTCAGGTTTGACCTGAGCAGCCCCGTTGACCTGCTGAAGTCAGCATGAGGTCATGCTGACGCAATAAATGATTTTCTGGATTATTTCTATTTTGAAAATTCCAGAAAATTAGCAAAACTTCAAAAAATCATAGAAATTAATCTATAACTCCAAATGAAATAAGTTATATCTGAAAAATTATCAAAAAAATCCAAAGAATCTGATTATGGCATTTTCATGCATGTTTGAGAAACCTAAAGCTAATGTATATGACAATTTGAATTAATGGCATTTGAAATGCCATATGTGGAGTTTGAATTTGAATCTAGTGTTCAAACCAACTCCATTTAAATCGTTCCTAGCCGCATTAGCTCAACTCACAGCATATTGCCATGTCATGATCATGCATCATATTGTTGCATTGCATTGATTGTGTCCTTTCTCAGTTGCCGGTGTTTGTTCCCTCTCGGTAGACGTGTACCGACGACGAGAACGATGACACCGATGAAGAGCTATAATATCTTTAGAAGTGTCAGGCAAGCAAAACCCCTTTATTCATTCCGATACAATCCCACTCTCTCGCTCCTACTCTATTTTACTGCATTAGGACAACAACGTTTCAACTGTTACATGTTGCGGTAGCTGAACCCCTTTCCTCTGCATGACCTGTCATTGCCACAATAAATAGATGAAACCCACTAGCATGAGTGGGAGTTGTTTGAGCCCTGATGTGCCTACTCATTCATGTTTGTTTGTCATGCCTGCTACTGCTTAGAGTTAAATCAGGTCTGGTTCATCGGGGATGAATTGGAAAGTGGTGAACATGTCCTACTATTGAGAGCTAAGTGGGTGAACACGATTTGGTAAAGGTAGCGGTGAGAGGCCATGTAGGAGTACATGGTGGGTTGTCTCATTGCAGCCGTCCTCGGGAACTGAGTTATGTGTTTGTGATCCATGAACAGTTACTACCACACATTGGGTTCCAGTAACTCGACCCCTCTCGACTTATTAATCAACTCGATCTCTGTCGAGGAGTTGCAACTAGTTTCTGGTGTTTGTAGGTAGTGTTAGTAGTCTACCAAGTGGCACCCGGTACAGGTGAGCTTGGGACAGACTAGGCACAGTGGCACGGTGTACCAAGTGGCACCCCGATGGTGGGCTTGGGAACCCTGCTCACATCGTTTGGGGCCGTGAGCGACACCCCGGCCGGATCTCCTTGCGGATGGAACCCGAATAGGCAATAAACCTGGATGAGAGACTTGTGATATTAGTCAGGGCGTGGCCGACTCCCTCACCAGTCTTCCGCTTGAAGGTTGCCGAGATACACGACGTGTACATGGTGGTAAGTGGCGAGAGCGTGTGTGAAGAAGTACACCCCTGTAGGGCTATCATTATCTATTCGAATAGCCGGATTCCTCGGATATGGAAACTTGGACCCCTGGCATAGTTCATAGACAAGTGAAAGTGGATACTCTAAAATGCGCAAGATAAACGTGAGTGTTATGGATGGCGTTCTCGTAGGGAGATGGGAGCGGATCCATAGCTGTGTATTGATATCGTGAATATGTGGACTCGTGTGCGCCACCTCAAAAGAGTTACTTGTAGTCGTAGTTCAGGATAGCCACCAAGTCAAAGCTGGCTTGCTGCAGTTAAACTCCACCACCCCTTTCTTGTTATTGATGCATATGTAGCTAGTTCTGATGTAAGTCTTGCTGGGTACATTTGTACTCAAGTTTTCTTAATTTATGTTTTTGCAGAGAGACTTCAGTCTCGCTAGTAGTTCCATGTGGACTTCGACGTTTAGCTTGATACCTCAGCTACAATCTTGTGCCCTTGACTGGATCTGGTAGATAGTCAGGCTTCTCAGCCTTTTTCATTTGTAGAAGTCTGTACTCGGACATGTTAAGCTTCCGCATGTGCTTTGACTTTTATGCTCTGTATGTGGGGTCATGAGACCCATGTTTGTAATATCTCGCTCCTCGGAGCCTAATGAATAAATACTCTGAGTCGTAGAGTCTTGTTGTGATGCCATGTTGTATTGCACATATTGAGCATATTGTGTGTATGATTAAAATGCTTGGTATGTGTGGGATCCGACAACCTAGTTGTTTATCCTTGGTAGCCTCTCTTATGGGGAAATGTAGTCTTGTGCTTCCATGAGCCATAGTAGTCTACTACAACCCGGTTCACCGGAGTCCTACTAGCCTAGTACTACTGCCTCGGAACACTTGAATGGACGGCATGTGATTCACTTTGTTCCTGTGTCCGTCCCTTTGGGGAAATGTCACGCGGTGACATCCGGAGTCCTGTTTAGCCCAGTGCTACAGCCCGGGTTCACATGCTGCTGACCGACATGCTCGATGTTGATTCATGTATGCCTGTCCCTGTAAGTTAGTGCCACTTTGGGTTCACGACTAGTCATGTTGGCCCGGGTTCTCTGTCATATTGATGCTAGCGACACTATCACATACGTGAGCCAAAAGGCGCAAACGGTCCTGGGCCATGGTAAGGAGACACCCGTGGGGATACCTTGCGTGAGGCCGCAGAGTGGTATGAGGTGTTATAGGCTAGATGGTGTGACTTAGAATCGGGGTCCTGACACAGGCGAATATGTCCCAATTCTTGCGCAGGAACTCTCGTAGTGCGGCGTCCACGGCGGGGTTTAACTGTGCCCCAATGGAGGCTGTTTTTGTAGGGTCCGTTGGGTGCACTTGGAATTTGACTATTTCGTCCGTTGGTTTAAAAGAGGTGGACTTGGATCTCTTGTCAAGTATTTTGTCATCCTTGTCCACCATGGAGCGTAGCACAGTTAATTCCTCGGCCGAGAGGGCTTCGGATAATGCCTCGAGGGCCAATGCGGCTGTTTTGTTTTCGGTGTGGAGTGCTGTGTCTAGATCACTAGCAAGAGTGATGATTCCGTTGGGCCCGGGCATTTTGAGCTTCATGTACCCATAATGGGGTATCGCTTGGAAGATCGTGAACGCCTCCCTTCCTAAAAGGGCGTGGTATCCACTACTGAACGGGGCCACTTGCAATGTAATTTCTTCGGACCTATAGTTCTCCGGCGTGCCAAATACCACATCTAGTGTGATTTTTCCAGCACAGCGTGCTTCCCTACTGGGGATGATTCCTCTGAAGGTTGTGCTGCTTTGCTCAATGCAGTTCCAGTCTATTTCCATTTTTGAAGACTTTCCTCATAGATGAGGTTTAATCCACTACCGCCGTCCATGAGTACTTTGGTGAGTCGAAAGCCGTCCACAATTGGACTGAGGACTAGTGCAGCTGGTGCTCGGGCAGTTCGGAATTTAGGTTCGTCACTGGAATTGAAGGTAATAGCCGTGTCACTCCATGGATTCATTGCTGCTACGTGGTAAATTTTGGCGAGGCTGCAGAGTGTTCGCTTGCGCCTATTATTTGATGCGAAGGTTTCAAAAACTGTTAATACCGTATTGTTATCCACGGGATGGTGCTCTGTGGCATTTGGGATAAGAAGATCCTCACCACTTTTGGCCACCTGTCGGAGTATCCAACATGCTCTAAGGCTATGCGTTGGTATGGTATCCGTTGTGCTATGAATTTTCCAGGGTCCGTTGAGCCATCCCTCCAATACAGTTCCATGCCCTGTAGAGGATTTTTGTTTCTTTGCAACTAACTCGGGTGTCTTATGATAGTGCACCCTTTTACTTCGGACTGGGTGTATATTCTGAGCCGGATTATCCCAAAATTTTGTTTCTGTTTTCCAGGTGCTTTCCATCGCACATTACTTTCGTACTATGGATGCCAAGTCAGCGAAGCATGATATGTCACGGTGACTTATGGCGTTAAGGATTCCCTTGTCCGTGCAATTATTGCAGAAAAATGAGATTGCGTCTTCCTCACGACAGTCCTTAACCTTTTTCATCACAAGGAGGAATCTGGCCCAATAATGATGTATTGTTTCATGGGGCTCTTGCCTGATGTGGGAAAGATCGTTTGTGTCTGGGTGGGTGGGTGGAATTCAGTCCGAACCACTACCGGATCTGAGACCCAGGGGCCGAGGTGTTTCCAATATTGGAATTTCGGGTTCCGGTATGTTGCCCGATAAGTCTGGCCCGCTGCCTGACTCTAGGTTCAGGGCTTGGGTGATGTCCTCCCGTAAGCGGGTATCCGGCTCGGAGAGCTCAGGAATCTGGACATAGTAAGTCCTCAAGATAGAAGAAGGATCACCACGTTGTTCCTCCACCACTGCAACATGATGGGTGACCGGTGGAGAGTTAATCTCCCTTTGATCGGGTTTAAGCCCAATCCGATCATAGTCTGTAGCGACTCCCAAGGTGGCGTTGCGATCCAAGAGCTCGTTTAGGGAAGAGAGCTCCATTGGATCCTTCTGCTCGGCAAATTCCGAGCCGACGTGGAGGTTGTCATCGTCGGGGCAGCAGCCGAATGGGCGGTCATGATGAAACTGCCTAGCCAGAGAGTTTGGCCGACAGCCAGGGCTCCTCCGGTGGTGATGTTGTTCTCAACAACGAGATGAGGGATCCTTCCTTATGGTGACGGCACAGAGGAACTCTCAATGAAAGCACAAATGTCGGTGTCAAAACCGGTGGATCTCGGGTAGGGGGTCCCGAACTGTGCGTCTAAGGCGGATGGTAACAGGAGGCAAGGGACATGATGTTTTACCCAGGTTCGGGCCCTCTTGATGGAGGTAAAACCCTACGTCCTGCTTGATTATTCTTGATAATATGAGTAGTACAAGAGTTGATCTACCACGAGATCGGAGAGACTAAACCCTAGAAGCTAGCCTATGGTATGATTGTATGTTGTCCTACAGACTAAAATGCTCCGGTTTATATAGACACCGGAGGGGGCTACGGTTACACAAGGTCGGTTACAAAGGAGGAGATATACATATCCGTATTTCCTAGCTTTCCTTCCACGCCAAGTAGAGTCCCATCCGGACACGAGACGAAGTCTTCAATCTTGTATCTTCATAGTCCAATAGTCCGTCCAAAGGATATAGTCCGGCTATCCAGAGACCCCCTAATCCAGGACTCCCTCAGCCATCAATGACAATAACAACCAATTCACAAGCCGCGCCTTCATGCAATACGTTCATGCCCTTGGAAGGAAGGTCTCATTTGCCTCTGTTGCCCATCCCAGAAGCAACGGACAAGCTGGGAGGGCAGACGCTGAAGTGCTGCGAGGACTCAAGACAAGAACATTTGATAGGCTATAGAAGTGTGGCAGGCGATGGATCGACGAGCTGCCAAAGGTTCTTTGGTCCCTCGGTACGACACCAAATCGAGCTACCGACCACACTCCCTTCTCCCAAGTCTATGGGGCAGAAGAAGTGATCCCCACAGAACTCATCTACGGATCACCTCGAGTACTTACCTACGATGAAGTAGCACAAGAACAACACCGGCGTGATGACGCTATGGTACATGAGGAGAGCTGTCTCCGGCCTGCTACGCGTGCTGCATGCTACCAGCAAGCGCTACGTCGCTATCACAGCCGCGGGGTTCATGCCTGGAGCTTTGAGGAAGGCGACCTTGTCCTTAGGTGTGTTCAGTCCGCCAAGGGTGCAAACAACTTGACGCCGAAGTGGGAAGGCCCTTGCCAGGTAGTACGAGTCACCAGACCCGGTGCAGTCCGTTTGGAGATCGGAGATGGCATCCAGTTGCAAAACTCATGGAACATTGAGCATCTCCATAAGTTCTACCGATAAGACGCGGCTATCAGCCTTGCCCGACAGCCACCCTTTTATGCAGGTCTTGCTGATGTTTCATGTAACCCTTTGTATAAAGCCAGGCACAAACCATGAGTAATAGATAAATAAACAGAGCACTTGGGCCCCAAGCAAACTTGCATGCATTGTGGGGACCCCGACTCATAAGTCGTGATCACCGAATGCACGTGTACAGTGATTCCAGAGATCAATGCTCACTGAACACATAGAAGCTGAATAACAAGAGTCCTACATCCATACATACCGTCTTACACAAATTATGACCATTTTGGTCAAGTCTTACATAGATAAAGCCACAAGGGCTGAATACCAAATAAACTTAAGCAGCGGAAATCTTCGTCGATAAGTAGAACCCATGCCATCTGCCTTAACCCTACAGGCATTCTGACTGGGAAACGTCCTAGTTCGCATGTTTGTCTTCAAAGAACTCTTCTTCGAACTCCTGTTCTTCCATGCCTGGCCAATTAAATAACCAGTGGCAAGCCAATGAGCACTTTGAATGTACTCGCAAGCAACCCATGTTTTGGTTCAAGGTACAACAATGCATGATATAGGTAAATCATTGCGGAAAGCTAGTTTTGAGTGTAATGACATGTTCAACAACTTGCAAGACATGCATAAGGAGAATTCAAGTAACCATGAGGGCAGGTTACAGATATCAACATAAATAGAGTGGGCATCAACCCAACTCAGTCATGTCAAGTCCCTTGACTTGACCCAAGTAGCTCTTCCCACTTATCCAAACACACACACTGGTTTGCAAACATGTGGACGTAGTTTAAGCAGCACCGCCCAACTGCCCTTGACCGTGGACACGGCTATTCTAATAGTTTTACACTCTGCAGAGGTTGCACACTTTACCCACAAGATCCGGGGAGCTTCCGTGTCATCCACGACCCGCGGTACCTCAAGTACCCGGGGTAAGCACCAGATAACTATCTTTCCCTAGACGACACTAACATGGAGTCCACTTGATTGGTAGTAACCCCCGTGCCCAACATTTCACAACTTTAAAAATGGTGGAGCCTCGCTCCCATATTCATCACATACCACTAGCACGGGGTACCAACGGTGTGTCCGGTGCCGCATAAAAATGTTCTTGGCCACCCTACCTGGCATGGCCCCGTCCCGAGAGAGCGCACCAACAACTCTCCCGTCACTAGTAATGCGGGCTCCAAGCTAGTATCGGCCTAGGTAATCAATAATTCCCTTTCCCATAAAAGGGTAGAGTGGTTGCGCATGTAAGGTTGGGACAGTCGAAAAATCTTAAATCTAATCCGTTTTTGAAAACAACACACACACTTGCCTCGGTATAACACTGCGTCATCAGGTGGTTACCCATCTCATTATCTCCCTCGGGCATAAGTGGCACCTTACGGGGTTTTCGAAAAGTCTTTTAAAAATACTTTGTCTCCATCACCATTCACATTCCCGTCCCTTTTTGCGTAGCAACTAATTTAGCATCCTATCTACTCCCACCCGCATAACCCTCACAAGGAGGTAGGGTCATGCACAATGCAAGTATCAACGAGGAAGTAACGGAGGCAAACCATCAAAGGGGTTCCACCTCATCATGATTCCGTTGCAACAACAATATGGTGCTATATGTCATGCATGAAAAGGGTTTCATAGACATGGTCAAAGGGCTGCTTGCCTGGCTCAACAAAGTCTTCTGGTCCAACTCCTTCGTCAGCAACGCAATCTATCGTCGCAAAATAATAACAAGAAAATAAGGCAATAATAAAAAAAACCAAAGTGCTCAGAAAAATGTCAACTCATTTTTGTTAAATACTAGGTTGAAAACTAAGAAGGGGAAAATTCCTAGTTTTGGATTTGGAGTAGCAGAATAGGAGAAATGGGTTTTCAAAGGTTTATTTAAATTCTTAAAATCACATTTAAATATTTAAAGTGAAGAAAAGGTTGTTGGATTTGAATGAAAGTTGCACCATAAATAGGTGGGATTATTACAAGAATTTAGGAGTTGCAATTATTGCATTTGGATAAATAACTAATTATGTGGAATTTCTGGAAAGCCACAGAAAAGAAAAAGAAAAAAAAGGGCACTGTGCCTGCCGGGCCAGAACAGCTGAGGGGCAGCAGGCCCAGCCAGCAGGCCGACCCAGCCGAGCCAGCGCACAGCGCGCGCGCCTGCCCATTTCAAACATGACGGCCGGGGCCCGCAGGACAGAGAGAGAGGGGCGCGGGAACGAGGGAGAGGATGACAGGTGGGGCCCGCCTGTCATCACTAACCCGTGGACAGGGGGGTCGCGGTGCTCACCGGTGACGATGCAGGCCACGGCGAGCTCCAGCGAGTGCGGGGATGGCTTCAGGAGGCTGCCGAACGTCGGTGGGTGGTGGACTTGGCCGGTGGGGGTGCCTGGTTCGCTGGCGACGAGGAGCTGCGGCGGAGGAGCTTCGGGAGGCGGTGACTCCGGCCGTTTCCGACAGCTATAGAGAGGGAGACAAGGGGGGAAATGATCAGTAGGGCGCGGTGGCTCCAGATCGGGGCAGAGGAGGAGCGGGGGAGGCATGTACCTCGCAAACTCCGGCGAGCCGAGCCGGCGGAGCTCGAGCTGGTGGTGCGGGAGGTGGATTAGGAGTGTGGGGGAGCGACGGGGAGTGATAGAGAGGCTCGGGGTCGCCTTTTATAGGCTGGCCGAGGTCCACCGTAGGCGCGGCCTACGGGTGCCCGCGGGATTGGCTCGAGTGTCCCTTAGAGAGGGAATGGAGGGCTCGGGGTTGTTCATGAGAGTGGTCTAGGGTGGCAGGGAGAGAGAGGAGGAGCGAGGCGAGCTGCAGGAAGGCCATTGGAGCGGCGCGAGTATTGGCCCAACGGGGCGGCGTTCTGGTGCCAGCTGCAGGAGAGAGAGGAAGGCACGGGAGCAAGTGGGCGGCCTGCTGGCATGGAGCAGACGTCGAGGGGCATCGACTTGCGCATGGGGGAGGCTCGAGGAGGCTGGGAGGCGCGGCGTCAACGATCAGGTGCCCTGCCAGGCGCTCTAGAGCACGACTTTGGCTAGCATCCGCGGCTTTCCCACGTCCACGCGCGTCCACTTGCGTCTGGCAGCTGAAGGGGGCATGGGCAAAAGCTGGGGAGTGCCTTGTATGTTCTAAAAGGCTAAGAGGAGAGAGGGAGGCTGAGAGAGAGAGGAATCCACTGTCCAGAGAAGAAAAATGGGGTTCTCCCCCCCTTCATCATTGCTTCCTCGGGCAGCAAAGCTCACAGGCGCTAGAGGGGGACCAGGAGGGGTCGTGGTTGAAAGTTGAGCCTACAGAGATTAGTGGAAGTGGCCAAAAATGGGATTTTTGTAAAGTGGCAGAAGGTGTTTGATGCTGGTTTGGGCAAGTAGATGGTTTCCATTTGCCATGACACTCCACAGGGTGGAATGACACATATAATTAGGGTCTTCCACCAATTTTGAGTTTATTTGGGAAAAGTTGCCAATGCAACTTTTGTAAACCCTAGAAATTAGCAGAAATGAACTTGTGCAGATCTAGTTGATCAAATCATTTCTCCTTGATGCACCACTTGGTGTAGTGGCCTCATTCGGTCATATGAACCTGATCACAAAAGTTAGGGTTAAGGAGAGAAAGTTGGTAGTACAAAGTTTTTCAAATTTGATTCTGGTCAGAGAGGGTTTTGGTGCATTTTGCTGAACCAAACTGCCCTTAATTGAGATGAGGATTTGCAAGGTGACCACAATATGCATTTGTGACTTGCTGGATTTTCCTTGGATTTTTATGAAAATATTTCCTGTAGAAATATTTCAAATCCTTGAAATGGGCAGAAATAGTTTTGGGAGGTTTTGTCCAATATTTTGAACATGACCATGTGTTGAAACTCTTATATATGGAAAATATATGTCCACTGAGTTTCCCTGATTTTTGTCAAATATTTTTGAAACATTAAAAATATTTTTCCCTATTAAAGACCATCTCTAGCCTTCAGATAAAGCTTTTAAATAAAATAGGAAAATAACTGTTAAATTATATTTTTGTGGTTTATGGGAATCCTATATCTAATAGGTTTCAAATATACTCTTTGAAATATTTTTCATACCCCAAATCAAGTACTTGTAGTGCAAACCTCAACTCAGGGGTTTTTGGAAAACTAAAATTTGAAAATACTATTTGGCCAAATTATTTTTGTAGGAAAATACTATACTGTACTATACACATGGCATAATCATCGGGCAGAAGTTTGGGGCAAGGAGATGAAGTACAGAAGGTGCAGTAGTTGACTTTAAAGAGCACTTTGAAAAATCACTCAGAGAAAACCAACTCCAAAATAAAAGCCAAATAATGCAAAAGTTTTTGTTGGTCCAATTTTTCATGCTTTAATAATGAAAATGACATGTTACAAAATGTAGGGTGTGACAGACCTACCCCCCTTACAAGAATCTCGTCCCCGAGATTCCTAAACTAGGCTTTAAAGAGATACAGAAACTCGGATCTAAGTTAGTCGTCATGTTCCCAGGTTGCTTCTGCTTCAGTGTGGTTGCTCCACTGGACCTTGAAGTACTTGATGGTGCGGCTTCGTGTGCGTCATTCAGCCTCTTCCAAAATACAGATGGGTCTCTCACGGTAGGTCAAATCGGGCTGAAGGTCAATGGCTTGGTGATCGACGTCCTTCTAAAGATCAGGTTTGTCTGGAACTTGGAGACACTTCCAGAGTTGTGACACGTGGACTACTTTGTGCACATCGGATAGTTCAGGTGGCAGTTCCAACTGGTAAGCCACTTCCCCTCGTCGGTCAGTGATCTTGAAGTGGCCGATGTATCTTGAGGTGAGCTTTCCTTTTACATGGAAGTGCTGGGTTCCCTTGAGAGGTGTGACTCGGAGATAGACATGGTCTCCAACTCGGAAGTTCATGTCTCTACGACGTGAGTCAGCGTAGCTCTTCTGCCTTGACTTGGCAGTCTTCAAACGCTATCTGACAAGTTGGACTTGCTCTTCTGCTTCACGGAGGATATCGGACCAAAAGACTAGTCCTTCTCCGGTCTCTGACCAATTGAGGGGTGTGCGACACTTCCGTCCGCATAACACCTCAAATGGTGCCATCCGAAGGCTTGACTGATAACTGTTGTTGTAGGAGAACTCGGCGAAAGGGAGGCAATCTTCCCACCTAGCTCCATATTCTAAGACACAGGCTCGGAGCATGTCTTCGAGTATCTGATTCACTCGTTCTATCTGACCCCCGGTCTGTGGGTGGAAAGCAGTGCTGAAGGACAACTTGATCCCCATGGCCTCTTGGAACTTCTTCCAGAACCTTGAAGTAAACTGGTTCCTCGAACTCGATCTCCTTGGGAACACAATGAAGGCTTACGTTTCTGTTGATGTAGAGGCTGGCTAGCTGGTTTCCCTTGTATGTCGTTTTGACATGAATGAAATGGGCTACTTTGGTCAAATGGTCGACTATGACCCAGATGGAGTCATGTCCCTTATTTGACCTGGGTAATCTAGTGATGAAGTCCATTCCGACTTTATCCCATTTCCATTTAGGCACCTTGAGAGGCTGTAACAATCCAGCGGGTCGCTGATGTTCAGCTTTGACCCTTTGGCATATGTCACACCTAGCGACGAAAGTGGCTATCTCTCTCTTCATGCCATGCCACCAGAATCTCTCCTTTAGGTCTTGATACATCTTGGTTCCTCCGGGGTGGATGGAATACGGGTGTCATGAGCTTCTTGCAAGATCAAATTCTTGAGCTCAATCTTGTTGGGTACGCAAATGCGATTCCCAAACCACACAATTCCTTGCTCATCCTCTGAGAATCCTGGGGCCTTGCCTGCCTTGATCTTCCTCTTGATGCCTTCAATACTTTCGTGTCCCTTCTGAGCTTCTTTAACATCATCTATCAAGGTAGGCCCAACTTCGAGGTTGGCCAAGAATCCTGGTGCAACCAGTTCCAACCCGAAGCTTTCAAGTTCTACATACAAGGTGGGTAGCCTGTCCTTAAGCATAGAATTCGGGGAACAAGCCTTTATGCTTAATGCATCTGCTACCACATTAGCCTTTCGAGGGTGGTATTGAACACTAAGGTCATAATCCTTGATCAACTCTAGCCATCTTCTTTGCCTCATGTTCAATTCCTTCTGAGTGAAAATATACTTCAGATTTTTGTGATCCGTGTATATCTCACACCGCTTCCCTAGGAGGTAATGTCGCCATGTTTTCAGGGCAAGAACTACAACTGCCAACTCGAGGTCATGAGTAGCATAGTTCTGTTCATGAGGCCGTAGTTGCCTTCAAAGGTAAGCTACGATTCTGCCCTCTTGCATCAGAACACCTCCCAGTCTGGTTCTTGACGCATCACAATATATCACAAACTCCTTGTGTATATCTGGTGTGGCCAGCACTGGGGCGGTGGTCAGTCTCCTCTTCAGCTCCTGGAAGCTCTCTTCGCACTACAGCGTCCATTCAAACTTCTTGTCCTTCTTCAAGAGCTGAGTCATGGATCGGGAAATGCTTGAGAATCCTTCAACGAACTTGCGGTAGTATCCTGCGAGTCCGAGGAAGCTCCTGACTTCCTTCACATTGTTTGGGGATTGCCATTCAGTCACGGCTTCAATCTTAGCGGGATCGACCGACAATCCTTCTTCTGTCAAAACATGACCCAAGAATCCAACCTCATGCAGCCAAAATTCGCACTTGCTGAACTTGGCGTATAGTTGGTGCTCTCGAAGCTTCTCTAGGACCATCCTCAAGTGCTGCTCGTGTTCTTCTTCTGTCTTCGGGTGGACACGCATGTCCTCAATTAAAGATGATAACTAACTTTCCTAAGTACTCTATGAAGCATATGGGGTACATAGAGTGGGCTGAGGCATTTCTACCCTAAGGAAACACGTTGTATGCCACTCCAAGATCTTGTTTCCTTCTTATGAACCAACTCCAAAAGCCCATTCACTACATAATTCATTAATTCTACCAATCCAATGTCTATGGTGTTCCACATGATCTTCTTATGTCATACAATCCCCAAATGCTGGAAAGGGCTACCTTACTGTAGTCAGTCCACCAATTTCCATTATCATGGTCAAGTAAACTCCAAGGTCAAGCTTATATAGATCCCTAAATCAACTCCGACAATTAATCCAATCTCTTAGTTTATCGTTCACCGAGAAACATGGTATCGTGATCAAGATCATCAGTCTAAATCCAATTTACTCTGAACCATGTAGAATTACTCTGCATCCATACTCCACTAGGATAACCTATTGAATCTAAATCTCATGTCCAACGAGAATTCCTATCTATTCCCCAAGTCATTTTTGTAATTCCAACTATCTTCTATCATATCCCCTGGCTCAGTCAAATCCTTATACCTCCAAGAATTCAACTTGCGGTCTTAATTGTCCCACTAAATCCAATTTATCCAAGGGTAATGAAAGCTATGCTACTCTATATTAATGATCCCACCAAGTTCATCTACCAACATGAAAGCCTCATAATCCACCAAATAGTCTCATATAAATTCTCAAACTCATTGATATAAACTCATCAAGTCATTTGTCCTCTATTCCTATATCCTCAAAATAGTCTTCCCTATGGCATATTCAGTTTCGGTGCTATCATAAGATGACAATGTGCTCGTCCACTATGTCCACTAGTGCCATAATGAACCCAGTGTTGTGCAAGGTTGCGAAGGCTTAACTGGTTCTCTTGCAATACTGCGGGTTAAGCACACGATTAAGGATTTGAGATGGGGTATCTTGTGAAGTCTCGATGGGTATAGGGATGGGTTTCCAGTCTTGAGGGGTAAACATAACTCTACGGGGTTGCACTTGGTCGAGGAGGCCGTAGCAAAAGTCTTCAGTGCTAATTGGTTGCCGAAGTAGAATCCTTGGTGTATCTTGTCTTACCGATCTTCAGTTGATGAGAGAGATGAGAGAGAAAAGTGGCATAGATGGGGATGCCTAAGGGGGTCTATAGTGCAAGCGCAAACAAACAAGTGCCAAAAAGGGCCAAACACCAACAACAAAATAAGGCAGGTGATATAGTCGCGTACTTGTTGCCTAGGGCAAATGTTGCGACCTATCTTATAACACAAACAAATAAAAACAAGAAGCACACAATCATGGTTCTATTTGAACCATCATACGGACTCGACTGCGCATAGGGGGTACACGACTCATCCTACCCTAGGGGTTCTCGGACTCAGTAGTCATGCCTTGTGCCTCGTGCAGTCTTCTGAGTTTTCCTCAGGTGTTGCTATGTCTCTTGTAGTTCTTCGATGAAACAATCTGGGTTGAGCCTGAAGAGTCTTCAACAACTCCTCGCTTGTTGAGGTGATGGGGTGAAGGTGGCTCCTCGTAGCTAGCATTGACTCGGTCTTCTATTGTCTTCTTAATCATGACGATCTCTTTTGCCTTTTAAGGCGTGAAGGGTTTCGGGTAAGCAATCATTTATGCAATGACATTAACAAGGAATAGTAGAGGTCCAACCTATCAGTTACGTCGATGACAACATTGATACCAAGAGCGGGGGATGAAGAGAACCGTTTTCCTGCTCACTATAGTGAGGC
This sequence comes from Triticum urartu, assembly GCF_003073215.2. Classification (NCBI taxonomy): domain Eukaryota; kingdom Viridiplantae; phylum Streptophyta; class Magnoliopsida; order Poales; family Poaceae; genus Triticum; species Triticum urartu. Next base: position 241,310,414 of record NC_053026.1, on the reverse strand, counting down.
GGACCAAATGGCGAGGTTCTCATCCGCCGGTGGTTGCCGATACAACAACGGTAAGGACATGGTTGCTCTATTAGCAATGTATATCATGATCTTGCATATCCTATGCCCTGATCATCGTAGGCCAAGGTTGCATCATCCTAGGGCAGTGTCGAGGGTGTCACCATCTTCGAGGTCTTGATGTCCTCATTCCTTGAGAAGGTATCTTCTATTTGTACCGTCTTCTCGTGGTGTCGCCAAACTTGTGTTCAGAAGAGGTGGGTGAGTGTTTTGCAAGGTGTACTCCTTCGAGGATTACAGGGAATCCCGGGGTCAGGGCTTGAGGGTGCTAGCGACCGTTGCAATGGTTTTGAAGGGGAAGAGATCGATAGGGAAAATATACCTTAGTTTTTCAGAAAAAAACTTAGAAGGGAAGAGAAGTATAGATAGTTTTGAAAACTTGTAATAGTTTGGGAAATAGTTTTACCCTAACTAATGACCCTGCTAACTAAGGCTTCCTACAGTCAGGATGGCTCTGATACCAGCTCTGTGGGGACCCCGACTCATAAGTCGTGATCACCTAATGCACGTGTATAGTGATCCCAGAGATCAATGCTCACTTAACACATAGAGGCCGAATAACAAGAGTCTTACATCCATACATATCGTCTTACACAAATTATGACCATTTTGGTCAAGTCTTACTTAGATAAAGCCACAAGGGCTGAATACCAAATAAACTTAAGCAGCGGAAATCTTCGTCGATAAGTAGAACCCATGCCACTGCCTTAACCCTACAGGCATTCTGACTGGGAAACGTCCTAGTTCGCATGTTCGTCTTCAAAGAACTCCTCTTCGAACTCTTGTTCTTCCATGCCTGGCCAATTAAATAACCAGTGGCAAGACAATGAGTACTTTGAATGTACTCGCAAGTAACCCATGTTTTGGTTCAAGGTACAACAATGCATGATATAGGTAAATCTTTGCGGAAAGCTAGTTTTGAGTGTAATGACATGTTCAACAACTTGCAAGACATGCATAAGGATAATTCAAGTAACCATGAGGGTAGGTTACAGATATCAACATAAATATAGTGGGCATCAACCCAACTCAGTCATGTAAAGTCCCTTGACTTGACCCAAGTAGCTCTTCCCACTTATCCAAACACACACTGGTTTGCAAACATGTGGACGTAGTTTAAGCAGCACCGCCCAACTGTCCTTGACCGTGGACACGGCTATTCGAATAGTTTTACACTCTGCAGAGGTTGCACACTTTACCCACAAGATCCGGGGAGCTTCCGTGTCATCCACGACCCGCGGTACCTCAAGTACCCGGGGTAAGCACCCGATCACTATCTTTCCCTAGACGACACTAACATGGAGTCCACTTGATTGGTAGTAACCCCCGTGCCCAACATTTCACAACTTTAAAAATGGTGGAGCCTCGCTCCCATATTCATCACATACCACTGGCACGGGGTACCAACGGTGTGTCCGGTGCCCCATAAAAATGTTCTTGGCCGCCCTACCTGGCACTACCCCGTCCGGAGAGAGCGCACCAACAACTCTCCCTTCACTAGTAATGCGGGCTCCAAGCTAGTATCGGCCTAGGTAATCAATAATGCCCTTTCCCATAAAAGGGTAGAGTGGTTGCGCATGTAAGGTTGGGACAGTCGACAAATCTTAAATCTAATCCGTTTTTGAAAACAACACACACACTTGCCTCGGTATACCACTTCGTCATCAGGTGGTTACCCATCTCATTATCTCCCTCGGGCATAAGTGGCACCTTACGGGGTTTTCGAAAAGTCTTTTGAAAATACTTTGTCTCCATCACCATTCACATTCCCGTCCCTTTTTGCGTAGCAACTACTTTAGCATCCTATCTACTCCCACCCGCATAACCCTCACAAGGAGGTAGGGTCATGCACAATGCAAGTATCAACGAGGAAGTAACGGAGGCAAACCATCAAAGGGGTTCCACCTCATTATGATTCCGTTGCAACAACAATATGGTGCTATATGTCATGCATAAAAAGGGTTTCATAGACATGGTCAAAGGGCTGCTTGCCTGGCTCAACAAAGTCTTCTGGGTCTTCAAAGTCTTCTGGTCCAACTCCATCGTCAGCAACACAATCTATCGTCGCAAAAATAATAACATGAAAATAAGGCAATAATAAAACAGAAAAACCAAAGTGCTCAGAAAAATGTCAACTCATTTTTGTTAAATATTAGGTTGAAAACTAAGAAGGGGGAAATTCCTAGTTTTGGATTGGGAGTAGCAGAATAGGAGAAATGGGTTTTCAAAGGTTTATTTAATTGCTTAAAATCACATTTAAATATTTACAGTGAAGAAAAGGTTGTTGGATTGAATGAAAGTTGCACCATAAATAGGTGGGATTATTACAAGAATTTAGGAGTTGGAATTATTGCATTTGGATAAATAATTAATTATGTGGAATTTTTGGAAAAGCCACAGAAAAGAAAAAGAAAAAAGGGCACTGTGCCTGCCGGGCCAGAACAGCTGCGGGGCAGCAGGCCCAGCCAGCGGGCCGACCTTGCCGAGCCAGCGCACAGCGCGCGCGCCCGCCCAACTCAAACCTGATGGCCGGGGCCCGCAGGACACAGAGAGAGAGGGGCGCGGGAACGATGGAGAGGATGACAGGTGGGAGCCTCCTGTCATCACTAAACCGTGGACAGGGGGTCGCGGTGCTCACCGGCGACGATGCAGGCCACGGCGAGCTCCGGCGAGTGCGGGGATGGCTTCAGGAGGCTGCCGCACGTCGGTGGGTGGTGGACTTGGCCGGCGGGGGTGCCTGGTTCGCCGGCGACGAGGAGCTGCGGCGGAGGAGCTTCGGGAGGCGGTGACTCCGGCCGTTTCCGGCAGCTACAGAGAGGGAGCCAAGGGGGGGAATGATCAGTAGGGCGCGGTGGCTCCAGATCGGGGCAGAGGAGGAGCGGGGGAGGCCTGTACCTCACGAACTCTGGCGAGCTGAGGTGGCGGAGCTCGAGCTCGAACTCGAGCTCGAGCGGCTCTGGGACAAATGGGTGGTGCGGGAGGTGGATTAGGAGTGTGGGGGGCGACAGGGAGTGATAGAGAGGCTCGGGGTCGCCTTTTATAGGCTGGCCGAGGTCCACCGTAGGCGCGGCCTACGGGTGCCCGCAGGATCGGCTCAAGAGTCCGTTAGAGAGGGAATGGAGGGCTCGGGGGTGTTCGTGAGAGTGGTCTAGGGTGCCAGGGAGAGAGAGGAGGAGCAGGGCGAGCTGCAGGCGGGCCATAGGAGCGGCGTGAGTATTGGCCGAACGGGGCGGCGTTCTGGCGTGAGCTGCAGGAGAGAGAGGAAGGCGCGGGAGCAAGTGGGCGGCCTGCTGGTGTGGAGCGGACGTCGAGGTGCATCGACTGGCGCGCGGGGGAGGCTCGAGGTGGCCGGGAGGCGTGGCGTCAATGGTTGGTTGCCCTGCCAGGCGCTCTAGAGCGCGACTTTGGCCGGCATCAGCGGCTTTCCCGCGTCCGCGCGCGTCCAATTGCGTCTGGCAGCTGAAGGGGGCATGGGCAAAAGCTGGGGAGTGCCTTGGATGCTCTGAAAGGCTGAGAGGAGAGAGGGAGGCTGAGAGAGAGAGGAATCCACTGTCCAGAGAAGAAAAATGCGGTTCTCCCCCCTTCATCATTGCTTCCTCGGGCAGCAAAGCTCACAGGCGCTAGAGGGGGACTAGGAGGGGTCGTGGTAGAAAGTTGAGCCTACAGAGATTAGTGGAAGAGGCCAAAAATGGGATTTTTGTAAAGTGGCAGAAGGTGTTTGATGCTGGTTTGGGCAAGTAGATGGTTTCCATTTGCCATGAGGCTCCACAGGGTGAAATGACACATATAATTAGGGTCTTCCACCAGTTTTGAGTTTATTTGGGCAAAGTTGCCAATGCAACTTTTCTAAACCCTAGAAATTAGTAGAAATGAACTTGTGTAGATCTAGTTGATCAAATATTTCTCCTTGATGCACCACTTGGTGTAGTGGCCTCATTTGGTCATATGAACCTGATCACAAAAGTCGGGGTCAAGGAGAGAAAGTTGGTAGTACAAAATTGTTCAAATCTGATTCTGGTCACAGAGGGTTTTGGTGCATTTTGGTGAACCAAACTGACCTTAATTGAGATGAGGATTTGCAGGGTGACCACAATATGCATTTGTGACTTGCTGGAATTTCCTTGGATTTTTATGAAAATATTTCCTGTAGAAATATTTCAAATCCTTTAAATGGGCAGAAATAGTTTTGGGAGGTTTTATCCAATATTTTGAACATGACCATGTGTTGAAACTCTTATATATGGAAAATATATGTCCACTGAGTTTCCCTGATTTTTGTCAAATATTTTTTAAACATTAAAAATAATTTTTCCCTATTAAAGACCATTTCTGGCCTTAAGATAAATCTTTTAAATAAAATAGGAATATAACTGTTAAAATTATATTTTTGTGGTTTACGGGAATCCTATATCTAATAGGTTTCAAATATACTCTTTGAAATATTTTTCATACCCCAAATCAAGTACTTGTAGTGCAAACCTCAACTCAGGGGTTTTTGGAAAACTAAATTTTGAAAATACTATTTGGCCAAATTATTTTTGTAGGAAAATACTATACTGTACTATACACATGGCATGATCATTGGGCAGAAGTTTGGGGCAAGGAGATGAAGTACAGAAGGTGGAGTAGTTGACTTTAAAGAGCACTTTGGAAAATCACTCAGAGAAAACCAACTCCAAAATAAAAGCCAAATAATGCAAAAGTTTTTGTTGGTCCAATTTTTCATGCTTTAATAATGAAAATGACATGTTACAAAATGCAGGGTGTGACATGCATGCATAAGCATATCATGAGCATAGCATGATCATGTAGATAAGATCATATGTAGCTCTATTTTCATCTGCACTAAGCCGCAAGGTTCTTACCGTGGACTTGGTCCCAAAGAGAAGAAATGAAGACGAGCCTATGTAGCAGTTCCTGGCAAGCCAAATAGATAAGTTCCTTCTTATCCATACCTGTTATGTCAGGTGAAAACTTATGCATGTGAAAACCTCATCACCTTCAAAACATAGGTGCTCCCATATCCTTTGTTCTGAATGTTTCTTCGGTCAAGGTGATTGCAGTGGCCTTTGAAGGAGAAGGTTCGACAAGGAGCTGGTCCCTTTTTGTAGTTTTGTGCCCAGTAGGCCTAGCACCACAGTAGTGAACCAAGGGCACTGGCAGGATAGCTTGCCGGAGAAAACGTGTTTACTTAAAAGTAGAGGCATCTCAACTCTGCATGAACATGACACATGCACAAGTACCCAGCAAGTCCTGTCTTTTTCATTAATATGCTGATAAGCAACTACAGATCTTACATAACACAAACATGGACAAAGAAGATTACATAATTTAGACTAAAGTTTGGCAAATGCCTACACATTTTAGACTCAAAAAAGATAAGTGCCCTGTAATCCATTTCCTGTCCCTGTCCTCCTAGGCATTGTAGTGGGAGGTGAAGAGGACAAAAGGAGTGCCTAAGCAAAAGCCCAACCCGATCCCGACAGAACCTGCCGGTCGCAGCCTGATAAGATCGGTAGTGGTGAGGCCGCAAAGGAAGGGGACGGAGGGAGCAGCTCGGCATTGCCCTGATCACCACCCCTAGGCCAGCAAGAAGCCCCAGCACAAGCACCGGCAGGGAAAGCCGCCGAAGCTCAGCTGGAAGACTGCTGGAGGAGGCGAAGGCACCAAGAGAGAGACCCCCTCCCCGGCAACCATCCTGAAGAGGCTGGTGATGATGGTGCCGGGGAGGGAGGGGAAGAGCGGAAAGACGAGGCAGCGGGCCGTCAATACGAGACGAAGGCGTCTGTGCCATTGTACTCTGACCTGATGGCCTACCACCCGCCTTCTCCGTCTTCCCTCATTTTTTCCTCATCACCACCACTCCAGGAAGACACCACACCCTCGGGCCGTCACCTCCCTCAGAGAAGCAGCAGACGACGGAGACGTCCGAGGAGCGCAAGGAGCACCACTCCCCACCTTGGCAAGCAGGAGCGCCTCCATCTTCAGCATTAACCCCAGCTCCGCTGGAAGGATCCCAAGCACTGCACCCCAGACAGGCGCCGGAAGCCCCAAGAGCCTCATCATTGGGACAACAAGCCTCGGCGACTTGCGGCGAGGACAAGCACTCCCCACTGGATGGCCGGCCCGTGTGGGGCAGATGGGCGTTCACCATTTTGGAGAAGCGTAACACCTCCCACACTGCGGATGACTCGGCGCCCACATCTTCGACCGCCGCATCTGCTATGGCCTCGGACCAGACTCACTCCCTGAGCATCGACACAAGCGTTCGGCATCACCGACCCCGAGCTAGAGCCCGGGGCCTAGCCCCAGTCTCTCCCCCTCGACATAACAAAGAAGAATGCAAGGAATGACAGAGGAGAGGTGCGTAGATTATAATTTCCACTCCTCCTCCCCCCCTTTTATTGGCGGATCCGGGCTGGGAGCTGATCCTTCACCCCCACTGTCGGTGTCAAAACCAGCGGATCTCGGGTAGGTGGTCCCGAACTGTGTGTCTAAGGCGGATGGTAATAGGAGGCAGGGGACACGATGTTTTACCCAGGTTCGGGCCCTCTTGATGGAGGTAAAACCCTACGTCTTGCTTGATTAATATTGATGATATGGGTAGTACAAGAGTAGATCTACCACAAGATCAGAGAGGCTAAACCCTAGAAGCTAGCCTATGGTATGATTGTATGTTGTCCTACGGACTAAAACCTTCCGGTTTATATAGACACCGGAGAGGGTTAGGGTTACACAAGGTCGGTTACAAAGGAGGAGATACACATATCCGTATTGCCTAGCTTGCCTTCCACGCCAAGTAGAGTCCCATCCGGACACGAAACGAAGTCTTCAATCTTGTATCTTCATAGTCTAACAGTCCGGCCAATGGATATAGTCCGGCTATTCGGAGACCCCCTAATCCAGGACTCCCTCACCCACCCTAGAGGGGTTCTTTCTGATCTGACCCATCTGAACCAGCACCGATGGCCGGATCTGATTGTCGTCCCCTTCCACCAATCCAAGAAGACCAGGTCCCTGTCACAATGCTCTCTCCCGCACCACGCGCCTCCGTTACCTACCCCACTCAATGCATGCAGCGTACGTGGCAAATGATAAGGGCGTAGTGGGATGAGTGAATTGGCAATTACTCCCCCATGCATTAAAGTCATTCACAGGCCATTATGGAGATGGCCCCACTACAATAGGCGTCACGCGATGCGCAAAAAATTAGAAACTAACTCAAGCACAGGTTAATGAAGAAGCAAAGAATATCTCAAAGGGTCATCTACCGCAACTTCCTCGCCTGTGTACTAGACAGGGCCTACCCTGATGATGCTTGGCAGCGCGTTCCGGATAGGCCCCAAGGCTCCTATCGATGCAACAAACCCCAAGCATGTGTTGCCCAGACTATACACGGGCTCAAGAGCAAGGTTGCAGCATAAAAGGCAAGGCCAAGCAGAAGAGATAGCTCTTTGAGAAATCAAAGGGTGGATCAAGAATACCAAGTCAAGCCAAATGAGCAAGATATCATTAAGGAAAAACCTCCCTTGTCGGGCAGGTAAGCCTGACAAGGTCGAGGTCACCCAGAAGACAAATCTCAAGACTTCCCCGGCAAGCATTCCGGGGATGCCGACGGCGGATTACCCCGCCAAGGCTCCACCGCTCCACCTCCCAGCAATACAAGTCACCTATCGGTGCGGTGTCGAGCCCCCAAGTGATTAAGTGGTTGTTATTTGGCATGTGGCCGCCATTTCGAAAGGAAATCACCTCCGAATGACACCCGTCGAGAGGCGTTTCATGCAGCCAGGCAAGAAGGTGGCTGAATGGCATGGCAAGGCTTGCCGGGCTACTCCAACGATGTCACACTAAGCGGTGCATTTAATGCACCTTGTCCAGTCTGCAGAGTTAGGTATGATAGCATTGTTTTCTATCTAATTAGTACGTAATGACTGATTTGCCATTGTGGTGACCCCTTGACCTATAAAAGGAGGTCCATGGAAACCTTAGAAAGGATTCGCACACTGGTACACTCATACACGCGTAGCCACTCTCGTCCCGAGGCAACCTTGCCGGGCTAGAGCGAAGCGTCTCCACCACGGCCCTTTCATCAATCCACCAAAGCAGGAGTAGGGTTTTACGCCTCGGAGTGGCCCGAACTTGGGTAAAAACTGCTTGTGTGATCACTGTCGTGCTACTCTATGCTCTCAGCTCCTTGTGCAATGTGCTCTTCCCCCTTGCCGAACCACAAGGGGCTGATGGTACCATAGGTGGTCGTGTTATTCCACAATAGCGGTCCATAAGGAAACTAAGGGATATTAAGGCCTCCTTTTAATAGAAAACCGGAACAAAGCATTAACACATAGTGAATATATGAACTCCTCAAACTACATTTATCAACGGAAAGTATCTCGGTTATTGTCACCCCGGAATTTACGGATCGTCACACGTAATAGGTGAATATGACTTGTAAGATCGGATCTAGAACATAGATATAATGGTGAAAACATAAACGCTTCAGATATGAAATCTTGGCGCCGGGCCCAAAGTGACAAACATTAAGCATGACAAAGTCATAACAACATCAATCCCAGAACATAGTGGATACTAGGTATCAAGCCATAACAAAACTAACTCGATTACATGATGAATCTCATCCAACTCCTCATCGACCAGCGAGCCTATGAAAGAATTACTCACTCTCGATGGGGAGCATCATGGAATTGGCGATGAAAGAGGGTTAATGATGACGAAGATCGAAGATCCCCCTATCTGGAGCCCTGAACGGAGTCCAGATTTGGCCTCTCGATGAAGAATAGGAGGTTGGCGGCGGCTCCGTATCATGAAACGCAATGAAACTTCCTCCTTGATTTTTTCTCTCCAAAAATAGGTATTTAATGAGTTTGAATTAGGGCCTATGGGGCCACCAGGTGGACTCACTCCACGTGGGAACGCCTAGAGGGGGTGGCACGCCCTGGTGGGTTGTGCTCAACCAGGGGGGCCCTCTTGTGGTTCTTGGCTCAAGTATTTTTCTTTTATTGCAAATAATTCTCCAAAAAGTTTCATTCCATTCCGAGAACTTTAATTTCTGCACAAAAACAACACCATGATAGTTCTACTGAAAACAACGTCAGTCCGGGTTAGTTTCATTCAAATCATGAAAATTTGAGTCCAAAATAAGAGCAAAAGCATTGGGAAAAGTAGATACAATGGAGACGTATCAACCTGTCGGAGAAATATGATGGAAAACTGAACGTGGCAGAGTTTTTGGGCATCTATACGATTATCTTTCAAGCCGTCAGGGGAAGAGATGAGAAAGTGCTTGCCAATTACTTCCCGTTGGATCTCAAGCCTAATGTGAGGTCTTGGCTGAAGCACATACCGGAGGATTCCATTTCCTACTGGGCATATCTATGCAACGAGTTCGTTTACGCCTTCACAGGTGGCCATCAAGAACCAGGACAACCCAGTGACCTGCAGACCCTTCTACAAAAAGAAGGGGAGAGTTTCCACAAGTATCTACAAAGGTTCAGCCGAGTGCACCACAACATTCCGAAGATACATCTAGCATTTGTGATTGCCTCCTTCCACACGAATGTGTGCAAAACGGAGGATGCGGGACAAAACGAATATTCAGCTACATAAGACGATCAACGAACTCTACATGTTCGTGGCCAAGTGTGCTCGTGTTGAACAGGGGAGAAGACTTCCAGGGGAGGTGGTTGATGTCGAAGTCGATTCGTAAGACGACGACGGTGCTGCCTCCCCCAGGAAGAGGAACAGAAAGTGCTACAAGAAGCGTAAGGAGAAAGCAATGATGGCCGTTGAGAGCTCCGGTGATCTTAGCGCCGACAAGAAAGCAAAGACTGATATGCCCGGCAAGGAGGCTGCTACTTGCGCTGACTGCTTGGCGGCAGTGGCTGCTAAGAAAACCGGCAAATCCGACGGGCCATACTGCAAGATCCATAGGACCAAGGGTCATGATCTCCAAGATGGCAAGCAAGTTGAATAACTAGTTGAGAAGCAGAAGGCCGAATATGAAAGGTGTGATAAGGAGATAGGCCGGGATGGCGCTGGCGGGAAGGGCCGCGGTGGCCACAATAACCATCACGGCAAGGTCGACAAGCAGAAGGATAAGCCCACCAGGGGCTGTGATAAAAAGGAAAGACAGGATGACAGTGAAGAGGAGGATGAGGAAACAAGTGAGTAGGAATTTTAGAAGGCTAATGAAGCAATGTGCATTGATGGGGGCTCATCTTTGCACTCCTCTCACCGCCAACTCAAGTAGTGGGCACGTGAGCTTAATGCGGGAGAGCCGGTAGCAAGTGCTCGAGAACCACTCAAGTGGCCCCGCACGCCCATCATTTTTGATGTTGAGGATCATCCAGATCGCACTACTGTGGTTGGATGCTTGTCGTTGTTGGTTTCACCAATGATCCGCAACCTCGAGATCGCAAAGATGTTGGTTGACGGCAGAGCAGGGTTGACTTTGACTTCCCATGATGTGCTAAAGAAACTTCAAATTCCTAATGAGGGCCTGAAGAAGACTGGAACTTTACAGGGGATCAACCAAGGAAGGAGCTAGCCAAAGGAGAAAATATACTTTGCTAGTGACATTTCGCAGGGAACTAAACTTTAGGACTGAGAAAGTTGTGTTTGATGTTGTCGAGCTTCCCCTCTCGTTCAATGGAATCCTTGGTCATCAAGGTTTGGCCAAGTTCATGGCGGCGTTCCGTTACACGTATAACACTTTGAAGATGTCGGGTCCCATGGGAGTCATCTCCATTCCATCAGATAAAAGGGATGCAGTCATCTGCGTTGATAATATGTATAAAGATGCGGTAGCAACAGAGGCCATCAAGGCCTCACCTCCCGCCAAGGAAGAAAAGAAAGTAAATAAGGTTGGCAAAGACACCGACAAGGACCCCGGGAAGCGCGCCCAGCAGTGACTTGCTGGAAAGCTCGGTTAGCAGAAGATCCAATGCTGCTCCTCTTGCAACAAACAAGGTTCTGGCAAGGCAAGATGGCACTGATGGTACTTTTACCATTAGTGCCACCCTTGATGACAAATAGGAAAGCGCGCTCAGTGCCTTCCGATGGGCGAATGTCAATGGGTTTGCATGACAACCATCTGACATCCCCGGTGTTCCCAAGGAGGTAATCGAGCACCACCTTGATGTCTGTCCTCGTGCCCATCCCGTCAAGCAAAAAGTCAAAAAGCAAGCCTTGGAGCGGCAACAGTTCATTGCCAAAGAGATTAAGAAACTTAAAGCGGCAGGTGTCGGTGTCAAAACCGACAGATCTCGGGTAGGGGGTCCCAAACTGTACGTCTAAGGATCAAAGGTAACAGGAGATAGGGACACGGTGACTACCTAGGTTCGGGTCCTCTTGATGGAGGTAATCCCTACGTCCTGCTTTATTGACTTTGATGAGTATAGGGGTTACAAGAGTTGATCTATCACGAGATCGTAATGGCTAAACCCTAGATGTCTAGCCTCTATGATTATGATTGCCTCTAAGAACTAAACCCTCCAGTATATATAGACATCGGAGGGGGCTAGGGTTGTACAAAGTCAGTTTATAGAGAAATGAATCTTCATATCCGCACGGCAAGCTTGCCTCCTACGCCAAGGAGGGTCCCATCCGGACACGGGCGAATGTCTTCCGTCTTGTATATTCACGACCCATCAGTCCGGCCCACGTCACACAGCCCAGACGATCGAGGACCCCATAATCCAGGACTCCCTCAGTAGCCCCCGAACCAGTCTTCAATGTCGATGTTTCCATTGCGCAAATTGTCTTCGGCATTGCAAGGCGGGTTCCTCCTCTGCAGACTTCAAAGCATCTGAACTAAAGGACTGTATTTGGATTTACATCTTCGGTCTTGGTGAGCTCATCGAATAGCTCGACTTTTACATTAAATGTTATATCCTTCGGTTTCTACGCCATCACTGCTCTGGCTCCACGTGTCAGATGAATGCGAAGGGTCCAAGCATTTTTACACATAACACCCGGGCCATGTAGGGAAGGCATCTATTTAAGGAGATTGAATCTCAGATGCCATTCCACATCAGGCGGAAAATCCTTAGAGCTTGCCACAAGAAACCACCCAAGCACGGCTAGCGCTCCTAGTTATTCTTCCCACCCCCACGGTCTGCAAAAAGGCGATTGGGAGAGCTGTTATGCATCCCATTCCCAGCTGACCAAGATCCAGATGCAAGGATACCTCCCCCATGCAGATCTAGTACCCGTTCGGGCGGGATTAACCTCATTTACTGGAGAAGCCTTGGCAGAAAATTTCCCTAATCCTTCAGAAGGGGAACGACTGTGCTTCCTTTCCTTTTTATTAGGAGGCATTGGATTTCCAATCCACCCTTTCCTCCGAGGTCTCCTGGAGTACTATGGCCTCCAACTTCACAACCTCACGCTAGACTCTATTCTGCACATCGCGGGCTTTGTCGCTCTCTGCGAGCTGTTCCTAGGCTGCGAGGCCCATTTTGAATTATGGAGGAAGCTTTTCTGCCTCGGCCCTTGATCCCAAGAGGGATCCATATTCGAGGTGGGCGGCGCCAAAGTGTGGCGCATAGCCAGGACAGGATACCTATCCGGTACTCCAAAGAAGGCATCCGAAGAGTGGTCCTCGGAGTGGTTTTATATTGAAGACGTCGTTCTCTCTGACCCAATCCGACGATGCCTACCCGCGTTTTCCAATGCCATGTTAAAGAAGCGCCACATCTGGCGCCCCCGAAGCCTCGAGGAGGAAGACAGTGCGGAGGTTCAGAAGCTAATGGACAAGATAAAAAACGTCGCCCAATCCGTACTGTCCATTATTCAGATAAAGGCAATTTCAATAACGCGGGGCATTCAACCGCTCCAATCCAGAGGACTCCCCATGTGGCATTATAACGGAGAAGACGACCCATCACGATGCGGACGTATGGGTCCAGACAACTTCGCCACCTTGGCCACCATGCTGGCTGATGTTTTTAAGCGGGAGAAAGAGGAATTCACTCGCCTTAATTGCCGACATGGCTTTTCCATGTACAACCCTCCCAGCTAGGTAAGCCTTTGCTCAGTAACTTTACTTAATACACCTCCCGAGTCGCACCCAGCTGAACTTAACCCCACCATTTCTTAACAGGAATGGAGGAAAGTTATCGCGGAGATCTATAGCCACGCACCACAGCCTGAGGACCATGATCGGGACCTAGATCCCGGATTCGAAGAGGGTCCATATATATCCGTAGAGGTTAAGGAGGTTTTTTTATCAAACGAGTTACGACGGCACAGAAGTGGCCATTATAGCTGACTACCCCGGCCTTCTCGCTTCTTCTCAACAAAGTACCCTGAAGATGTCTCCTCAGAAAGAGTTTTCTTATTGCGCTTCACCCACTGTATTGTCTCGTATTTTAAAGGGGCGGCACACGTCTCGCCACTCCGCACCAGAGGCATCCCTTAAAATAGGGGAGCCCACACAAGGTGGGTCTTCAAAGAGAAAGGCAGATGGCGACACTGCCCAGCCTTCATTGAAGAGGTGTGGTTTCTAATATGCCCCATGGCTTGATGATCAGGACTCTAGGCTTCAATTCAGATTTCCCAGGATTTTTTCATATGTTAAAGATCCCTGGATTTCTTTTAAGGATTTCTTGGACTCTCAGGACATGTATCACCACTTCCACCTTCCTTTGTCTAGCCAGGCCTTTGATGAGCTGCTTATTCTTCAATCTCTGTTGGACAGCCATGATAGAGTCACTGGGTCCAAAGATATTTGGCTTTGGAATGGCACTGCCAAGGGATACTCTCCGAAGCTTTTTTACTCCCATGTGTTTGTGTCACAATCTTTCAACCCCCTGACAGTTTGGATCTGGAAGTCCTCTTGCACTATGAAAATAAAGGTTTTTGCTTGGATGCTCATTATGGATAGGCTGAATACCAAAGATATGGTGGAACGGAGGCATTGTCATTTGGAGGACGGAGTAAACTGTGTTCTCTGCCCTTTGCATACTAGGGAAACAAGAGATCATCTATTCTTCAATTGCAATTTCAGTGTCAGGATCTGGAACTATTTGCAAATTGATTGGTCATCAGGTGACTCGATGAAGGAGCTAGTCATCAATGCAAACAGGAGTTTTAGGAAACCTTTCTTCACTGAAGTGGTCTTTATAGCTTGCTGGAATATATGGATTGTCAGAAATGCTAAGGTTTTTAGGCATGAGAGAGCTGGTTTTAATAAATGGAAAACAGCTTTTCTTCATGATATTGCCTTAATGCAATATAGGGTTAAGCCTGCTTTTAAGGATGATCTCCTTAAATGGATCTCTTTTCTTCCACCTTGAGCCTATTTGTTGTTTTTTCCTCCTTTTAGTTTAGTTTGATTACGACTTGTAATCCCCCTTGTACTTGTTCTTGTCTTGCCTTTTAATAAAGTTTTGATATGCTGTGGGGGGGTTTTCCTACAGTCCCCAGTCAAAAAAATCATACCGAATTGTGACGTTCCTTACTGCACCATATTTAAGGAAGAGTGTTCGCTAGACTATATCTGGAGACGTCGCCGGACATACATCCAATAATCCGCCCCTGGACCCTGCCTCGAAGGCTAGAGCTAATGCGGGAGCAATACCGGATTGTCCTCTCTCTGATGATTCGGATAATGTATCCGTCACTAACTCCGAAGTGGAGAGTGCCATGACCATCGGCGCTGGAGGGCTGCTATGCGCGACCCCAACTTTACTGAAGAGGCATTTAATGCCTTCAGGTTGGCGGATGCATACATCCAAGCTGCTCAGCACGGGCTTGCTGGAGCCACTTACCAGCTTTCAAAGGACATGCAGGTAAGATCGTACTGCGTAGATTTAATAATCATGTACCAGTAGCCCCCGAGACTTTAAAAAAGTTGAAGCAACTGATTTTAAGGATTGTTGTATAATCAGGTACGCAGGAGAAGAAAAACGTGCTGTCTCAGGAGCTGGAAAATTGTTGGACCCAGTTAACTACTATTACCGCCGAACTGGAGAAGTCCAAGGAGGCACCGACTGGTAATGTCCCCTCCTTCCCGGAAAATGTGCTCATGTGCGAGTAATTTTTTTCAAATGAACACCGTTGCATTTATGATGGTAGGATCACCGGGTCAGCTGGAAGAGAATCCGAAGGCCGCACAAGTGGCTAAAATACATGCTGAAAGGCAAGAGGCTGCTGGTCAGCATGTACTGACACGGACTAGGAATGAAAAGAATAAGCTACAGGACGCCAACACCCAGCTAGGCGAAGAGCTGAAAGATGTGCGGGCTCAACTGGCGGACGCCTTGAAGGAGAACCGAAAGCTGAGAGGCGGCATATTCAGTATCCTTTTTAACCTACTTCCGCAGAGCTTGCTAATGTGAATCCTAACAAGTTTATTTTTGTAGGTGTGCTGACTGGGCAGCCCAAAGAAGAGGTGTCCAGATTTCAGGGCGACCTGCTACAAGAGCTATCGAAGGTGCACGAACGAGCCCGGAAAGCAATGAGAAATGTCGTGAAGGCTTTATGGCCAGTCGATTCTCCCCTAGGAAGTATGGAGGAACTCATTAATTTGTTCAAGGGAGCTCAGTGCTGTTTTTGTCTATGGAAGATATCGGCGTACCGAGAAGGTGCGCGGGAAGCCTAGGCCATGGTGAAAACACGGTACACCGGACTTGATCCGAATCATATGGCGCGAGTCGGACCTCGAGGATCCAATGGACAGGAAATTCCGGTCAGCTTGGTGTATGACAAAGTGAAGATAGCTGCCAAGTTTTCTCAGCAGGATTGTAAGCTAGACAACCTATTAGAGGGTCTAGAGGAATAAGACATTTTTGAGTCCCAGTAGCAATGTACTATATTTACAAACTTGTCTCCAGTCGAATTTGTAAAAAGATTGTCATGGCAGACTTTCTACTTCGACCTTCAAAAACCTTATGTTTGGAGTGTTTCCGAATACTATACCACGGGTAAACACAAAGTATTTTTGGAAACTAGGCAGTCCGGTCATAGTTGCTTGAACAGACAAGTTGTATTCGGGGAGTTATGTTATATTACAGTTGATTGTAAGAAACATCTTCTAGAGAGAATAGTTTCGTTAAGGGTTCCTTTCCCTAGGGCAGCATGCATTTTTTGTGCATACCGAAGCTATGATGCTAAAAAATCACAGTACATGTTATAATCTTGGGTTTTGTATTGCAACAAGGGCAGTTTGTCTTTTGCTAACCGACCAATCATTCCCTTAAGAACGATAGCTTTCGGCTTCACCCGTCTAAGGTACATGTCCGGATAACCCGGCTGTAACAATCGCAGAGGTGCTCCCTTTATGCCCTAGGTGAACAAACGGGAACGTAGGGCATAAGCACAGGAGCCAGGCAACCCAGCTTGGCAAAAACTTAAGTCATAAAGGTGCATAAAATGGTGAACAAAAGACATATGTGAGTAGACATCACATATATAGGGTGAGCTTGATGCTCGAAATATAACAATAATAATAATAAGCTTCTTATGAAAAGAAGCCCCCAGGTATTGTGGGGTATGTACACTTACGGATGTATACCCCTCAAGTGTGCAGTTTATCCGAACACGAGCCAAAAAGTCATATAAAAACGAAAAGAAGAAAGAGAAAATAATATAAAAAGGTAATAAACAGTTGGTTCGGACTTAGTCTAGAATCTTCGGAGTATGGCAGCGTTCCATTGGTTCGGCTCCAAGCGATTGTCCGATGCATTACGAAGGCGATAGGCTCCTCCTGTGAGAACTTCATCTGTAATGAAGGGACCCTCCCATTTGGGCTTGAGCTTGTCCTTTTTCTTCTCTGGTAGGCGTAGAACAGGTTCACCAACATTGGAAGTCTTGGCCCGCACTTCTCTGCTTTGGTATCTTGGAGCCTATTGTTGGTAGAATGCTGAGTGAGCTTTTGTGACATCGCGCTCCTCCTCCAGACCATCTAAGTCATCTTGCCGATCAACCTCTGCTTCTTTCTCCTCATACATGCGAACTCGAGGTGTGTCGTGGATAATGTCGTAGGGCAAGACGGCCTTTGCGCCGTAGACAATAAAGAAATGTCTGTTTCCGGTCGTGCGATTGGGCGTGGTCCACAACCCCTAGAGTACGAAGTCAAGCTCCTCAACCCAGTGTTTATCTGACTCCTATAAGGATCGCACTAGTCTGGGTTTAATGCCGCTCATTATCAGGCCATTAGCCCGTTCAACTTGAACGTTTATTTCAGGGTGATAGATGGAGGCGTAATCGAGCTTGATGCCCAGATTAGCGCACCAGGTTCTTACTTCGTCGGCTATGAAGTTAGAGCCGTTATCGGTGATGATGTTGTGTGGGACACCATAACGGTGTACGACACCTTATATGAAATCTATCACTGGTCCGACTTCGACCGTTTTAACCGGCTTGGCCTCTATCAATTTAGTGAATTTATCCACCATGACCAACATATATTTTTTCTTATGGCTTCCCCCTTTAAGGGGTCCGACCATGTCAATCCCCCAGACCGCAAAGGGCCAAGTAATGGGTATTGTGTGTAGGGTGGTAGGCGGCATGTGGCTTTGGTTGGCGAAAAGCTGGCATCCTACACAACACTGGATGAGGTCTTGCGCATCTGCTCGGGCCGTATGCCAGAAAAGTCCCATTCGGAAGGCCTTACGTACAAGGGCCCGAGCTCCAGCATGATGACCACCAAGACCAGCATGAATTTCGCCCAAGAGCTGCCGCCCTTCCTCTTCGGAGATACACCTTTGAAGGACTTCGACAGGACTTTTCTTGTAGAGCTCTCCTTCATGAACCTTGTAGGCTTTCGAGCGTCGGAGCGATTATTGCCATGATTGCATGGGCCGATGGTGTTGGTTCGGTGGCCGAGTCCCCGATGATATCGGGATCATGTTCGTCATCTGGGGTTATGATCGGATCCAGACTGGTGTTGCTACTCTCGTCCTGCCATACCATGGATGTCTTGAAGAGCCTTTCTATGAATTTGATAGGTGGGATGGGGTCACGCTTAGCCCCCATATGAGCGAGGATGTCTGCTGCTTGATTGCTCTCTCGGGCCACATGATGAAACTCAAGCCCCTCAAACCGAGCTGATATTTTGAGTATAAGATTGCGGTAAGCCGCCATCTTTAGATCTTTGGCATCAAAATCTTCGTTTATTTGGGATATTGCGAGGTTTGAATCCCCGCGCACCTCAAAGTGTTGAGTGCCCATAGAGACAGTCATCCGAAGACCATGCAATAAGACCTCCTATTCGGCCGCGTTATTAGAGTCCGTATACAATATTTGGAGCACGTAACGGACTGTATCTCCTGTACAGGATGTTAGGACGATGCCAGCCCCAAGTCCGGCTAGTATTTTAGAGCCATCGAAGTGCATCACCCAGTTGGAATACGTGTCGTACTCTTTAGGGAGTTCGGCCTCTATCCATTCTGCGACGGAGTCAGCCAACACTTGAGATTTAATTGCTCGGCGTGGTTTTGTACGTTATTTCAAATGGTAAGAGCTCAATAGCCCATTTGGCAATCCATCAAGTGGCATCCCGGTTGTTTATAATATCATTTAGTGGTACTTCTGACGCTACCGTGACCGAGCACTCTTGAAAGTAGTGTCACAGCTTGCGGGAAGCCATAAAGACCGCATATGCTATCTTCTGATAATGCGGGTATCAGGATTTTCGTGGTGTAAGGACCGTCGATACGTAGTATACTACTTTTTGGGTTGGGAATTTGTGCCCCTCCTCTTTTCGTTCGACGACGAGCACCGCATTCACCACCTAGTGAGTTACCGATATGTAAAGCAACATTGGTTCACCGACGTTTGGTGCAGCCACGATAGGGTTGCTTGCTAGCAAAGTTTTTTTCCTCCAGTCCAGCTGTTGCAGCATCTGTCCACACAAAGTGGTTGGTGCGTCGGAGCAGGCGATACAAAGGCAATGCCTTTTCTCCTAGTCTCCAGATAAAACGGCTCAAGGCAGCCACGCACCCGGCTAGTTTTCGGACCTACTTGAGGTCAGTTGGTGTTGCCAATTGTGATAGGGCCCGGATTTTGGCTGGGTTTGCTTCAATTCCTCTATTGGAGACAATAAACCCGAGCAGTTTGCCGACGGGAACGCCAAAAGCAAACTTTTCTAGATTGAGCCTTATGTCATATGTTCGGAGGTTGTCGAATGTGAGGCGTAAGTCGTCCACCAATGATTCAACATGCTTGGATTTCATGACTACGTCATCTACACATGCCTCCATAGTCTTGCCGATTTGCTTTTCCAGGCATGTTTGAATCATGCGTTGGTAAGTGGCGCCAGCGTTCTTGAGCCCAAATGGCATAGTGTTGAAGCAAAAAGGCCCATACAGGGTGATGAATGCCATTGCAGCTTGGTCGGATTCCTTCGTCTTAATTTGATGGTATCTGAAGTATGCGTCGAGGAAACATAGTGAATCATATCCCGCGGTTGCATCAATAATCTGGTCAATGCGAGGTAGTGGGATGCGGTCCTTAGGGCAGTCCTTGTTAAGGTCTTTGAAATCGACGCATAGACGCCATGATTTCTCCTTCTTTGGTACCATGACCAGGTTTGCTAGCCAATCTGGATGTTTGATCTCTCTGATAAACCCGGCTTCGAGTAGCTTGGCTAGCTCCTCCCCCATAGCTTGTCGCTTGGGTTCAGAAAATCGCCGGAGCGTTTGCTTCACTGGCTTGTATCCCTTCAGTATATAGAGGCTATGTTCAGCCAGCGCGCATTGGATTCCTGGCATATCAGAGGGGTGCCAGGTGAAGATGTCCCAGTTCTCGCGCAAGAACGCGCGCAATGAAGCATCGACCTTCAGGTCCAACTGTGCCCCAATAGAAGCTGTTTTCTTGGGATCCGTCGGGTGGACTTGAAATTTGACTATTTCGTCAGCTAGCTTGAAAGAGGTGGATTTAGGCCTTTTGTCAAGAATTACGTCGACGTATCCACTTTGGAACGCTGAGTGGTGAGTTCCTTGGCCGCTAGGTCTTCAGACAGTGCCTCATGGGCCAGGGATGCGGTTTTATTTTCGGCATGGAGTGCTATGTCCGGATCACTAGAAATAGTGATAACACCATTGGGCCCGGGCATTTTGAGCTTCATATACCCATAATGAGGTATAGCTTGAAAGCGTCTGAATGCATCTCACCCTAACAGGGCATGATATCCACTATTGAAAGGAGCCACCTAGAAGATTATCTCTTCAGACCTATAGTTTTCTGGTGTGCTGAATACCACATCTAGTTTAATCTTCCCTGAGCATCTTGCTTCCCTGCTAGGGATGATTCCCCTAAAGGATGTATTGCTCTGCTCAATGCGGCTCTTGTCCATTTGCATTTTATTGAGCGTGTCCAAATAGATGAGGTTCAGCCCGCTGCCACCCTGCATTAGCACTTTAGTGAGCCGAAAGCCATCCACAATTGGGTTTAGGACCAAACCGGCTAGTGCCCGAACTGTGCGGGACCTTGGTTTGTCCTCAGCATTGAAAGTGATCGCCTTATTGTTCCAATGGTTTATTGCTGCTATTTGGCAGACTGCAGCGAGGTCACGGAGCACCCTTTTGTGCCGATTATTTGATGAGAAGGTCTCGAAGACCGTGAATACTTTGAGATCGGTGTCCTTTGAATAGTGCTTCTCTGGGGTATTGTTGGTGAGGATACCCTCGCCACTCTTGGCCACTTGCCGAAGTATCCAACATGCCCGTAGGTTGTGTGTTGGTTCGGTATTCGACGTCATGTGTATTTGACAGGGCCTATCAAGCCATTCCTCGAAGACAGTTCTATGTCCCGTAAAGGGCTTGGTTTTCTTGTCCACGGGATGATGACCAGGTGCCCCGTGAGGGTGCATCCTTTTTGCCCACCCGGGAGATGGCTTAAAGTCCTGTGGTTCCTATCAGGTTGTCTGATTTTTCCAGGCGCTTTCCATTGTGCAATACTTATCTACTATGTGTGCCAGATCTGCAAAGTGCAGCACGCGACGGCGATTGAGGGCATTAAGGATTCCCTCGTTCGTACAATTGTTGCGAAATACTGAAATTGCGTCCTCATCGCATCAGTCTTTTATCTTGTTTTTAACAAGAAGGAATCTGGCCCAAAAGTGATGGACTGTCTCTTGAGGCTGTTGTTGCACATACATTAGGTCGCGTATGTCCGGAGGGCCAGAATTCCTTGGAGAATATTGCTTGTGGTGGGTGGGTGGGCTTAAATTCGTAGCCGGACCCACTGTGGAATCCGGAGTTTGAAGAATTTCGGAGGTTATCAACCCAGGTTCCAGAGTGTCCAGAGAAATTTTAGGCTTAATGTCCGATTTTGTACTGGGAGGACTGGGAGTTTCCTACCGAGGACGGGTATCCGGTTTTTCGGGTGCGGAAATCCGAATGCTATTTGTTCTCACCGCAGGACAAGAGTTACTGTTAGCTTGTTCCTCCACAACCACTACCTGATGGGTGATCGGTGGAGTTTCAATTTTTCTATGGTCGGGTTTAAACCCGATCCGATCATAGTCAATTGAGACCCCCAGGGCGGCGGTGCAATCTAGCAGCTCATTCAAAGACGATAGATCTGTCGGATCCATCTTGTCGGAGTATTCGGGGCTGATACGGAGAGGGTTTTTGGTGACTTGGGGGGTTGCATTCGGCCTAACTGCCGAACGGGCACCCATGGTGAAGTCGCCAAGCCGGAGGGTTTGCCCTCAAACTAAGGCTCCTCCGGAAGTGATACTGTTCTTGATGACAAGGCGAGCAATCGAGCCTTTCGACAACGGCATAGTGGAACTCTGTGACGCCCCTAGACCGATGTGCCAGATGTCTTCCATCTTTTGGCTGTTGTTGCCTTGTCATTGCTTGCGGGTCATGCATCTCATATCACGTCATCAGGTGCATTTCTTTTGCATACATGTTCATCTTATGCATCCGAGCATTTTCCCTGTTGTCCGTTTTGCAATCTGGCGCTTCTTTGTCCTCCGGTGTCCCTTTCTACCTCTTTTCGTGTGCGTGTGTTAAACATTTTCGGATTGGACCAAGACTTGTCATGCGGCCTTGGTTTACTACCGGTAGACCGCCTGCCAAGTTTCGTGCCATTTGGACATCGTTTGATACTCCAACGGTTAACCGAG
Source organism: Triticum urartu (assembly GCF_003073215.2). NCBI lineage: Eukaryota > Viridiplantae > Streptophyta > Magnoliopsida > Poales > Poaceae > Triticum > Triticum urartu. The sequence goes on along the minus strand of NC_053026.1, from coordinate 241,288,258 downwards.
CGACCGAAAAGGCCTCGTGTGTGTTGCAGCACAACACCCCTCCAAAGTGGCCCAAAAACCACCTAAACTTCCTCCATCTTCTAGATCGTTCGATCACGATCGCGTGGCCACAAAGCGCACCTCATTTGGACACTCCTAGCTCCCTCTACCTATATATATGTGATCCCCTCCAAAATCTGCGGACGAAACCCTAGTCCTCTTCCCCTCTCGCCCGCCAGACATGTCCGTCCCGGACGGACGAAATCGTGCCGCCGCCCGCGGCGAATCAGCTCGCGCCATGTCGCCTCCACCGCCGTCCCGCCGCCGCGGCCCGCCGCAGCCCACGGCCGGCCCGCTCGAGGCGCCCTGGGCCCGAGCGCACCGCGAGCCACGAGCCGCCCGCCACCGTCTCTCTTCACCCGCGCCGGCGAGCTCCTAGCTCCGGCCACCGCCCGCCATCGCTGCCAACGACGCCGACCTCGCCGTCCTCCGCCGAGCCCCACCGGCGACGCCGCTCCTCGCCGGGGACACGCCACCGCGCCACGCCGTCCTCTCTGGGAGCCCCTGGATCTGGTCCTCATCCTCCCCGACGAAGCCCCGCTACGAACGCCGGCCACCGCCAGCTCCCGTCGCCGGTGAACCCCGGGATCCGCCGCCGCTACAGTGCCGCGCCGCCAGATCCGATCCATGCTACAGTAAACCCTAATCTAGGGTTGACTTTCTCCTCTCTCTCTCAATAATTTGTTGCACTTGTTCATCATGCCATAACTTCCTCATCGTAGCTCCGATTCGTGCATGTGGCATATCTAAATGTTCGTCTCGATGAGTACATCATTTCATCTCATTGCATCATTTTCATTTGAGCTCATCTGGATGCCCTAAATGCTGTTGGAAGAGGGCTATGTGATGATATTTTCAGATCTGTTTCAGCAAATGCACTTTTGTCATTTTTGCCATGATTAATGTGTGCATGCTATGATCCTGAGCTCTACATGCGTTTTGTAATATGCCATGTCATCTTTATAGGGGTGTATGCCATGTATTTTTGTGATATTTGTGGTGACTAGCACAAGCATGCAAAGTACTTACTCAATGATGCTGATTTCAGGGACATAGAATTTCACTAAGTCCTTGCCCTGTCATTATTTTTATGCCATATGTTCATGTTGTTTCCTAGTGATCCGTGCCTCTTTTGAGCATGATCAGTAAGGATGTTTTGTAGAAAATGTTGTGCTCTATCCATCCATGTATTTGTTTGCAATTATGGAGCACCCTAGCTTGAGTCAATCGAGCTATACTTTTTCTATAAAATGTTCCTAGCAGATTGTTAACATGTTTAGCAATTTTGCCGAGCTTGTTGTTGTTGATCCATGCATGCTATGTTGTTGTTCTTGCCATGTATAGCTTATATGCCATGTCTACTTACTGGGTGTGTGCTTAGTTTATCATGCAATGCCTCATAGTGAGTGCATCGAGCTCATAAACATGCCTAATTGTTAACTGTTTAGCCATGCTCCAGTTTTTCACCATGTCTGAATCTGTTTATGTTTTTGCTATGTTCACATGCTTGTAATTGTATTTTATGATCCCTTTTGGCTCATGGTCACTAAGGGACTTTTGTTGTATGCTTTGAGTAGCTTCATGCCATGCCTTGCTTTGCCATGATATGTTCCTGTAGCATGTAGTTAGCGTCCCCTAAACTTTGCTTCCTGATGATAAATTCCTGACTTGCTGTTAATTTCGCCAAGTCTGAAACCTGTAATCTTTTGCACTTTTGCCATGCTTGTTTGAGCTTGCTATTGAGTGCATTAGCCGTAGCTCAGTGTTCATCTTTTGTCAACCATCATGCGTGGATCCCTGCCATGTATTTTGTTTCCATGTTTGAGTGCTGTAGCTTATTTATCTTGATGCATTTAGAAGGCTACTTGGTGTTTATCGCAGACCGGTGCCATATTTGTTTTGCTTGTCATTTCCAAACCGTGCATCCGATTCCGGTGATCTTTATATCGATTTCAACCGAAATCAACTCCTCTTTCCAGTGGAACTCTTGGATTTACAAATTGAGGTCAGGTTCAATCATTCCCTTCCAAATCATGCACATGCATCACATGCCGCATCCCGCATATCATGCCATGTTCATGTGTTGGTTGTTTACTATGTTGTGTGCTTCTTTCCGGTGTTGCTTCTTCGGGTTGGTTTCGTTAACATCGCATTTGTGAGGAACCGTTCGACTGTGTCTTTTTGTCTTCTTCATGGACTCGTTCTTCTTCCTTGCAGGATTTCAGGCAAGATCACCATACCCTCGAAATCACTTCTATCTTTGCTTGCTAGATGCTTGCTCTTTTGCTATGCATATGCTGCGATACCTACCACTTGCTTATCATGCCTCCCATATTGCTAAGCCAAGCCTCTAACCCACCTTGTCCTAGCAAACCGTTGTTTGGCTATGTTACCGCTTTTCTCACCACCTCTTATAGTGTTGTTAGTTGCAGGTGAAGATTGGAGTTTGTTCCTTGTTGGAACATGGATATTTTTTTTGGTATATCACAATATCTCTTATTCTAATTAATGCATCTATATACTTGGTAAAGGGTGGAAGGCTCGGCCTTATGACTGGTGTTTTGTTCCACTCTTGCCGCCCTAGTTTCCGTCATATCGGTGTTATGTTCCCGGATTTTGCGTTCCTTACAAGGTTGGGTTATAATGGGAAACCCTTGACAGTTCACCTTGAATAAAACTCCTCCAGCAATGCCCGACATTGGTTTTACCATTCTCCACCTAGCCCCTTTTTCCATTGGGTTCCGTGGACTCAAGGGTCATCTTTATTATACCCCCCAGGCCAGTGCTCCTCTAAGTGTTGGTCCAAACTAGAGCCCCTTGCAGCGCCACCTCGGGGAAACTCGAGGGCTGGTTTTAGTTGTACGGATTGCTTATCCGGTGTGCCCTGAGAACGAGATATGTGCAGCTCCTATCGGGATTTGTCGGCACATTCGGGCAGTGTTGCTAGACTTGTTTTACCATTGTCGAGGATGTCTTGTAACCGGGATGCCGAGGATGATCAGATTGTCTTGGGAGAAGGAATATCCTTCATTGACCGTGCGAGCTCGTGATGGGCTAAGTTGGGACTCCCCTGCAGGGATTTGATCTTTCAAAAGCCGTGCCCGCGGTTATGGGCAGATGAGAATTTCTTAATGTCCGGTTGTAGAAAACCTTAAACTTAATCTTAATTAAGATACATCAACCGCGTCGTGACGGACTCTTTCTGGCAGAGTCCAGGAAGTGAACACGGTGTTGGAGTAATGTCTGGCGTAGGTTGTTCTAGGATCACTTCTTGATCATAGTTGTTCGATCGTTCTTTTGCCTTCTCTTCTCGCTCTCTTTTGCGTATGTTGCCACCATATATGCTAGTCGCTTGCTGTAGCTCCACATCATAACTTTGCCTTTCCTATAAGCTTAAATAGTCTTGATCGCGAGGGTGTGAGATTGCTGAGTCCCCATGACTCACAGATACTTCCAAAACCAGCTTGCAGGTGCTGATGATACCGTTTTGGTGACGCAACCAAGCTCAAGGAGGAGCTCAATGAAGATCTTGTCCTTTGTGTTGTTTTGTTTAGTTGATCAGTAGTGGAGACCAGTTGGGGTCGATCGGGGATCTGTGTAGCTTTTGCGGTAGTCTTCTTTTATTTTGGTTCCGTAGTCGGACCTTGTGTGTATCTGGATCATGTAATGCTTTATTCATGTATTGTGTGAAGTGGTGATTGTAAGCCAACTATGTATCTCTTTCCCTTATGTATTACATGGGTTGTTGTGAAGATTACCTCACTTGCAACATTTCTTTCAATGCGGTTATTCCTCTAAGTCGTGCTTCAACACGTGGGAGATATAGCCGCATCGAGGGCATTACAAGTTGGTAATCAGAGCCTTCCCCGACCTTAGGAGCCGCCTGCTTGATCGAATCGTTGGCGTTGTTGAGTCTAGAGAAATGTTTTGAGTCTTTTAGGATTATATATATCGGAGAGTAAGATTCTTTTTACTCCTCAGTCCCTTCATCGCTCTGGTGAGGCATCCTGACGTAGAGTTTTGACTCTTGTCTTCTCAAGTTTCACTAAAAAAATTTAGGATCACGCGGGTATCTTGGAATCGTTTCGATGGTTTTGTGACGAGAACATTGTTCTTGGTGCCTCCTGACATTTAGGGGTTGTGGCAGTGTCCCGGGGAGTTGAGCTCCGAGGTGTTGTCGTCACAATTTTATCGTTGCAATTCTGGAATAACTGAGTTTCGCCGACATCGAAAATCTCTTTTATGCAGTTGTTGGCGAGATAACCTTGATGCCACCCAGTACTGGGGCGAGAGTTTGGGAGTATTGCCATAACTCGTATAACGGATGCTTTTTGAAGGTTGAGGTAAACGATTTCTGAAGGTTTCTTGGTTATGTGTTGAAGGATGGATACAGCTGGATGTAGGATTTGTTAGTTTTGGGTGAGATATTATGCTTCCCTTGTATCCCCAACAGCTGATTGCATAACCGGAAAGTTTCGGTAGTTTATAAGTGGGAATTCAAGTAGATCTTAGGATATCTTTCCGACAGATGTATGATATGAAATTAGGGTTCGACGTCTAGTGGTCCGCCTATCCACGGTTGGTTTTACAGTGGTCTCGTTGTGTCTTAAAGAGTCCTTGGCTATGCTGACTCGGGGACGCTTCATATGTCATGTGCACTGCCTTGTACATGATGGTGCTGTACAATCGAGCCCGTGTAGGCCCCACCACAAAAACTTCGGACGAAATCTCTATCATATGTTTGTTCAAACTTATTTTGCAAGCCAATCCTTTGTTTTGTTTTTGAGTTGTGGTATTCGAGTTGCTTCAATGTCAAGTGTTGATTCCATACCTTCCCTAAGCGGTGTTCTCATACTTCGATGTGAATACTAATCCTTCTCGTTTATTGAGATTTTCATGTCAATTCTTTTCACCGGTGCGATTCTCTTCAAGATGATCCTATCATTTGTCCCATCCGCAGGATTAAGTATCAGTTCTTCTCAACGGTGTTTGTTTCATCCGTCTCCAAGTTGCCTTTGTTTTTCCTGCCCACCCACCCTTTTTCTTCAAGGACTAAGATTTCTTAATCAAGTATCCTTTTTATTGATGGAAGTCTCTCCATTATTTTCCGTCAATATTCTTATCCGTTGATTCTCATGAAGATGCTCTACACGTTCATCATTCTTAATTCCTTTTCTTCTCCGGTGGAACCAATTCAAACTTTGTTGATCATATCCTTTCCTCCTTTCAAATACCTTCTCATGCCGATGCACCTCATATTCATTCATTTCTCGCTATTCAATTGTTCCGGAGTACTGAAGATATCTCAGAAGATGCTAGTGTTTATTCTCATTCATTCAAGATCTTTCGAGAATGTTATCTTATTCAAACCATTTAATTCAACTGGTGCATTCTCCTTTTCAAGTAATCATTTCAATGGTGTATCTTTTGAGTGGGCCCTAACCCACAGGTCTTTTCCTAGGATCTTACCTGACTCTTCTAATTTACCCAGAGCTATCTTAAATTCTTTTCGAAGTTTGACGTAAGAATGAATTATCATCCGTCAGTTGGTTTCTCCAAGATCTTATAACTCTTTTCATTGTTGGCTCAACTGAAGATTTTTTCATTCTCCCGGAGCATCTCAACAATTTTGATAGAGTTTCTCGTCATCATTCCCGGATTTTGAAGACCGAACAAGAGTGTTTCCTCTAAATCTTGCTCCGTTCTCTTCAAGATTCATGGTTCTAGCTTATTGTCATCCTATCATAATTGTTTTTGATTGTCAGAATTATTTTCACCCATCCAGAGCTATTCAAGAGTCTTTTCAGTTTGATTCTCCGGAGGCCATCATTTCAGGATTATTCATATTCAGCTTTCAGTTATCATTCTCCAATCTGACCGGTGCATCGTTCAAGTGATCTCTAATCAGTCGTGATCCCTTCGTTTTCACGTATCTAGATTGTCTGGAGTATCTTTGTTCATTTCACAATTCTTTCCCAGTGATTCATCCCTTACTTCCTTCATTTTCAATTCTTACGGTGGTTCATTCAAGATTTCTCTTCCTTCGTTTATCATATCAATTTATTCGTTGCTTCAGTCATACCGGTGGTCCATTGAAGACCTTCCCAAGTTTGCGCCATATCTATCTTAATCCTTTCTACGAGAATAAGTCGTATGCCAATTCCGTTGATTGTCATCAATTTAATTGGTGAAGGATAAGCATAATGTAATTCTTATTCTTGTTTCATCGAGTGAATTCAATTCCTTATTCCGGAGGTTCATCAAATTCTTGATCTCGTTTGTTCTTCTTTCTTTTCTGGAGTTCCAAGTTTCCACTCTATCTCGTCGCAAAGCTTCATCTAGTCATTGCAAGGCTTCAACCTTATTCTTTTCATCCTTCATTCCGCTTGATCATTCTTTTGTTACTGGAGTTCTTCATGGAGGCTCTACATGATGGTTCATAAAGGATGTAATTTCTTCTCGAAGTTTTAATCTAGATTATTTTCTTAGGAGCTCAAGTTTTCTTCATCTTGCAATTCGGAGTGCAATTCTTTCACACAAATCTTTTGAGGTGGTGTTATGTCATTCTTGATAATTTCCCTTCGTGCTTCGTGATTCACAAGTTATCAAGAATGAGATATTTTAAATCCATCAACCTCTTTGTTGGAATTACGTTGGGTTATATTTCACCTAAATCCTTCCCTAAGGATTGTTGCTATTTATGGTGCTCTTAAAGGACCCAAGTTCTTCTTTATCCTTCCGATGAACAAGTTCCTCGTCTTCTTGTTCTTGTCAATCCAATCTTGTTTTCGTTAGTGGCAGAATTTCACCTTAAGTTTTGAGATGTTTTCCATAAGCCCACAACAAGCTTACTCTTTTCATTGTTGTTTTTCCAACAACTCCGTTCGACCCTTCTCCTAAAGATGCCATTTCAAGCTCTTTTGTGGCAGAAGTTGGCATTTTCTTCTCCATTCTCCTATTTCAATTATCTATCTTCTATTCTTTTGTTCCGGAGGCATTGTGATGTTGCTCTCTTCAACCAATCATCTCATTTTGCCAATGATTATGTTCTTTTCATGCCTATCTTTTTAATGGGAGTGTTGTGCCCTTTTGCTCAGTTCTTTTCGCCTTATCAAGCCTTGCACCTCTTTTCAACCAGAGTGCTGTCTGAGATCTTTCTTACCCCTTGTTCCATTCATTCAATAGTTCAGGAGGCAGTATGTTCTGATTTCATCAAGTATCTTCTCATCTTACCAAGTTCTTATTCAATTCTTTTTCTTGTCAACCAGAGTGCTGTCAAAATTTGTTCTTCCTTGTTACTCTTCCCTACCGGAGTCCTTTCAACTTTGTTTTTCTTCGTTGCTTTCTTCCTTTCAATTTGTTCAACCTCTTAAGGCTCGTGGTTTCACTCATTTGTCAAAGAAGCAACTTAGTTTTACCTCTCCTCTTTCTCTTCCGTTGCCCCTCCGGTGCCATTCTAGATCTCGGGACGAGATCCTCTCGTAGTGGTGGAGTGTTGTGATGCCCCGAGACTGATGTGCTAGATGTCTTCCAGCTTTTCGTTGTTGTTGCCTTGTCATTGCTTGCATGTCATGCATCTCATCTCATGTCATCAGGTGCATTTCTTTTGCATACATGTTCGTCTCATGCATCCGAGCATTTTCCCCGTTGTCCGTTTTGCAATCCGGCGCTCCTATATCCTCCGGTGTCCCTTTCTACCTCTTTTCATGTGCGGGTGTTAAACGTTTTTGGATTGTACCGAGACTTGTCATGCGGTCTTGGTTTACTACCGGTAGACTGCCTGCCAAATTTTGTGCCATTTGGACTTCGTTTCATACTCCAACGGTTAACCGAGGGACCGAAAAGGCCTCGTGTGTGTTGCAGCCCAACACCCCTCCAAAGTGGCCCAAAACCCACCTAAACTTCCTCCATCTTCTAGATCGTTCGATCACGATCGCGTGGCCGCAAAGCGCACCTCATTTGGACACTCCTAGCTCCCTCTACTTTATATATGTCATCCCCTCCAAAATCCTCGGACAAAACCCTAGTCCTCTTCCCCTCTGGCCCGCGGGACATGTCCGTCCCGAACGGACGAAATCGCCTCGCCACCCGCGGCGAATCAGCTCGCACCACGTCGCCTCCACCGCCATCCCGCCGTAGCCCACGACCGGCTCGCCCGAGCCGCCCCGGGCCCGAGCACACCGCGAGCCGCGCGCCGCCTGCCAGCATCCCTCCTCGCCCGCGCCGGCAAGCTCCTAGCTCCGGCCACCACCCGCCCTCGCCGCCGACCTCGCCGTCCTCCGCCGAGCCCCGCCGGTGACGCGCCACCGCGCCATGCCGTCCTCTCCGGGAGCCCCTGGATCCGGTCCTCTTCCTCCCCGATGAAGCCCCGCGAAGAACGCCGGCCACCGCGAGCTCCCATCACCTATGAACCTCGGGATCTGCCACCGCTACAGTGCCGCGTCGCCAGATCCGATCCGCGCTACAGTAAACCCTAATCTGGGGTTGACTTTCTCCTCTCTCAATAATTGTTTGCACTTGTTCATCATGCCATAACTTCCTCATCATAGCTCCGATTCGTGCGTGTGGCATATCAAAATGTTCATCTCGATGAGTACATCATTTCGTCTCATTGCATCATTTTCATTTGAGCTCATCTTGATGCCCGAAATGCTATTGGAAGAGGGCTATGTGATGATATTTTCAGATTTGTTTCAGCAAATGCACTTTTGTCATTTTTGCCATGATTAATGTGTGCATGCTATGATCCTGAGCTCTACATGTGTTTTGTAATATGCCATGTCATCTTTACAGGGGTGTATGCCATGTATTTTTGTGATCTTTGTGGTGAATAGCACAAGCATGCAAAGTAGCTTACTCAATGATGCTGATTTCAGGGACTTGGAATCTCACTAAGTCCTTGCCCTGTCATTATTTTTATGCCATATGTTCATGTTGTTTCCTAGTGATCCGTGCCTCTTTTGATCATGATCAGTAAGGATGTTTTGTAGATAATGTTGTTCTCTATCCATCCATGTCTTTGTTTGCAATTATGGAGCACCCTAGCTTGAGTCAATCGAGCTCTACTTTTGCTATAAAATGTTCCTGGCAGATTGTTAACATGTTTAGCAATTTTGCCGAGCTTGTTGTTGTTGATCCGTGCATGCTATGTTGTTGGTCTTACCATGTCTAGCTTCTATGACATGTCTACTTGCTGGGTGTATGCTAAGTTTGTCATGCAATGCCTCGTAGTGAGAGCATCGAGCTCGTAAACATGCCTACTTATTAACTGTTTTGCCATGCTCTAGTTTTTCACTAAGTCTGAATCTGTTTATGTTTTTGCTATGTTCACATGCTAGCAATTGTATTTTCTGATCCCTTTTGGCTCATGGTCACTAAGGGACTTTTGTTGTATGCTTTGAGTAGCTTCATGCCATGCCTTGCTTTGCCATGATATGTTCCTATAGCATGTAGTTATCGTGCCCTAAACTTTGCTTCCTGTAATCTTTCGCACTGTTACCATGCTTGTTTCAGCTTGCTATTGAGTGAATTAGCCATAGCTCAGTGCTCATCTTTTGTCAAGCATCATGACTGGATCCCTGCCATGTATTTTGTTGCCATGTTTGAGTGCAGTAGCTTATTTATCTAGATGCATTTAGAAGGCTACTTGCTGTTTATCGCAGACCGGTGCCATATTTGTTTTGCTTGTCATTTCCAAACCGTGCTTCTGATTTTGGTGCTCTTTATATCGATTTCAACCGAAATCAACTCCTCTTTCCAGTGGCACTCTTGGATTTCCAAGTTGAGGCCAGGTTCAATCATTCCTTTCCAAATCATGCACATGCATCACATGCCGCATCCCGCATATCATGCCATGTTCATTTGTTGGTTGTTTACTATGTTGTGTGCTTCTTTCCGGTGTTGCTTCTTCGGGTTGGTTCCGTTAACGTCACGTTTTTGAGGAACCTTTCGACTACGTCCGTTTGTCTTGTTCATGGACTCGTTCTCCTTCCTTGCGGAATTTCACGCAAGATGACCATACCCTTGAAATCACTTCTATCTTTGCTTGCTAGATGCTCGCTCTTTTGCTATGCCTATGCTACGATACCTACCACTTGCTTATCATGCCTCCCATATTGCTAAGCCAAGCCTCTAACCCACATTATCCTAGCAAACCGTTGTTTGGCTATGTTACCGCTTTGCTCAGCCCCTCTTATAGCGTTGTTAGTTGCAGGTGAAGATTGGAGTTTGTTCCTTGTTGGAACATGGATAGTTTTTTTTGGGATATCACAATATCTCTTATTCTAATTAATTCATCTATATACTTGGTAAAGGGTGGAAGGCTCGGCCTTATGCCTAGTGTTTTGTTCCACTCTTGCCGCCCTAGTTTCCGTCATATCGGTGTTATGTTCCCGGATTTTGCGTTCCTTACAAGGTTGGGTTATAATGGGAAACCCTTGACAGTTCGCCTTGAATAAAACTCCTCCAGCAATGCCCGACATTGGTTTTACCATTCGCCACCTAGCCTCTTTTTCCCTTGGGTTTCGCGGACTCAAGGGTCATCTTTATTAAACCCCCCGGGCCAGTGCTCCTCTGAGTGTTGGTCCAAACTAGAGCCCCTTGCAGCGCCAGCTCGGGGAAACTCGAGGGCTGGTATTAGTTGTACGGATTGCTTATCCGGTGTGCCCTGAGAACGAGATATGTGCAGCTCCTATCGGGATTTGTCGGCACATTCGGGCGGTGTTGCTGGACTTGTTTTACCATTGTCGAGGATGTCTTGTTACCGGGATGCCAAGTCTGATCGGATTGTCTTGGGAGAAGGAATATCCTTCGTTGACCGTGAGAGCTTGTGATGGGCTATGTTGGGACTCCCCTCCAGGGATTTGATCTTTCAAAAGCCGTGCCCGCGGTTATGGGCAGATGGGAATTTGTTAATGTCCGGTTGTAGAAAACCCGAAACTTAATCCTAATTAAAATACATCAACCGCGTGTGTAGCCGTGATGATCAATTTCCGGCGGAGTCCGGGAAGTGAACACGGTGTTGGAGTAATGTTTGACATAGGTTGTTCTAGGATCACTTCTTGATCATAGTTGTTCGACCGTGCTTTTGCCTTCTCTTCTCGCTCTCTTTTTGCGTATGTTAGCCACCATATATGCTAGTCGCTTGCTGCAGCTCCACATCATAACTTTGCCTTTCCTATAAGTTTAAATAGTCTTGATCATGAGGGTGTGAGATTGCTGAGTCCCCGTGACACACAGATACTTCCAAAACCAGCTTGCAGGTGCCGATGATACCGTGCAGGTGACGCAACCAAGCTCAAGGAGGAGCTCGATGAAGATCTTGTCCTTTGTGTTGTTTTGTTCTAGTTGATCAGTAGTGGAGCCCAGTTGGGGTCGATCGGGGATCTGTGTAGCTTTTGGGGTAGTTTTCTTTTATTTTAGTTTTGTAGTCGGACCTTGTGTGTATCTGGATGATGTAATGCTTTATTCATTTATTGTGTAAAGTGGTGACTTTAAGCCAATTATGTATCTCTTTCCCTGATGTATTACATGGGTTGGTGTGAAGATTACCTCACTTGCGACATTGCTTTCAATGCGGTTATGCCTCTAAGTCATGCTTCGACACGTGGGAGATATAGCCGCATCGAGGGCATTACAAACTCTCAATGAAATCACCAATGTCGGTGTCAAAACCGGCAGATCTCGGGTAGTGGGTCCCGAACCGTTCGTCTAAGGATCAAAGGTAGCAGGAGATAGGGACACGGTGATTACCCAGGTTCGGGACCTCTTGATGGAGGTAATACCCTACGTCCTGCCTGATTGACTTTGATGAGTGTAGGGGTTACAAGAGTTGATCTACCATGAGATCATACTGACAAAACCCTAGATGTCTAGCCTCTATAATTATGATTGCCTCTAAGAACTAAACCCTCCGGTTTATATAGACACCGGAGGGGGCTAGGGTTATACAAAGTTGGTTTATAGAGAAAGGAATCTTCATATCCGCACGCCAAGCTTGCCTCCTACACCAAGGAGAGCTCCATCTGGACACGGGGGAAAGTCTTCCATCTTGTATCTTCATGGCCCATCAGTCCGGCCCATGTCACAAAGCCCGGACGCCCGAGGACCCCATAATCCAGGACTCCCTCAGCAGGCTTGGTCAGAGGAGTACCGCACCCAACTTGGTTAGCAAATCCAGTGGTGGTACGCAAAAACAATGGGAAGTGGAGACTTTGTATTGACTTCACTGGCTTAAACAAGGCATGTCCAAAGGATCCCTTCCCTTGCCGTGCATCGATCAGATCATTGACTCCACTTCAGGATGTGATTTGCTCTCCTTCCTTGACGCATACTGTGATTACCATCAGATCTTCATGGCTAAGGAATATGAAGAGAAACCGGCGTTTATTACCCCATGTGGCACGTACTGCTTTGTACAAATGCCTTTCGGGTTAAAAAGCATCGTTTGTATGTTTACAAGAGCTGTGTAGATTGGTTTTGAGTCTCAGCTACACAGAAACATAGAAGCCTACATGGATGACATAGTGGTCAAGACCAGACATAAGTCTACACTCATTCAAGATTTGGAAGAAACAATTGTGAACCCGTGAAACATCAACTTGAAGCTCAACCGAGAGAAATGTGTGTTTGGTGTTCCATCCATCAAGCTCCTTGGGTTCTTTGTATCCCAGAGAGGGATAGAAGCCAACCACAACAAGATCAAAGCAATAGAGCAGATCCAAGCCCCAAAAACCGTCAAAGATGTGAGGCGTCTGGCAGGCTGTGTTGCCGCGCTGCACACACTGTCAGGTTCACGCAAGCAAGCCCCCTACCTGGCATGCCAAAGATGTCGCAGGATATCTGCGGCCACCTATGGGACCAGGAGGCCCCTTGTTGGTTCGGCAAGGGACGTTGTGTTGCACAAAGAGCAGAATAGCGTACGACAGTGTGGCAGAGAGCACACAAGCAATTTACCCAGGTTCGGGCCGCCGCGGGGCGTAAAACCCTACTCCTGCTTTGGTGGATTGATGGTGGAATGGAGGTGTTGAAGCATAGTACACTTGCCCGGCAATGGTTGCCTTAGGGCAGTAGCGACTACGCGCGTATGGGGGTGAGGGTTCATCAACTTTCCAATCCTTTTTACGGTTGCCATGGGCCTTCTTTTATAGATTAAGGGGTCATCACAATGGCAAAGTAGTAATTATGCATTGATATGATAGCAAGTAGTGCTATCATACCTAACTCTATGGGCTGACAGGGCGTATTAAATGCACCGCTTAGTGTCACATCACTGGTTGCCGGCGAGGCCTGCCGGGCTATCTTGCCAGCTCCGCGCTTGTTCTCTTGACACGTCGCAGGAACGGGTGTCATCTGTGGGTTTCTCCTGAAGGAAACGGCTACCATGTGGCGAATGGCTACCACTTAAACATCTTGCGGCTTGACACCACACTGATGGACGACGTGGGTCGTGCTGGAGTGGTTGGTGAGCTAGTTTTGCCTCCGCAAGCCACGGTAGCCCCTACCGAGGCGTCTCAGACGCCTGCTTCTGGGGTGGCCTGGCCTCATGCCGGGCTCACCTCCCTGGCAAAGGAGGCCTCCTCTTGGCGATGTCTTGCTTCTCTGGCTTGGCCTTAGTCTCTCTAAGCTGCATACTGGATCTCCGAATCTCTTGATTCCTTGTATCCTGGCTTGGGTTGGTGCTTCGACCTTACCCTCGTGCCTGTGCACAGTTTGGGCAACAGACCCGGGCTTTGTTGCACCGACAGAAACCCCTGGGCCTGCCCCGAACGCGCTGCCGAGCATCGTCGGGGTAGGGCCTAATAAGTGCACATGCATGATTGCTGAAGGGGTCGGCTCCTTGAGGTCTCCTTGCTTCTTCATCAGCCTTGATTTCGGGCCAGTTTTTGGTTTCCCCGCGCGTGGTGTAAAGCCAGTAGTGGTGGGGCTACTCCAATGATGGCTCGTGAATGACTTTAACGCACGGGGTAGAAACTGCCAATTTACTCTTCCCACAGCGCGCCCTTAAACTTGGCCACGTATGCTGCATGCATCATGAGAGGTAGGTAACGAAGACGCATGGTGCGGGAGAGCACCATGGTGAGGGCCCGGTCATCTTGAATTAATTTAGGAGGACGGTGGCCGCCCGTTGATGGAGCAGCTGCCCTCCCTGCTCGGCCTATAAAATGGAGTGGCGGAGTCATCCATCTTCGCATTCCACCTCTTATTACCTTTTTCTTTTGCTGGCTATGTCGAATAGATGGGCCTGGGGCCAGCCCCCGGGCTCTTGCTTGGGATCTCCCCTGGATCTGAGAGGTAGATTCGGGAGGCGTGGCGCCCATGTCGGGAGTGGCAACCCTGGTTTGCTTGCCGCCACGTCGCCCGTGGCCTTGACTTCAGTGGGAGGGGATGCGAACAATTGCACGCCACGGTCTAAAGCGGGCATGACGTGCGGGAGTCGGCCACTCCCCGTTATGCTTCCTCTTGCGGCGCTGGGGGGGGAACCATGGAAGAGATTTGTTGCTAATATGGGGCAAATCTAGCTTCTCCTGGGCGTCGTCCTTCTGTCGCGCACGAAGGCTCCCTGCTCTCACATGCGTCCTCGAGACGGGCGACGACTTCTGACGCCAGGGCTCCTGGGGACGACCATGCTCTCTGCGGGAGGGCCTAGAGAGCATGACTTCTAGTGTGGTGGTCGCGCCGAGGCCTTCAGATGGTATAGACGCGGACGGCAGTGGCTACCCATGACGCGTCAGGAGCGGGGATGACCGTTCCAACGAGTCGTGTTTGCCGGTGACTCCGTGTCTTCCATCCGGTCCTCCGGCAGCGTCATAATCCATGCTTGCACTCCAGCTTCTTCCTCCCTGTCGAGGAGCGGCGTCGTCTTGATCCTGGGGAGGTGCCGAATCTTAGCCATGCCCGCATCTGGTCCCTTTGACCTCTTCATGTAGGAGATGGACAGGGGCAAAGGCGTAACGGGGCACTTATGCTTTTCTTAATCTTAAACCTGTAGGCAATTGCCAAATTTTAATTCAAATAATGTAATCCCTTGAGTCCAACTTTGTGTCCTGTAATGCTTGTACTTGTATTAGGATATGAATGAAAAGATGAACCTTGCCGGGAACTCGAGCATGTGTACATCCATGCAGAGGTGGAATGCCTCTTTACTGTAAATAAACGAGTTTTCCCCGGGAGGATATCCTGTCGGCACCCTCTTTATCTGTCTGAGAGCTACGTCTGCCGAGGAACAGACAGAGGGTCCAACCCCACGCCAACTTCTTTTTACCAAAGGCCACTGCAACCATCCTGACTGAAGCAACGTTCGAGTCATGGATGGGAGCACCTAAGTCACAAAAGAGAGGCGAGGTTTTCTCATACAAATTTATAGCTTTACAGAACACTAACGGACAGGAGGTAGAACTTATCGGTTTGGCTGGTCGAGGATTGCTGTGCCGGGCAGTCTTCTCAGTCTTTGTCGAAGCCAAGTCCACGGCAAGAACCTGCAACTTCATGCAGATGAGAATGAATGCAGGATGCAATCCTATCTATATGCATATGCAAATGCTTATGAAATGCTTATGTAGTGATCTTGGTGTGCTCATGCATGCATGCAAGCAATCTTAGTTGGGGGCCCCTACAGCGCTTCTTTGTTTTCTCTTGCGCGGTGTCATCGCCCCGGCTTCGTACAAGGGGTTACATGCAGCTGAGGCAAGGCCTATACAAAAGGGTGGCTGCCAAGAAGGGCCCAATAGCCGGGCCTTACGGGTAGTACTTGCGGAGATGCTCAATATTCCATGAGTTTTGCAAGTGAGTGCCATCTCCGGTCTCCAGACGGACTGCGCCAAGTCTGGTGACTCGTACCAGCCAGTAAGGGCCTTCCCACTTTGGTGATACCTTGTTTGTACCCTTGGCGGACTAAACGCGCCAAAGGACAAGGTCACCTTCCTCAAAACACCGGGCATGAACCCTATGGTTGTGATAGCGACGCAGGGTGTGCCGGTAGCATGTAGCATGCGTAGCAGCCCAGAGACGGTTCTCCTCGAGTAGCACAGCATTGTCACGTCGGTGCTGATCTTGCGCTACTTCATTGTAAGCAACCACTCGAGGAGCCCCGTAAATGTGTTTTGTGGGGATAACTGCTTCTGCGCCGTAGACTAGGGAGAAGGGAGTCTGCCCGATAGCTTGGTTAGGTATCGTTCTGAGGGACTAGAGAACTACCGACAGCTCCTTGATCCACCGCCTATCATGCTTCTGCAGTGTGTCGAAATTTCTTGTCTTGAGTCCACGTAGCACTTTAGCGTTTGCCCTCTCAGCATGTCCATTGCTCCGGGGGTGTGACACAGAGGCGAATGAGATCTTGCATCTCAGGGTACGAACATATTGTATGAAGGTGTGGCTCATGAACTGGGTGCCGTTGTCGGTGATGATCCTCGCCGGAACTCCAAAACGATACACCAATTCTTCCAAGAACTTGATAGCTCACTGAGCAGGTACCTTTCTCATGGCAGTCACTTCCAGCCACGTTGTAAACTTGTCGATAGCAATGAACAAGAATTCAAATCCCCTGATTGCTCAGGGGAAGCGGCCGAGAATATCGAGCTCCTATACTGAAAATGGCCATGATTGAGGGGTTATGTGAAGGGCTTGGGCAGGCAGGTGTGTTTCTTGGAATGGAACTGGCAGGCTTCACATATCGTGACGAGCCCGACCGCATCTTGGAGGGCTGTGGGCGAATACGATCCTTGCCGGAATGCTTTCCCAACTAATGCTCTTGATCCAATGTGGGAGCCGCACATTCCTCTGTGAATATCAGCCAGCAGTTCCTTTCCATCCTCCCGGCAAACACACTTGAATTTCACACCGTTGGCCCTCCTACTGTTTAGAGTGTCATCTACAAACTAATACATACTGGCCCTCCAGGCTACTCTTTCAGCGTCATCTTGGTTTCTGGGGAGTTCTCTAGTCTGGAGGAAGTGGACAATGTGCCATGCCCAAGTTGGAGCCTGGGGCTCGGCAACGAGGATAGCGGCTCCTCCTCTGCTGCGGGAGCACTAGCCTCGTTCGCGGGGTCCATGGGCCCAGCTGGAGGGGCTGGCCAGTAGGTTGTAAGGAGTTGTTGAGGCGGAGCTCCGCAAGAAGGCCGCCATGGCCGCCCGGACCTCGGTGCAAGTGGAGCTGGCATCTGCCTGTGCCGAGCTGTCTTCTCTTCGGCAGTGGGTCGCCGGCGCCGAGTCCTCCATGCAAGAGGGCAGGGAGGAGGCACTCCGGCATCGGACGCTGGAGCGCGAGCACGTCCCTATGCTCCAAATTCTCCGGATCAGGGTCAACGTGGCGCTTGGCGCTATTTGCAATGAAGAAGCCCCTCATCCCGACTCGAGTGACTACGCCTGTCACCTTGTTTTCTTCATTGACGTGGTGACACGCCTGGAGAACCGATCTGAGAGGGCTTGCGTGCTTGTCGAAGAGAGAAGACGATGCCTGCTCCGGCATGCGTTCTCTCGTGTCTTCAGTTATCTCCAGAACACCTACCCCAACTTCGATTTCAACACCGCCATTGTTCCTGTGCTTGAGGCCATCTGGGGTGACCTGACACACTTGGTGGAAGACAAAGTGGACACCCTATTCAGGGCCTTCACCTCCGAGGATGACGCGGTGGTGGTCTCTGTGGATGAAGGCGACATGGTGGATGATGGCGATGGCAGTGACGATGCCGGTGACGATGGCGACGACGATGCCGGTGACGATGACGGAGACATCGGCGATGGTGACAGCGACGCCATTGATGCGTCCGGGGTGACCCGGAGGACGCGGTGAGATAAATGTCTGATTGAACCCGCACTTCCTTGTCGTTGACCCTGCATATGAAAGCTCGGGCACGACCTTGAAGGTTGTTAGAGCATTTTGGGAGGGGAAGCTCCTCATGTAAACAGATTAGTGTTTTTGTTCTTTATGCTAGGCGAAAGAGGTGTTTTCATAAATTCGCGAGTCCTACCATGTGCCTACTGCTATAGTTCGCCTTTGTCCAGGACAGTTCCGGACCGGGCCACGAGGTCTTTAGTTCTGGAGGAGCTTGCCGATCTGCCCGAGAGGGCCTTGAAAGAAGCGAGCGTTATCCATGGAAGGACGTGTGCGCAGCACACGCGCGCCGTGCCTAGCCCCCGCTCGCAAGCAGCTCGCGAGGGGGGAGGCAGCAGGGGTGAACCCCGAACCAGGGAAAGGAACCAAATCGCAAGAAATCACACGAACAAGAAAAGACACCCCCGCGCTTATCAACAAAAATTCAGCTTCAACTTAAATCCAAAGCCAGAAAACAGGGCTACAAAAAGATAGATTGAAAGCAAATGGCAGCGTTCGGCACCTAGTATAGTCTTCTTCTCTTCTGACCAGTGCGGAGCTAAGTGTTGCCACTAGTCATGGGAGGGAGCCCCCAAGGCCCAATGGCGGCACTCCTGAGACTCCGGGGCATGTACAACCCCACTCATTATTACGTGAGAGTGTCACGAGCACAGATCTTCATAGGCGCGAGCCTTACTTCATATCGCCACAAGAGGGCCCCACCTTGCGCCACCCTCGACCACCACAGGGGGCGACCGATAACCAGGACGACACCAGTGGGCAAAGGGGACGCCAGCAGCGCCCCCGGCAACCACGGGTCATCTGCCTGGGGAAGGCTCGCCGGCACCTTCCCGGCAGAGGGCCTACCTTCGGGGCAGAGGGCCTACTACTAGGGAAAAGCCTAGCAGCAGCGCGGGTTTTAGGCCTATCAGTAGCGCGGGGGCGATGCGCTACTGATAAGGCGCTACAGCTAACGTATAGCAGTGGCGTGCCTCCACCCACGCTACTGCTAAATCGACTTAGTAGTAGCGACTTCGCGGAGGAGCGCTACTGGTAATTACGAGTAGCGCTTCTCCCAGCCCGCGCTACTACTATTATTCCATATTTTATTTCATTTTGTATTCATACACCTCTATACAAGTTTTCATACAACAGCAATTTAGAGATTGTTTTTACATCATAATGAGTTATTACATCATTGGGTGAAAGAACCGTGGACTAGTTTCAAGTGGATGGACATCCACTTGAAACTAATCCATGGTTCTTTCACGCAATGATATAATAAATATCATCATCATCATATCATTAACAACTTATCATCATAATACATCATTTTCATATAACACCTCCTCATGATCATCGTTTTGATCGATGAGACATCACATAGCAAGTTGGTCACTAGTCATAATCACAATTACTCCTCATCATCAACTCTAACACATTGTACCACATAATAAACCTATTGTACCTCATAGGACCTACTACATTCTCTTAGGACCTACTATATTCTCTATGGTAAAATAGCAAAAAACAAGATAGCCCCTGGCTCTCCATTATGGAGAATGCAGATTATCCTTTCTCCAATTCTTTCCATTTGCTTAATGTTGCTTCCAAGAACCTCCTTACGAATGTCCAAACATTTTTTCCACTCTTTGATTAGCATGTGTTCACCGGTTTTAGAAATCCGATATGCACAGGTGAGATCTGTAGGATGACCTGGCTGTATGTTCAGAACTTCAAGGCGACCATTGTAATACATCAGATGAGGCACACAATCCATCAGGATTTTCTGTTGAAAAACATAGTAATAACTTCATAGTTAGCAATGATGTACTAGTTTTAGAAGTATGCAAAAGATGAACGGATGTCGTAATAGTAAAAAATCTTACCAGGGTATCTCCATAGAAGTTATCGTGGTTCAACATGTGCACTAGTGGCACGTATTCACCATAATTTGGAGGAGTTCGATAATAGGTATTGTAATTCTCAAAGAAAGTACAAAATGCGATCAGATGATTTTTCTCCTTATAAGTTAATTCGGAGTCATTAGTGTAGTGGATTTTGTCTACCATCTTCTTCACATTCTTTGAAGAATGAAAATAAGCTGTCAATGGAAATAAGCTGTCAACTATTTTGAAATAAATAATATAAATTAGTTAATAACTATGTTTATGAAACTCACATAGCGGTAGAATCAGAAGTGTATCAACAAGGACCCAAATGTCCATATTGTTTTGCTCGATGTCAGGATCACCAAGATCCATGGTGACAATCATACCCTCATAAAAACCATACATTTTGCAAAGTGCTTCCCAATTTTGGCAACCGAAATGGGTTACGCTCTGAGAATTGTACAGATTTACATCATAATCCATATCATGATGGGTCCTTAGGTGTATTTTCTTTGTTTCAAAATTTTCATGGTCTTCAAAACCCATCCTCTCCAAGACATAGCGTCTTGCATGGCATGGGATAAGCTAGTCGAATTGTAAAAGATGAAAATTAGACGTTGAAATAGTTGAAGTCGTGCTTAATTACAAAAAAACACTTGTCGTTGTTGCATACCATTTCAACATCGAAGGTCTCCTCGAGCTTAATGTTGAAGCGCTGATCTTCATCCAGCTCAACGAACATGTCGCATATACCTCGATCATCGTGGCACCAGCTGCACTCCCCCGGGATACTGTCGTTGTCTGAGTACGACATTTCCTACGTTCATAATCCAAAGATTAAACTTGTACAATTAAATATATGTACTAAAAAACCTAAATTAGATCATTATTTTTCGAGAAAATCCAGGCCACTCGATATTTCCTACATATTCTAGCACAAGTCATGCCAGAATTCATGGAAAAATCCGGCATGATCTTTGCTAAAAAAGGACATATCGAGCGCCTAAAATTTGTCGGAACGGAAATTAATCAACACTCCGGCAAAACATAGGCCACTCGGGGGTGTAAACTAAACATGAACGGCCACTTGGGCCACAACATATCCTATTTGAGCAAATATGACATGTTCAACTACTTTTATTAATTCAACTAGTTCTTACTAAATATAAACTTACTATAAATAGAAAAAAACTAGTTCTTTCAAAAATAAAGTAGTTCAACTAGTTATATTAATTATCTTACTAAAAATACATTAGTTCTATTAATTCAACTAGTTCAACTAGTTTATTAATTTACTTACTAAACTAGTTCAACTACAACTAAAGTAGTTCAACTAGTTTATTAATTTACTTACTAAAAATAAAATAGTTGCTTTAACTAAAAAAATAAACTAGTTCTATTAATTTTCGTACTAAAAATAAAATAGTTGTATTAACTCAACTAGTTCAATTAAGCACTTACTATGAATAAAAATAAACTAGTTTTTACTAAAAATAAATTAGTTCAACTAGTTATATTAATTTTCTTACGAATTCTATTAAACACTTACTTAAATTTAACCCTAACTAATTTGATGAACTCTAAAATTTAATCCAAACTAATTCGATGAACTCTAAAACTAATTCTACTTAACAACTACTTCCATAATTAGCATCTAATTTGATGAACCCTAAATAATTAGATGAACTCCGAAATTTAACCCTAAGCACCCTAGCTAGGCAGAGGTTTGGGAGGAGGAGGAGGAGGGCGTACTCACCTCTGGCGCCGGCGGAGTTAGGGAGAGGGGCATGCGGCGTCAAGGTTGGGGACAGGGTCGGGGCGGCAGGCGCACGGCGGAGGGCGGCGATGTAGGGGGGTGTCGAGGTCGGGGTCGGGGGCGGCGTCGAGGTCGCGGTCGGGGGCAGGGGCGGCATCGAAGGTGTGCGGAGAGCGACGGGTCGCGCGCGGTGGCCGACGACGATGCAGGGCGGCAACAGTGGAGGAGTAGGGATTTGGGGGAAGTGGCCGTGGGGAAGAACGAACCGCGCGGTTAATTAAGTTAAAAGTAGTAGTAGCGCGTTCCAGGAAGTGCGCTGCTGCTACGGTAGCTATAGCGCGTTTCCTAACAAGCGCTACTGCTATTCCTTCTCTTTTTTATTTGCTTTCCATTTAATTTATTTTCATTAGCAGTAGCGCCTTTGTCCGTAAACGCGCTGCTACAAAACAAGTAGCGGTAGCGCGGTTCCACGTAGATCGCTACTACTATGTGTAGCCTATCGGCTACACCGTGGGAATTTTAGTAGTAGCGCTTTTGTACTCGGGCGCACTACTGCTATAATTGTATCTGTAGCGCGCTTTTAAATACCGCGTTGCTGCTAATTAGCACCAGCGTGCGTTTTTATCCCGCGCTACTGCTAATGTTCTGTGTATAAGGTTTTCCCTAGTAGTGTCCATATATGTCCGTGGAGGTTAAGGATGGTTTTTTTATCAAACGAGTTACGACGGCACATAAGTGGCCATTATAGCTGACTACCCCGGCCTTCTCGCTTCTTCTCACCTAAGTACCCTGAAGATGTCTCCTCAGAAAGAGTTTTCTTCTTGCGCTTCACCCATTGTATTGTCTCGTATTTTAAAGGGGCGGCACTCGTCTCGCCGCTCCACACCAGAGGCATCCCTTAAAATAGGGGATCCCACACAAGGTGGGTCTTCAAAGAGAAAGGCAGATGGCGACACTGCCCAGCCTTCGTCGGAGAGGTGTGGTTTCTAATATGCCCCATGGCAATCATACCGAATTGTGACGTTCCTTACTGCACCATATTTCAGGAAGAGCGTTTGCTAGACTATATCTACAGACGTCGCCGGACATACGTCCAATAATCTGACCCCGGACCCTGCCTCCAGGGCTAGAGCTAATGCGGGAGCAATGCCAGATTGTCCTCTATCCGATGATTCGGATAATGTATCCGTCACCAACTCCAAAGTGGAGAGTCCCATGACCATCGGTGCCGGAGGGCCGCTATGCGCGACCCCAAGTTTACTAAAGAGGCATTTAATGCCTTCAGGTTGGCGGATGCATACATCCAAGCTACTCAGCACGGGTTTGTTGGAGCCACTTACCAGCTTTCAAAGGACATGAAGGTAAGATCGTACTGCGTAGATTTAATAATCATGTACCAGTAGCCCCCGAGACTTTAAAAATGTTGAAGCAGCTGATTTTAAGGATCGTTGTATAATCAGGTACGCACGGAGAAGAACAACGTGTTGTCACAGGAGCTGGAAAATTGTTGGACCCAGTTAACTACTGTTACCGCTGAACTTGAGAAGTCCAAGGAGGCACCGACTGGTAATGTCCCCTCCTGCCCGGAAAATATGATCATGTGCCAGTAATGTTTTTTCAAATGAACACCATTGTATTTATGATGGCAGGATCACTGGGTCAGCTGGAAGAGAAACTGAAGGCTGCGCAAGTGGCTAAAATACATGCTAAAAGGCAAGAGGCCGCTGGTCAGCATGTACTGACACGGACCAGGAATGAAAAGAATAAGCTACAGGACGCCAACACCCAGCTAGGCGAAGAGCTGAAAGATGTGCGGGCTCAACTGGCGGACGCCTTGAAGGAGAACCAAAAGCTGAGAGGCAGCATATTCAGTATGCTTTTTAACCTACTTCCGCAGAGCTTGCTAATGCGCATCCTAACAAGTTTATTGTTGTAGGTGTGCTGACTAGGCAGCCCAAAGAAGAGGTGTCCAGATTTCAGGGCGACCTGCTACAAGAGCTATCGAAGGTGCACGAACGAGCCCGGAAAGCAATGAGAAAGTCGTGAAGGCTTTATGGCCAGTCGATTCTCCCCTAGGAAGTATGGAGGAACTCGTTAATTTGTTCAAGGGAGCTCGGTGCCGTTTTTGTCTATGGAAGATATCGGCCTACCGAGAAGGTGCGCGGGAAGCCTAGGCCATGGTGAAAACACAGTACACCGGACTTGATCCGAATCATATGGCGCGAGTCGGACCTCAAGGATCCAATGGACAGGAAATTCCGGTCAGCTTGGTGTACGACGAAGTGAAGATAGCCGCCAAGTTTGCTCAGCAGGATTGTAAGCTAGACAACCTATTAGAGGGTCTAGAGGAAGAAGATGTTTTTGAGTCCCAGTAGCAATGTACTATATTGAAAAACTTGTCTCCACTCGAATTTGTAAAACGATTGTCATGGCAGACTTTCTACTTCGACCTCCGAAAACTTTATGTTTGGAGTGTTTTCGAATACTATACTGCGGGTAAACACAAAGTATGTTTGGAAACTAGGCAGTCCGGTCATATTTGCTTGAACAACCAAGTTGTATTCGGGGAGTTATGTTATATTACAGTTGATTGTAAGAAACATCTTCCAGAGAGAATAGTTCCGTTAAGGGTTCCTTACCCTGGGCCAGCATGCAGTTTTTGTGCATACCGAAGCTATGATGCTAAAAAATTACAGTACATGTTATAATCTTGGGTTTTGTATTTCAACAAGGGCAGTTTGTCTTTTGCTAACCGACCATTCATTCCCTTAAGAACGATAGCTTTCGGCTTTACCCATCTGAGGTACATGTCTGGATAACCCGACTGTAACAATCGCAGAGGTGCTCCCTTTATGCTCTAGGTGAACAAACGGGAACGTAGGGCATAAGCACAGGAGCCACGCAACCCAGCTTGGCAAAAACATAAGTCATAAAGGTGCATATAATGGCGAAGAAAAGACATATGTGAGTAGACATCACATATATAGGGTGAGCTTGATGCTCGAAATATAATAATAATAATAATAATAATAAGCTTCTTATGAAAAGAAACCCCCAGGTATTGTGAGGTATGTACATTTAAGGATGTATACCCCTCAAGTGTGCAGTTTATCCGAACACGAGCCAAAAAGTAATATAAAAACGAAAAGAAGAAAGAGAAAAGAATAAAAAAAGGTAATAAACTGTGGGTTCGGACTTAGCCTAGAATCTTCGGAGTCTGGCAGCGTTCCATGGGTTCGGCTCCAAGCGATTGTCTGATGCATTACGAAGGCGATAGACTCCTCCAGTGAGAACTTCATCTATAATGAAGGGACCCACCCATTTGGGCTTGAGGTTGTCCTTTTTCTTCTCTGGTAGGTGTAGAATGAGTTCACCAACATTGTAAGTCTTGGCCCACACTTCTCTGCGTTGGTATCTTAGAGCTTGTTGTTGGTAGAATGCTGAGCGAGCTTTTGTGACATGGCGCTCCTCCTCCAGACCATCGAAGTCATCTTGCTGATCAAGCTCGGCTTCTTTCTCCTCATACATGCGAACTCGAGGTGAGTCATGGATAATGTCGCAGGGCAAGACGGTCTTTGCGCCGTACACCATAAAGAACGGTGTGTATCGGTCGTGCGATTGGGCGTGGTCCACAACCCCTAGAGTATAGAGTCAAGCTCCTCAACCCAGTGTTTATCTGACTCCTATAAGGATCGCACTAGTCTGGGTTTAATGCCGCTCATTATCAAGCCATTAGCCCGTTCAACATTACCATTTATTTGAGGGTGATAGACAGAGGCGTAATCGAGCTTGATGCCCAGATTAGCGCACCAGGATTTTACTTCATCGGCTGTGAAGTTAGAGCCGTTATCGGTGATGATGCTGTGTGGGACACCATAACGGTGTACGACACCGTATATGAAATCTATCACTGGTCCGACTTCGACCGTTTTAACCGGCTTGGCCTCTATCAATTTAGTGAATTTATCCACCATGACCAACAAATATTTTTTCTTGTGGCTTCCCCCTTTAAGGGGTCTGACCATGTCAATCCCCTAGACCGCAAAGGGCCAAGTAATGGGTATTGTGTGTAGGGTGGTAGGCGGCATGTGGCTTTGGTTGGCAAAATGCTGGCATCCTACACAACGCTGGACGAGGTCTTGCGCATCTGCTCGGGCCCTATGCCAGAAAAATCCCATTCGGAAGGCCTTACTTACAAGGTACCGAGGTGCGACATGATGACCACCAAGACCAGCATGAATTTCGGCCAAGAGCTGTCGCCCTTCCTCTTCGGAGATACACCTTTGAAGGACTTCGGTAGGACTTTTCTTGTAGAGCTCTCCTTCATGAACCTTGTAGGCTTTCGAGCGTCAGACGATGCATCAAGCCTCATTCTGGTCCTCGGGGAGCTCTCGCCTATTGATGTAGGCCAGGAAGGGTTTGGTCCATGGAGCGATTATTGCCATGATTGCATCGGTTGATGGTGTTGGTTCGGTGGCCGAGTCCCCGATGATATCGGGATCATGTTCGTCATCTGGGGGTATGATCGGATTGGCACTGGTGTTGCTGCTCTCGTCCTGCCATACCATGGATGTCTTGAAGAGCCTTTCCATGAATTTGTTAGGTGGGACGGGGTCACTCTTAGCCCCCATATGAGCGAGGATGTCTGCTGCTTGATTGCTCTCTCGGGCCACATGATGAAACTGAAGCCCCTCAAACCGAGATGATATTTTGAGTATAGCATTGCAGTAAGCCGCCATCTTCAGATCTTTGGCATCAAAATCTTCGTTTATTTAGGATATTGTGAGGTTTGAATCCCCGCGCACCTCAAAGCATTGAATGCCCATAGAGACAGCCATCCGAAGACCATGCAATAAGACCTCGTATTCGGCTGCGTTATTAGAGTCCGTATACAATATTTGGAGCACGTAACGGACTGTATCTCCTGTACGGGATGTTAGGACGATGCCAGCCCCAAGTCCGGCTAGTATTTTAGAGCCACCGAAGTGCATCACCCAGTTGGAATACGTGTCGTACTCTTTAGGGAGTTCGGCCTCTGTCCATTCTGCGACGGAGTCAGCCACTTGAGATTTAATTGCTCGGCGTGGTTTGTACATTATTTCAAATGGTAAGAGGTCAATAGCCCATTTGGCAATCCGTCAAGTGGCATCCCGGTTGTTTATAATATCATTGAGTGCTACTTCTGACGCTACCGTGATCGAGCACTCTTGAAAGTAGTGTCGCAGCTTGCGGGATGCCATAAAGACCGCATATGCTATGTTCTGATAATGCGGGTATCAGGATTTGCATGGTGTAAGGACCGTCGATACGTAGTATACTAGTTTTTGGGTTCGGAATTTGTGCCCCTCCTATTTTCGTTCGACGACGAGCACCGCATTCACCACCTGGTGAGTTGCCGATATGTAAAGCAACATTGGTTCACCGATGTTTGGTGCGGCCAGGATAGGGTTGCTTGCTAGCAAAGTTTTTTTTTCCTCCAGTCCAGCTGTTGCAGCATCCGTCCACAGAAAGTGGTTGGTGCGTCGGAGCAGGCGATACAAATGCAATGACTTTTCTCCTAGTGTCCAGATAAAATGGCTCAAGGCAGCCACGCGCCCGGCTAGTTTTCGGACCTACTTGAGGTCAGTTGGTGTTGCCAATTGTGACAGGGCCCAGATTTTGGCTGGGTTTGCTTCAGTTCCTCTATTGGAGACAATAAACCCGAGCAGTTTGCCGGCGGGAATGCTAAAAACACACTTTTCTGGATTGAGCCTTATGTCATATATTCGGAGGTTGTCAAACGTGAGGCGTAAGTCGTCCACCAATGATTCAACATGCTTGGTTTTGATGACTACGTCATCTACACATGCCTCCACAGTCTTGCCGAATTGTTTTTAAAGGCATGTTTGAATCTTGCATTGGTAAGTGGCGCCAGCGTTCTTGACCCCAAATGGCATAGTGTTGAAGCAAAAAGGCCCATACAGGGTGATGAATGCCATTGCGCCTTGGTCGGATTCCTTCATCTTAATTTGATGGTATCCGGAGTATGCATCGAGGAAACATAGTGAATCATATCCCATGGTTGCATCAATAATCTGGTCGATGCGAGGTAGTGGGATGCGGTCCTTAGGGCAAGCCTTGTTAAGGTCTTTGAAATCGACACACATACACCAGGATTTGTCCTTCTTTGGTACCATGACCAGGTTTGCTAGCCAATCTGGATGTTTGATCTCTCTGATAAACCCAGCTTCGAGTAGCTTGGCTAGCTCCTCCCCCATAGCATGTTGCTTGGGTTCAGAAAATCACCGGAGCGTTTGCTTCACTGGCTTGTATCCCTTCAGCATATAGAGGCTATGTTCAGCCAGCGCGCATGGGATTCCTGGCATATCCGAGGGGTGCCAGGTGAAGATGTCCCAGTTCTCGCGCAAGAACGCGCGCAATGCAGCGTCGACCTTCAGGTCCAACTGTGCCCCAATAGAAGCTGTTTTCTTGGGATCCGTCGAGTGGACTTGAAATTTGACTATTTCGTTAGCTGGCTTGAAAGAGGTGGATTTAGGCCTTTTATCAAGAATTACGTCGTCCCTATCCACTGTGGAACGTAGAGTGGTGAGTTCCTTGGCCGCTAGGGCTTCGGACAGTGCCTCAAGGGCAGGGGATGCGGTTTTATTTTCGGCACGGAGTGCAATGTCCGGATCACTGGAAATAGTGATAACACCATTGGGCCCAAGCATTTTGAGCTTCATATACCCGTAATGAGGTATAGCTTGAAAGCATGTGAAAGCATCTCGCCCTAACAGGGCATGATATCCTCTATTGAAAGGAGCCACCTAGAAGATTATCTCTTCAGACCTGTAGTTTTCTGGTGTGCCGAATACGACATCTAGTTTAATCTTCCCTGAGCCTCTTGCTTCCCTGCTGGGGATGATTCCCCTAAAGGATGTATTGCTCTGCTCAATGCGACTCTTGTCCATTTGCATTTTATTGAGCGTGTCCAAATAGATGAGGTTCAGCCCGCTGCCACAGTCCATTAGCACTTTAGTGAGCCGAAAGCCATCCACAATTGGGTTTAGGACCAAACCGGCTAGTGCCCAAACTGAGCGGGACCTTGGTTAGTCCTCGGCATTGAATGTGATTGATGTATCGTTCCAATGGTTTATTGCTGCTATTTGGCAGACTGCAGCCAGGTCGCGGAGCGCGCTTTTGTGCCGATTATTTGATGAGAAGGTCTCGAAGACCGTGAATACTTTGAGATCGGTGTCCTCTGAGGAGTGCTTCTCTAGGGTATTATTGGTGAGGATACCCTCGCCACTCTTGGCCACCTGCCGAAGTATCCAACATGCCCGTAGGCTGTGTGTTGGTTCGGTATTCGGCGTCATGTGTATTTGACAGGGCCTATCGAGCCATTCCTCGAAGACAGTTATATGTCCCGTAAAGGGCTTGGTTTTCTTGTCCACGGAATGATGATCAGGTGCCACGTGAGGGTGCATCCTTTTTTCCCACCCGGGAGATGGCTTGAAGTCCTGCGGTTCCTACCAGGTTGTCTGATTTTTCCAGGCGCTTTCCATTGTGCAGTACTTATGTACTATGTGTGCCAGATCTGCAAAGTGCAGCACGCGACGGCGATTGAGGGCATTAAGGATTCCCTCGTTTGTACAATTGTTGCGAAATACTGAAATTGTATCGTCATCGCAGCAGTCTTTTATCTTGTTTTTAACAAGAAGGAATCTGACCCGAAAGTGATGGACTGTCTCTCGAGGCTGTTGTCCGGAGGGCCAGAATTCCTTGGAGAATGTTGCTTGTGGTGGTTGGGTGGGCTTAAATTCGCAGCCGGACCCACTGTGGAATCCGGAGTTTGAAGAATTTCGGAGGTTACCAACCCAGGTTCCGGACAGGGAGTGTCCGGAGAAATTTTTGGCTTAATGTCTGATTTTGTACTGGGAGGACAGGGAGTGTCCTCCCAAGGACGGGTATCCGGTTTTCCGGGTGCGGAAATCCGAACGCTATTTGTTCTCAGTGTAGGAGAAGAGTTACTGTCAGCTTGTTCCTCCACAACCGCTACCTGATGGGTGATCGGTGGAGTTTCAATTTCTATATGGTGTGGTTTAAGCCCAATCCGATCATAGTCAATTGAGACCCCTAGGGCGGCGATGCAATCTAGCAGCTCATTCAAATACGATAGATCTAACGGATCCATCTTGTCGGAGTATTCGGGGCTGATACGGAGATGGTTTTCGGTGACTTGGGGGCTTGCTTTCAGCTTAACTGCCGAACGGGCACCCATGGTGAAGCCGCCAAGCCGGAGGGTTTGCCCTCAAACTAAGGCTCCTTCGGAAGTGATACTGTTCTTGATGACAAGGCGAGCCATCGAGCCTTTCGACAACGGCATAGTGGATCTCTCAATTAAATCACCAATGTCAGTGTCAAAACCGGCAGATCTCGAGTAGGGGGTCCCGAACCGTTTGTCTAAGGATCAAAGGTAGCAGGAGATAGGGACACGGTGATTACCCAGGTTCGGGCCCTCTTGGTGGAGGTAATACCCTACGTCCTGCCTGATTGACTTTGATGAGTGTAGGGGTTACAAGAATTGATCTACCATGAGATCATACTTGCTAAACCCTAGATGTCTAGCCTCTATGATTATGATTGCCTCTAAGAACTAAATCCTCTGGTTTATATAGACACGGAGGGGGCTAGGGTTGTACAAAGTCGGTTTATAGAGAAAGGAATCTTCATATCCGCACGCCAAGCTTGCCTCCTACACCAAGGAGAGTTCCATCTAGACACGGGGGAAAGTCTTCCATCTTGTATCTTCATGGCCCATCAGTCCGGCCCATGTCACATAGCCCGGACGCCCAAGGACCCCATAATCCAGGACACCCTCAGCAGGCTTGGTCAGAGGAGTACCGCACCCAACTTGGTTAGCAAATCCAGTGGTGGTACGCAAAGCCAATGGGAAGTGGAGACTTTGTATTGACTTCACTGGCTTAAACAAGGCATGTCCAAAGGATCCCTTCCCTTGCCGTGCATCAATTAGATCATTGACTCCACTTCAAGATGTGATTTGCTCTCCTTCCTTGACGCATACTGCGATTACCATCAGATCTTCATGGCTAAGGAATATGAAGAGAAACCGGCGTTTATTACCCCATGTGGCACGTACTGCTTTGTACGAATGCCTTTTGGGTTAAAAAGCATCAGTTATACGTTTACATGAGCTGTGTAGATTGGTTTTGAGTCTCAGCTACACAGAAACATAGAAGCCTACATGGATTACATACTGGTCAAGACCAGACATGAGTCTACACTCATTCAAGATTTGGAAGAAACCATTGTGAACCTGCGAAAGATCAACTTGAAGCTCAACCTAGAGAAATGTGTGTTTGGCGTTCCATCCAGCAAGCTCCTTGGGTTCTTCGTATCCCAGAGAGGGATAGAATCCAACCACAACAAGATCAAAGCAATAGAGCAGATCCAAGCCCCAAAAACTGTCAAAGATGTGAGGCGTCTGGCAGGCTCTGTTGCCGCGCTGCACACGCTGTTAGGTTCGCGCAAGCAAGCCCCCTATGTGGCATGCCAAAGATGTCGCGGGATATCTGCGACCACCTATTGGACCGGGAGGCCCCTTGCTGGTTCGGCAGGGGACGTTGCGTTGCACAAAGAGAAGAACAGTGTACGACAGTGCGGCAGAGAGCACACAAGAAATTTACCCAGGTTCGGGCCGCCGCGGGGCGTAAAACCCTACTCCTTCTTTGGTGGATTGATGGTGGAATGGAGGTGTTGAAGAATAGTACACTTGCCCCGCAAGGGTTGCCTTAGGGAAGTAGCGACTACGCGCGTATGGGGGTGTGGGTTCATCAACTTTCAAATCCTTTTTACGGCTGCCATGGGCCTCCTTTTATAGATTAAGGGGTCACCACAATGGCAAAGTAGTAATTATGCATTGATATGATAGCAAGCAGTGCTATCATACCTAACTGTACGGGCTGACAGGGCACATTAAATGCACCGATTAGTGTCACATCACTGGTTTTCTGGCGAGGCTTGCCGGGCTATCTTGCCAGCTCCGCGTTTGTTCTCTTGACACGTTGCATAACCGGTGTCATCTGTGGGTTTCTCCTATAGGAAACGGCTGCCATGTGGCTAATGGCTACCACTTAAACATCTTTCGGCTTGACACCACACTGATGGACGACGTGGGTCATGTTGGAGTGGTTGGTGAGGTGGTTTTGCCTCCGCAAGCCACGGTAGCCCCTACCGAGGCGTCTCGGGCGCCTGCTTCTGGGGGTGGGCTGGCCTCTTGCGGGGCTCACCTGCCTGGAAAAGGAGGCCTCCTCTTGGCGATTTCTTGCTTCTCTGGCTTGGCCTTAGTCTCTCTAAGCTGCATACTGGATCTTCAAATCTCTTGATTCCTTGTATCCTGGCTTGGGTTGGTGCTTCGACCTTACCCTCATGCCTGTGCACAGTTTGGGCAACAGACCCGGGCTTTGCTACACCGACAGAAACCCCCGGGCCTGCCCCGAACGCGCTGCCGAGCATCGTCGGGGTAGGGCCTTATAAGTGCACATGCATGATTGCTGAAGGGGTCGGCCCCTTGAGGTCTCCTTGCTTCTTCATCAGCCTTGATTTCGGGCCAGTTTTCGGTTTCCTCGCGCGTGGTGTAAAGCCAGTAGTAGTGGGGCTACTCCAGTGTTGGCCCATGAATGACTTTAACGCATGGGGTAGAAACTGCCAATTTACTCTTCCCACAGCGCGCCCTTAAACTTGGCCACGTATGCTGCATGCGTCATGAGAGGTAGGTAACGAAGGCGCGTGGTGCGTGAGAGCATCATGGTGAGGGCCCGGTCATCATGAATTAATTTAGGAGGATGGTGGCCGCCCGTTGATGGAGTAGCTGCCCTCCACGCTTGGCCTATAAAAGGGAGGGGCGGAGTCATCCATCTTCGCATTCCACCTCTTATTACCTTTTTCTTTTGCTGGCTATGTCGAACAGAGGGGCCTGGGGCCAGCCCCCGGGCTCTTGCTTGGGATCTCCACTGGATCTGAGAGGTAGATTCGGGAGGCGTGGCGCCGATGTCGGGAGGGGCAATCCCGGTGTGCTTGCCGCAACGTCGCCCGTGGCCTTGACTTCGGTGGGAGGGGATGCGAACAATGGCACGCCGCGGTCTAAAGCGGGTATGGCGGGCGGGAGTCGGCCACTCCCCGTTCTTCTTCCTCTTGCAGCGCTGGGGGGGAACCATGGAAGAGATTTGCCGCTAGTAGGGGTGAATCTAGCTTCTCCTGGGTGTCATCCTTCTGTCATGCAAGAAGGCTCCCTGCTCTCACATGCGTCCTCGAGACGTGTGGCGACTTCTGACGCCAGGCCTCCTGGGGATGACCATGCTCTCTGTGGGAGGGCCTAGGGAGCATGACGTCTAGTGTGATGGTCGCGCCGAGGTCTTCGGATGGTAGTGATGCGGACGGCAGCGGCTACCCATGACGCGTCAGGAACGGGGATGACCGTTCCGACAAGTCGTGTTTGCCGGTGACTCCGTGTCTTCCATCCGGTCCTCCGGCAGCGTCACCATCCACGCTTGCACTCCGGTTTCTTCCTCCCTGTCGAGGAGCGGCACCGTCTTGATCCTGGGGAGGCGCCGAATCTCAGCCATGCCCGCATCTGGTCCCTTTGACCTCTTCCTATAGGAGATGGACAGGGGCAAAGGCGTAACGGGGCACTTATGCTTTCTTTAATCTTAAACCTATAGGCAATTGCCAAATTTTAATTCAAATAATGTAATCCCTTGAGTCCAACTTTGTGTCATGTAATGCTTGTACTTGTATTAGGATATGAATGAAAAATGAACCTTGCCGGGAACTCGAGCATGTGTACATCCATGCAAAGGTGGAATGTCTCTTTACTGTAAATAAACGAGTTTTCCCCAGCAGGATATCCTACCGGCACCCTCTTTATCTGTCGGAGAGGTGCGTCTGCCGGGGAACAGATAGAGGGGCCAGCCCCACGCCAACTTCTTTTTACCAAAGGCCACTGCAACCACCCTGACTGAAGCAACGTTCGAGTCATGTATGGGAGCACCTAAGTCACAAAAGAGGGGCGAGGTTTTCTCATACAAAGTTATAGCTTTACAGAACACTAACCGACAGGAGGTAGAACTTATCGGTTTGGCTTGTCGAGGATCACTATGCCGGGCAGTCTTCTCAATCTTTGTCGAAGCCAAGTCCACGGCAAGAACCTGCAACAGCATGCATATGAGAATGAATGCAGGATGCGATCCTATCTATACGCATATGCAAATGCTTATGAAATGCTTATGAAGTGATCTTGGTGTGCTCATGCATGCATGCAAGCAATCTTAGTTGGGTGCCCCTACAACGCTTCTTTGTTTTCTCTTGCGTGGTGTCATCGCCTCGGCTTCGTAGAAGGGGTTACATGTAGCTGTGGCAAGGCCTATACAAAAGGGTGGCTGCCGGGCAGGGCCCAATAGCCGGGCCTTACGGGCAGTACTTGCGGAGATGCTCAATATTCCATGATTTTTGCAAGAGTGTGCCATCTCCGGTCTCCAGACGGACTGCGCCAGGTCCGGTGACTTGTACCAGCCGGTAAGGGCCTTCCCACTTTGGTGATACCTTGTTTGTACCCTTCCTCAAAGGACAAGGTCACCTTCCTCAAAACACCGGGCATGAACCCTACGGTTGTGATAGCGATGCAGGCCGTGCTGGTAGCATGTAGCATGCGTAGCATCTCGGAGATGGTTCTCCTCGAGTAGCACAGCGTTGTCATGCCGGTGCTGATCTTGCGCTGCTTGATTGTAAGCAAGCACTCAAGGAGCCCCATAAATGAGTTTTGTGGGGATAACTGCTTCTGCCCCGTAGACCAGGGAGAAGGGAGTCTGCCCGATAGCTTTGTTAGGTGTCGTTCTGAGGGACTAGAGAACTACCGACAGCTCCTCAATCCACTGCGTATCATGCTTCTGCAGCGTATCAAAATTTCTTGTCTTGAGTCCATGTAGCACTTTAGCGTTCGCCCTCTCAGCATGTCCATTGCTCCGGGGGTGTGACATAGAGGCAAATGAGATCTTGCATCTGAGGGTACGAACATATTGTATGAAGGCGTGGCTCGTGAACTGGGTGCCGTTGTCGGTGATGATCCTCGCCGGAACTCCAAAACGATACACCAATTCTTCCAAGAACTTGATAGCTCACTGAGCAGTCACCTTTCTCATGGCAGTCACTTCCAGCCACGTTGTAAACTTGTCGATAGCAATGAACAAGAATTCAAATCCCCTGATTGCTCAGGGGAAGCGGCCGAGAATATCAAGCTCCTAGACTGAAAATGGCCATGATTGAGGGGTTATGTGAAGGGCTTGGGCAGGCAGGTGTGTTTCTTGGAATGGAACTGGCAGGCTTCACATGTCGTGACGAGCTCGACCGCATCTTGGAGGGCTGTGGGAGAATACGATCCTTGCCGGAATGCTTTCCCAACTAATGCTCTTGATCCAATCTGGGAGCCGCACATTCCTCTGTGAATATCAGCCAGCAGTTCCTTTCCATCCTCCCGGCAAACACACTTCAATTTCACACCATTGGTCCTCCTACTGTTTAGAGTGTCATCTACAAACTCACACATACTAGCTCTCCGGGCTACTCTTTCAGCATCATCTTGGTTGCTGGGGAGTTCTCTGGTCTGGAGGAAGTGGACAATGTGCCATGCCCAAGTTGGAGCCTGGGGCTCGGCAACAAGGATAGCGGCTCCTCCTCTGCTGCGGGAGCACTAGCCTCGTTCGTGGGGTCCATGGGCCCAACTGGAGGGGCTGGCCGTTAGGTTGTAAGGAGTTCTTGAGGTGGAGCTCCGGGAGAAGGCCGCCATGGCCGCCCTGACCTCAGTGCAAGTGGAGCTGGCATGTGCCCATGCTGAACTGTCTTCTCTTCGGCAGCGGGTCGCCAGCGCCAAGTCCTCCGTGCAGGAGAGCAGGGAGGAGGCACTCCGGCAGTGGACGCTGGAGCGCGAGCACGCCCCTATGCTCCAAATTCTCCGGATCAGGGCCAACATGGCGCCGGGCGCCATTTGCAATGAAGAAGCCCCTCATCCCGACTCGAGTGACAACGCTAGTCACCTTCTTTTCTTCATTGACGTGGTGACATGCCTGGAGAACCGATCCGAGAGAGCTCACGTGCTTGTCGAAGAGAGGAGACGATGCCTGCTCCGGCATGCATTCTCTCGTGTCTTCAGTAATCTCCAGAACACCTACCCCAACTTCGATTTCGACACCGCCGTTGCTCCTGTGCTTGAGGCCATCCGGGGTGACCTGGCACACTTGATGGATGACAAATTGGATGCCCTATTCAGGGCCTTCACCTCCGAGGATGACACAGTGGTGGTCACTGTGGATGAAGGCGACGTGGTGGATGATGGCGATGGCAGCGATGATGCCGGTGACGATGGTGACGACGATGCCGGTGACGATGATGGAGACATCGATGATGGTGACAGCGAAGCCCGCGATGCGTCCGGGGTGACCCGGAGGACGCGGTGAGCGAAATGTCCGATTGAACCCGCACTTCCTTGTCGTTGACCCTACATATGAAAGATCGGGCACGGCCGTGAAGGTTGTAAGAGTATTTTGGGAGGGGAAGCCCCTCATCTAAACAGATTAGTGTTTTTGTTCTTTATGCTAGGTGAAAGAAGTGTTCTCATAAATCCGCGAGTCCTGCCATGAGCCTACTGCTATAGTTTGCCTTTGTCCAGGCCAGTTCCGGACCGAGCCACGAGGTCTTGAGTTCCAGAGGAGCTTGCCGATCCGCCCGAGAGGGCCTCGCAAGAAGCGAGCGTTAGCCATGGAAGGACGTGTCCGCAGCACACGCGCGCCGTGCCCAGCCCCCTCTCGCGAGCAGCTCGCGAGGGGGGGAGTCAGCAGGGGTGAACCCCGAACCAGGGCAAGGAACCAAATCCCAAGAAATCGCACGAATGAGAAAAGACCGTGCTTATCAACAAAAATTCAGCTTCAACTTAAATCCAAAGCCAGAAAACAGCGCTACAAAAAGATAGATTGAAAGCAAATGGCAGCGTCCGGCACCTAGTCTAGTCTTTTTGTCTTCTCAACAGTGCGGAGCTAAGTGCTGCCACTAGTCGTGGGAGGGAGCCCCCAAGGCCCGATGGCAGCACTCCTGAGACTCCGGGGCGTGTACAGCCCCACTCATTATTACGTGAGAGTGTCACGAGCGCAGATCTACACAAGCGCGAGCCTTACTTCATATCGCCACACGAGGGCCCCGCCTTGCACGACCCTCTACCACCACAGGGGGCGACCGATAACCACGACGACACCAGGGGCAAAGGGGATGCCAGCAGCGCCCTCGGCAACCACGTGTCCTCTTTTGGGGGAAGGCTCACCGGCACCTCCCCGGCAGAGGGCCTACCTTCGGGGCATGTCTTGCTCCGTGCGATGCGGGGAGGGGTCTTGCTCCCAGCTCCTCCCCGGCAGCCCCTAGTGCGCTCCCCCTGGCGGAAGGGGGGCCACTGAGCTGGGGGCGCCGTCCGCCACCGTGACCTGATCCTCGTGTGACCCATGTTTAGCATAAGCTTGCTCCTGAGAGATTAGTGGTACCCTGTAGCTATTGTTGCTGGCATGGTTGGTGAGGCTTCCGGGGGGCTCCTGGAAGGCCCCAACTTCTAGTGCCTCCTCCTCCCAGCTTGGCTCGAGGAACGAGCTGGGGTCGTCTTCCAGCGAGTACTCCTGGTCCATCATGCGGGGTACGTAGGCCTCCGAGGCCGTCGCCTCGAAGACCTTGCCATAGTGCCCCACGCTCCATGTCGCTCGACCCAGCGCACCACCCAGAGGAAGGTAGGGCGGCATCCTGCCAGGGCCGTAGGCAGCGACGCTCATACTTGCACTCGTTGGAGGTGGCGAGGGTGCGATTGGGCGTCCGGTGCCGTTGGCCACGACAGTGTCGATGAATCCCAGAGGCACGCCGGGGCGCGCGGGCGCGGCGAGGCCCGCCATGTGATCCGACCGCGGCATGAGGTGTAAGTAGGGAGCAGAAGGGAGGCGCTCCTGAGGCCGCGACGTCCAGTAGTTCAGCGACGCGCTCCAGCCGTGCATCTCGGCCGCTCTACATCAACCAGCATCGTAGTAGCTCGCGAGCCACCGTGAGCGTGGCCCTCATGTTTGCTTGTTCCTGTCAGGTGTGCGGTGCCATGGCCGCGGCGTGGCTTGAAGACCTTGCAGGTGCCCGTACTTGGCGTGGATTAAGGGTGGATGGCGCTTGACCGCGCCGCCCGCGCCCTACAGTGCTTGGCAGAGCTTGTGCTGCCTGGGGCGCAAAGTTGATGTCTTCTTGGGCAGGCGAGGCCGCTCGGGCCAGCCAAGCTCCCCACCGGTCGGCGTTGGTCCTCAGGTCGCCGGACATTGGAGTTGCGGTGTGTCGGTTGATCGATTAGCGGAAGGGAGACTCTGTCGCTCCCCCTACCTGGTGCACACGAAGATCTCCCCCTCTCTAGCTCGCACACTCTATGATCACACGGCGTAGCTCGACGGACCCAAAGAAGGAGAGACACAAGATTTATATTGGTTCAGGCCACCGCTGTGGTGTAATACCCTACTCTAGTGTGGTGTGGTGGATTGCCTCTCGGGCTGAGGATGAACATTTACAAGGTAAGAACAGCCTCCTGAGGAGAGGTGTTCTTGTGCTAGGTGAACTTGTTTGAGGACAAGGATGGAATGGCTCCGATCCAAGATGAGATGCAAGATGAGATGCCTCCCCTTAGCTATGGTGGTGGCTAGTCCTATTTATAGAGGCCCTGGTCCTCTTCCCAAATATTGAGCGGCAAGAGATCCCACAACGTCCAATTTGAAGGGGGGCAGCTAGTACAAGCTATCCTGACAAAAGTAGTCTTCGCCTGCCAAAGGCTCTGGTGATGACGCCTTCTTGGGCTCCACGGTGACCTCCGTCCTGCTGGTCTTGGTCTTGTGGCACCAATATGGAAACCTTTGCATGATGCCTCGGAACTCCTCGCCTGCGCTTGCCTCCTTGACACCAAAGAGGGAACGAGGACACTGTGCTCGTTGGCGCCCGCCTGGTCTTGATCGTCATGGCTTACGTCATTGGAACCTCGTGAGGTTCGCCTTTCCTTGACCTCTCCACCCCTCGCGAGCCAGCCTGGTGAGGCCACCCCTGAGGAGGTCTTTCGTCGTCCGCCTCGCGAGTCTTGGCCCCTCGTGACGGTCTTGAATGTTTGCTAGTGAAGATGGGACGTACGGGGCCACTGGGGGAGCCACGCTGCGGGCCGGAGGCAGGCAAGTCTGGGGACCCTCGTTGATTGCTCCATGCTATATTATCTACTGTTTTGAATGTTTATGGGCTTTATTATGCACTTTTATATCATTTTTGGGACTAACCTATTAACCCAGAGCCCAGTGCCAGTTTTTGTTTTTACCCTGTTTTAGGGTTTCGAAGAAAAGGATAACCAAACGGAGTCCAATTGACCTGAAACTTCACGGAACTCTTTTTTGGAAGGAAAGAAGCCCAGAAGACTTGGAGTGCACATCGAAGGATCTGCGAGGAGGTCACAAGGCAGGGGGCGCACCCACCCCCCTTGGGCGCGCCCTCCACCCTCATGAGCCCCTCGTGGCCCCCTGACGTACTTCTTCCGCCTATATATCTCCATATACCCTAAAAACATCTGTGGGCACAATAGATTGGGAGTTCCGCCGCCAGAAGCCTCCGTAGCCACCGAAAGCCAATCTAGACCCATTCCGGCACCCTGCCGGAGGGGGCAATCTCTCTCCGGCGGCCATCCTCATCATCTCGGTGCTCTCCATGATGAGGAGGGAGTAGTTCTCCCTCGGGGCTGAGGGTATGTACCAGTAGCTATGTGTTTGATCTCTCTCTCTCTCATGTTCTTGAGGTGATACGATCTTGATGTATCGCGAGCTTTGCTATTATATTTGGATCCTATGATGTTTATCCCCCCTCTACTCTCTTGTCATGAATTGAGTTTCCCCTTTGAAGTAATCTTATCGCATTGAGTCTTTAAAGATTTGAGAACACTTGATGTATGTCTTGCCGTGCGTATCTGTGGTGACAATGGGATACCACATGATTCAGTTGATGTATGTTTTGGTGATCAACTTGCGGGTTCCACCCATGAACCTATGCATAGTGGTTGGCACACGTTTTCGTCGTGATTCTCTGGTAGAACTTTGGGGCACTCTTTGAGGTCCTTTGTGTTGGTTTAATATATGAATCTGAGATAGTGTGATGCATATCGCATAATCA
This sequence comes from Triticum urartu, assembly GCF_003073215.2. Taxonomy (NCBI): domain Eukaryota; kingdom Viridiplantae; phylum Streptophyta; class Magnoliopsida; order Poales; family Poaceae; genus Triticum; species Triticum urartu. Next base: position 241,248,511 of record NC_053026.1, on the reverse strand, counting down.
TACCCACGGATACTTGAGGTGACATTGGAGTATCTAGGTGACATTAGGGTTTTGGTTGATTTGTGTCTTAAGGTGTTATTCTAGTATGAAATCTAGGGCTGTTTGTGACACTTATAGGAATAGCCCAACGGATTGATTGGAAAGAATAACTTTGAGGTGGTTTCGTACCCTACCATAATCTCTTCGTTCGTTCTCCGCTATTAGTTACTTTGGAGTTACTCTTTGTTGCATGTTGAGGGATAATTTTGTGATCCAATTATGTTATGATTGTTGAGGGAACTTACACTAGCGAAAGTATGAACCCTAGGCCTTATTTCCACACATTACAATACTGTTTACGCTCACTTTTATCATTAGTTACCTTGCTGTTTTTATAATTTCAGATTACAAATACCTTTATCTACTATCCATATTGCACTTGTATCACCATCTCTTCGCCGAACTAGTGCACCTATACAATTTACCATTTATTGCGTGTGTTCGGGACACAAGAGACTCTTTGTTATTTGGTTGCAGGGTTGCTTGAGAGAGACCATCTTCATCCTACGCCTCCTACGGATTGATAAAACTTAGGTCATCCACTTGAGGGAAATTTGCTACTGTCCTACAAACCTCTGCACCTGGAGGCCCAACAACGTCTACTAGAAGAAGGTTGTGTAGTAGACATCAAGCTCTTTTCTGGCGTCATTGCCGGGGAGGTTAGCGCTTGAAGGTATATCTTTAGATCTTGCAATCGAGTCATTTAGTTTCTTGTTTTATCACTAGTTTAGTTTATAAAAGAAAACTATAAAAAATGGAATTGAGTTTGTCTCATACGCTTCACCTTTTTAATATCTTTCGTGAGTATGATGGAAAGGATAATTGTGCTCAAGTGCTAGAAGAAGAAATCTATAAAATGTTTGGCACTAAATATTTGAATGATGAGCATGATTGCAATGTTGTTAGTATGAATTCCTTGAATATCCATGGTGCTAATGATATGCAAAGCCACAAGCTTGGGGAAGCTATGTTTTATGAAGATGATATTTTTTGTCCCCCAAGTTTTGATATACAAATTTATAATGATAATAACATGCCTCCTACTTATGATAATTATTGTGATGATACATATGCCATAAAAAGTAGTGAGGATTATATTTATAAAACCTGTCATGATTATGGTTACCCCTTTTCTGAACATTACTCTTTTAATGTGGAAACAATTTATAGTATCCAAGTCTCTTATGATACTCCCACTATTATTCATCAGAAGAATTTTTCTTGTGTGGAGAGTAGTAAATTTTCTATGCTTGTAGATCATGAAAAGAATGCTTTATGTGCTGGTTATATTGTTGAATTCATTCATGATAATACTGAAAATTATTATGAGGGAGGAATATATTCTTGTAGGAATTGCAATAATATCAAGTTTCCTCTCTATGTGCTTAAAGTTTTGAAGTTATGCTTGTTTTACCTTCCTATACTAGTTGATTATTGTTCCCATAAGTTGTTTGCTCACAAAATCCTTATGCATAGGAAGTGGGTTAGACTTAAATGTGCTAGTCATATTCTTCATGATGCTCTCTTTATGTTTCAATTCTTATCCTTTATGTGAGCATCATTGAAATCATCATGCCTAGCTAGGGGCGTTAAACGATAGCGCTTGTTGGGGGGCAACCCAACTTTATTTTTGTTCCTTGATTTTTGCTCCTGTTTAGTAATGAATAATTCATCTAGCCTCTGTTTAGATGTGTTTTTATGCTTTTAATTAGTGTTTGTTCCAAGTAGAACCTTTGGGAAGACTTGGGTGAAGTCTTGTTGATCATGCTGTAAAAAACAGAAACTTTAGCGCTCACGAGAACTGCTTCCATTTCTATTTGGAAAGTGCTATTTAGTTAATTCTTTTTGCAGAAGATTAATAGATAAATTCCTCAGGTCCAGAAATTTATTTGAGAATTTTATGAGTTCCAGAAGTATACGTTTGATTCAGATTACTACAGACTGTTCTGTTTTTGACAGATTCTGTTTTTCGTGTGTTGTTTGCTTATTTTGATGAATCTATGGCTAGTAAAATAGTTTATAAACCATAGAGAAGTTGTAATACAGAAGGTTTAACACCAATATAAATAAATAATGAGTTAATTACAGTATCTTGAAGTGGTGATTTATTTTATACTAACGGAGCTTACGAGTTTTCTGTTATGTTTTGTGTTGTGAAGTTTTCAAGTTTCGGGTAAGGATTCTATGGACTATGGAATAAGGAGTGGCAAGAGCCTAAGCTTGGGGATGCCCAAGGCATCCCAAGTTAATATTAAAGGATAGACAAGAGCCTAAGCTTGGGGATGCCCCGGAAGGCATCACCTCTTTCTTCTACTTCCATCGGTAACTTTACTTGGAGCTATATTTTTATTCACCACATCATATGTGTTTTGCTTGGAGAGTCAATTTATTTTGTTAGGATTTGCTTGCTGTTATTTAGAAAAATGTTTTGCATCTTTTATTTCAATAAAAGTGGCATTGATATCCTTTACTATGCCTATTTTATAAGTCTTCATGTTGCTGTTTGAAAACAGAAAGTTTACCGCTGTTGCAATAATTCCCTAGAAAAGTCAGAATGTGATAAAATGTTGAAACCTTTTGAATATTAAGATATGATAAATTTACTAAAGTGGGAATTTTCTTTCATAATTTTTGGAGCTAGGGAAGTATGGATGTTGCAGCATTCTTTACAGACTATCCTGTTTATGCAGATTGCTGTTATGATTGCATTGTTTGCATATGTTTGCTTCTTTAATGATTCTATTTGAGGATAGGACTATTAAATATGCAGAGGCATTTAGTATGAAATGTTGAATAATAATTTTAGTGATTTTCTATAGTAGAGTATGATAAGGTTTTTGCAATGGTTTATACTAACTTATCTCACGAGTCCTTGTTGAGTTTTGTGTGGATGAAGCTTTTGAGATTTAGGGAGACCGTGATATGAGAGGAATTAAGGAGACACAAAAGCTCAAGCTTGGGGATGCCCAAGGCATCCCAAGATAATATTTCAAGAAGTCTCAAGCATCTAAGCTTGGGGATGCCCCGGTTGGCATCCCACCTTTCTTCTTCAACAACTATCGGTTAGTTTCGGTTGATCCTAAGCTTTTGCTTCTTCACATGATGTTTGCTATTATTAGATGTCATTTTATTTAGTTTTGCTTTCTGTTTGAATAAAATACCAAGATCTGAAATTATTAAATATTAGAGAGTCTTCACATAGTTGCATAATTATTGTACTATTCATTGATCTTCACTTATATCTTTCGGAGTAGTTTGTTGTTGCTCTAGCTTATATCTTTTTAGAGCACGGTGGTGGTTTTATTTTGTAGAAATAGATGAACTCTCATGCTTCACTTATATTATTTTGAGAGTTTTAAATAGCATGGTAATTTTCTTAAGTAATCCTAATATGCTAGGCATCCAAGAATAGTAAAAACTTCCATATAGAGTATTGAATACTAAGGGAAGTTTGATGCTTGATGATTGTTTTGAGATATGGGGGTAATAATATCAAAGTTTTGCTAGTTGAGTAGTTGTGAATTTGAGAAATGCTTGTGTTGAAGTTTGCAAGTCCCGTAGCATGCACGTATGGTAAATGTTATGTAACAAATTTGAAACATGAGGTGTTATTTGATTGTCCTCCTTATGAGTGGTGGTCGGGGACGAGTGATGGTCTTTTCCTACCAATCTATCCCCCTAGGAGCATGCGCATAGTGCCGAGGTTTTTGATGACCTATAGATTTTTTCAATAAGTATGTGAGTTCTTTATGACTAATGTTGAGTCCATGGATTATACGCACTCTCACCCTTCCATCCTTGCTAGCCTCTTCAGTACCATGCATTGCCCTTTGTCACATTGAGAGTTGGCGCAAACTTCGCTGGTGCATCCAAACCCCGTGATATGATGCAATATATCACACATAAACCTCCTTATATCTTCCTCAAAACAGCCACCATACCTACCTATTATGGCATTTCCATAGCCATTCCGAGATATATTGCCATGCAACTTTCCACCATTCCGTTTATCATGACACATTCATTATTGTCATATTGCTTAGCATGATCATGTAGTTGACATAGTATTTGTCGCAAAGCCACAGTTCATAATTATTTCATACATGTCACTCTTGGTCCATTTCATATCCGAGTACACCGCCGGAGGCATTCATATAGAGTCATCTTTGTTCTAGTATCGGGTTGTAATCATTGAGTTGTAAATAAATAGAAGTGTGATGATCATCATTATTAGAGCATTGTCCCAAGTGAGGAATAAAAAAAGAGAAAGGCCATAAAAAAGAGAAGGCCCAAAAAAAGAGAAAGGCCGTAAAAAAAGTGAAGGCCCAAAAAAATGAAAATGAGAGAAAAAGAGAGAAGGGACAATGCTACTATCCTTTTACCACACTTGTGCTTCAAAGTAGCACCATGATCTTCATAGTAAAGAGTCTCTTGTTTTGCCACTTGCATATACTAGTGGGAATTTTTCATTATAGAACTTGGCTTGTATATTCCAACAATGGGCCTCCTCAAGTGCCCTAGGTCTTCATGAGCAAGCAAGTTGGATGCACACCCACTAGTTTCTTTTGTTGAGCTTTCATACATTTATAGCTCTAGTGCATCCGTTGCATGGCAATCCCTACTCCTTGCATTAACATCAATCAGTGGGCATCTCCATAGCCCATTGATTAGCCTCGTTAATGTGAGACTTTATCCTTTTTTGTCTTCTCCACATAACCCCCCTCATTATATTCTATTCCACCCATAGTGCTATGTCCATGGCTCGCGCTCATGTATTGCATGACAGTTTATAGGTTTGAGATTACTAAAGTATGAAACAATTGCTTGGCTTGTCATCGGGGTTGTGCATAATGAGAGAATTCTTGTGTGATGAAAATGAAACATGACTAAACTATATGATTTTGTAGGGATGAACTTTCTTTGGCCATGTTATTTTGAGAAGACATAATTGCTTAGTTAGTATGCTTGATGTATTATCATTTTTATGTCAATATGAACTTTTGTCTTGAATCTTTCGGATCTGAATATTCATACCACAATTAAGAAGAATTACATTAAAATTATGCCAAGTAGCACTCCGCATCAAAAATTCTGTTTTTATCATTTACCTACTCGAGGACGAGCAGGAATTAAGCTTGGGGATGCTGACACGTCTCCAACGTATCTATAATTTTTTATTGCTCCATGCTATATTATCTACTGTTTTGAATGTTTATGGGCTTTATTATACAGTTTTATATCATTTTTGGGACTAACCTATTAACCCAGAGCCCAGTGCCAGTTTCTGTTTTTACCCTGTTTTAGGGTTTCGAAGAAAAGGAAAACCAAACGGAGTCCAATTGACCTGAAACTTCACGGAACTCATTTTTGGAAGGGAAGAAGCCCAGAAGACTTTGAGTGCACGTCGGGGGATCTGCGAGGAGGTCACGAGGCAGGGGCGTGCCCTCCACCCTCGTGAGCCCCTCGTGGCCCCCCTGACGTACTTCTTCCGCCTATATATCTCCATATACCCTAAAAACATCTGTGGGCACAATAGATCGCGAGTTCCGCCGCCAGAAGCCTCTGTAGCCACCGAAAGCCAATCTAGACACATTCCAGAACCCTACCGGAGGGGGCAATCTCTCTCCGGTGGCCATCTCATCATCTCGGTGCTCTCCATGATGAGGAGGGAGTAGTTCCCCCTCGGGGCTAAGGGTATGTACCAGTAGCTATGTGTTTGATATCTCTCTCTCGTGTTCTTGAGGTGATACGACCTTGATGTATCGCGAGATTTGCTATTATATTTGGATCCTATGATGTTTCTCCCCCCTCTACTCTCTTGTAATGAATTGAGTTTCCCCTTTGAAGTAATCTTATCGGATTGAGTCTTTAAAGATTTGAGAACACTTGATGTATGTCTTGCCGTGCGTATCTGTGTTGACAATGGGATACCACGTGATTCACTTGATGTATGTTTTGGTGATCAACTTGCAGGTTCCGCCCATGAACCTATGGATAGGGGTTGGCACACGTTTTCGTCGTGATTCTCCGGTAGAACTTTGGGGCACTCTTTGAGGTCCTTTGTGTTGGTTGAATAGATGAATCTGAGATTGTGTGATGAATATCGTATAATCATACCCACGGATACTTGAGGTGACATTGCAGTATCAGGTGACATTAGGGTTTTGGTTGATTTGTGTCTTAAGGTGTTATTCTAGTACGAACTCTAGGGCTGTTTGTGACACTTATAGGAATAACCCAACGGATTGATTGGAAAGAATAACTTTGAGGTGGTTTCGTACCCAACCATAATCTCTTCGTTCGTTCTCCGCTATTAGTGACTTTGCAGTGACTCTTTGTTGCATGTTGAGGGATAGTTATGTGATCCAATTATGTTATCATTGTTGAGGGAACTTACACTAGCGAATGTATGAACCCTAGGCCTTATTTCCACACATTGCAATACCGTTTGCGCTCACTTTTATCATTAGTTACCTTGCTGTTTTTATAATTTCAGATTACAAATACCTTTATCTACTATCCATATTGCACTTGTATCACCATCTCTTCGCCGAACTAGTGCACCTATACAATTTACCATTGTATTGGGTGTGTTGGGGACACAAGAGACTCTTTGTTATTTGGTTGCAGGGTTGCTTGAGAGAGACCATCTTCATCCTACGCCGCCTACGGATTGATAAACCTTAGGTCATCCACATGAGGGAAATTTGCTACTGTCCTACAAACCTCTGCACTTGGAGGCCGAACAACGTCTACAAGAAGAAGGTTGTGTAGTAGACATCAAACGCCGACACCGGCCCTACCATCCACTAGCATCTTTGTGACCTTGAGGTTGCGAATTGTTGGGGAAGCCAACAATGGCAAACATCCTACCGCAGTGGTGCGGTCGGGGAGATCCTCCTCGTCATAGATGATTGGTGTGCGGGACCATTTGAGCGGCTTCCGGGCCTCTGGCGCTGGTTCAACGACATTGATCTCCCATGCCCATCGCTTGAGCTGGCGGTGAGAGGCATGCAAGGATGCACCCCCATCAATGCATAGGGCATAAGTGGCCTTCTGAAACTCCTGCTCACTGGTTTCCTCTTCATCCTCTCCGTCACTCACATCATCACAGATTTCTTTCTCTTGACCCTTGGCGGTCTTTCCTTTGTTTCGAAAGGGTTTGCCTGGGCGATTTGCTTCACCGAATCGGCCCTTACCACCAGCGGCATTCTAACCTTTTTCCTTGTCACGCTTATCATATTCTGCCTTCTGTTTCTTGACAAGCTGCTCAACCTGGTAACACTCCTAAAGGTCGTGGCCCTTGGTCCGATGGATCTTGCAATACGACCCATCACCCTTCCCAGCTTTCTCAGTGACAGCGGCTTCCCAGCAGGCAGCACAAGCGGTAGCCTCCTTGCCAGGGGCCTAAGCCTTGGCCTTCTTGCCGGTACTAGGTGTGCCCGAACCTTCCACAGTCATCACTGCCTTATCTCATGGGTTCTTACTACGCTCCTTTCCCTTTATCTGATTGGTTGATTCATCCTCATCCTCTGAATCAACATTGGTGCAATCTTCCTCTCCGGGCAACTTCCTTCCTTCCTCCATCCGAGCACACATATCCACTAGTGTGAATAGCTCCTTCACAGTCTTGGGAAACTGCATGTTCATCTTGGAACGAATACGGAAGTTGCGCACATTGGACTGTAAAGCTACTATAACGGTTGCCGGATGGATATTTGGAATATTTCTATGAACTTTACTGAATCTGTGCAAATACTTATAGAGAGTTTCTCCTTCCTTGTGCTGGAGAAGTTGCAGGTCGCTGGGCCTACCGGGCTCTTGGTGGGCCACCGGTGAAGGCACCGATGAACTCGTGGCATAGGTCTGCCCATGACGAAATGGAGTTCTCCGGCTGGTGGATTAGCCAAGACCTCACATTGGACTTGAGAGCCAAAGGAAAGTAGTTGGCAAAAATCTTCTCATCTCTTCCCCGGCAGCCTGAACAACGATGGTGTAGATGCTCAGGAACTCTGTCGGGTTCAGTCTCCCGTCGTACTTCTCAGGTATCTCTGGCTTGAACATGCGAACGGATGGCCAACGGACTTGTCGCAGTTCTCGTGTAAAGGCAAGGCAGCCGACCTCGAAAGGCAGGCACCCACCAACACCGAGCGCAGGCTCATCGACGTTGAGGTGGTCGCACCCATCGGTCGGGCAGAGGTCATCGCGGCGTCGATCTGCGATGACGCGTGCATCTCCCCGCCGCCTATCCTCCGGGGCTCGACGATGGCCTGGACGTGCTTGAGGGTCAGAAAAGGCCATCGAGATGTCATCGGAATCTAGATTCTGATGCGCCCGCGCCGGCAGTCATGGTGGGGACTGCACCATGGGGACGGCCCTCTTTGTAGGGCCAGCAGTGCGGGCGGTTGCTGTAGCTTGGGGAGGCTGTGGTGGGCCAGCTCATCGTGAGCCGCCAACTTTGGCGAAACCAAGCAGGCGTTGGATGGTGGAATGCCATTCATCCATCTGCTTCGCTGCTCGTGGAAACCTTCGTAGCAGTTGAGCTCGTGCCATAGCCTCTGTGGCTGTGCTCGGCATAGATATTGATGTTTTCGACCGCACTGTTGCCTGGCTCCTAATAGTTCCAGTGGCGGCGGTGGTGCCGCGTCCATGCTGTTGTGGCACGACCACCTGGGCAGCGGGGTTCCGCGGTGGTGGTGCTCGAGGGTCAGCGGCTCCGTCAAGCGCAGCGGTCTGGCTGGCTCGTCCAGAAGGAGGCGCATGCGCCACGGTCGCTCCCGTGGTGGGGGCGGCGGGAGGGCAATGCACCTTGCGGAGCATGACCGTCGAGGCACTGCTGATGTCGTTCTCCTCTGATATCTCCTGCCCCCATGTCGGCCGCGGGGGAAGTGGTGATGGAGCCACCTACTCCAACCACGTCCCAATAGCGTCCACGTCCTTGTGTGCCTTCGTATCCCCCGCAGTGTTAGAGGCCGCGGGCCGCGGAGGCTTCGAGGTGGATGGATAGGCCAAGGCACCGAACCTCTTCTTGGGCGCCATGGTCGATGGCGTCGTCGAAGATGAAGATGGTGATGAAGATGACGCACCGCGCACGCTTTCAGGTTCACCCAAGCGAGCCCCCTACCAGGCACGCCAAAGATGTCGCGGGATATCCGCGGCCACCTACGGGGCCGGGAGGCCCCTTGCTGGTTCGACATGGGGATGTCGGATTGCACAAAGAGCAGAACAGCGTACGGCAACGCGGTAAGGAGAACACAAGCAATTTACCCAGGTTCGGGCCGCCGCGAGGTGTAAAACCCTACTCCAGCTTTGGTGGATTGATGGTGGAATGGAGATGGTGAAGCATAGCACACTTGCCTGGCAGGGGTTGCCTTAGGGCAGTAGCAACTACGCGCGTATGGGGTTGTGGGTTCATCAACTTTCCAACCCTTTCTACGGTTGCCATGGGCATCCTTTTATAGATTAAGGGGTCACCACAATGGCAAAGTAGTCATTAAGCATTGATATGATATCAAACAGTGCTATCATACCTTACTCTGCGGGCTGAGAGGGCGCATTAAATGCACCGCTTAGTTTCACATCACTGGTTGCCCGGCAAGGCTTGCCGAGCTATCTTGCCTCCTCTGCGCCTGTTCTCGTGACACGTCGCAGGACATGTGTCATCTATGGGTTTCTCCTATAGGAAACGGCTGCCATGTGGCGAATGGCTGCCACTTAATCATCTTGCGTCTTGACACCGCATTGATGGACAATGTGGGTCGTGTTGGAGTGGTTGGTGAGGTGGTTTTTCCTTCGCGAGCCCTGGCAGGCCTTGCCGGGTGCCTCAGGCGCCTACTTCTAGGGGTGTGCTTGGCCTCTTGTCGGGCTCGCCTGCCCGGCAAAGGAGGCCTTCTCTTGGCGATGTCCTGCTTCTCTGGCATGGCCTTAGTCTCTCTGAGCTGCATGCTGGTTCTTCGAATCTCTTGATTCCATGTATCCTGGCTTGGGTTGGTGCTTCGACCTTGCCCTCGTGCCTGGGCACAGTCTGGGAAACAGACGTGGGGTTTGTTGCACCGACAAGACCCAATGAAGAATTACATGAAACAACTCTCCTCTGCAAGGAGGGCCTCAAGGAGTGGGTGATTGTCGGGTGTGGGGCTCCGGCTAACCCTTAAGGTTCAAACACTGGGGTGCGCGTGAAGTCTTTCCCTCCTATCGATCTACGCTCTATCTCACTAAGATCTTGCGGACGAACTCGACGAACTCGCAACAGAGAAAGACACGGGGTTTATACTGGTTCGGGCCACCATTGTGGTGTAATACCCTACTCCAGTGTGGTGGTGGTGGATTGCCTCTTGGGATGATGATGAACAATACAAGGGAAGAACAACATCCTGAGGTTGAGGAGTTCTTGTGCTTTTGGACTTGTGCTGTGTCTCTGGGTCTCTCTCCAAGCTAAGATCCCATCCCCCTACTATGGTGATGGCTAGTCCTATTTATAGAGGCCCTGGTCCTCTTCCCAAATATCATGCGGGAAGGGAGCCAACAATGGCGGGCTAATTTGAAGGGGGACAACTAGTACGAGCCATCCTGACAAAAGTAGTCTTCGCCTGCACAAAGCTCTGGTGGTAACGCCGTCTTGGGCTCCACGATGACCTCTGTCTTACAGTCCATGGTCTGGGTCTTGTTGCATCGAAATGGCAACCTTTGCCTAAGGCCTCGGTACTCCGCGGCTGCGCTGGCCTCCTTTGCACCAAAGAGGAAACAAGGACGCTCCGCGCGCTGGCACATGCCTGGCGCCCGCCTGGTGTCGATCGTCATGGCTCACGTCACGAGATCCTCGTGAGGTTCTCCTCGCCTTGATATCTCCGCTCCTTGTGAGCATGCCTGACCAGGCCGCTCCAGAGGAGGTCTTGCGTCGTTCGCCTCGCGAGGGTCTTGCATGCTTTGTTGATGAAGATGGGCCGTACGGCCTGCTGGCTCAGCCACGCCGTGGGCCACAGGCAGGCAAGTCTGGGGATCCCCGTTCCCAGAACGCCGACAGTAGCCCCTGGGCCCAAGGTGCACTCAGGCTTGGCTTCGCGGCGAAGCCAAGGGTCAAGTTCGGAGCACCGCGGGCCCCCAAAGCCTGCAGCCTCGGTCAATGCGTGGCGGTTGATTGGACGTGGGTGTCCCCCACTACTAGGAAAAGGGCTATAGATAATATGGACACTAATGGCGCACCAGACATGTGGTGCGCCACTACTATATAGCAGTGGCGCACCATGTGTTGGTGTGCCATTAGTGTGATAGACACTAATGGCGCACCACACCCATGGTGCGCCACTACTAACATATTTTTTTTCCAAAAATACTAATGGCTCACCAGGGCACAGTGCGCCATTACTAGTTTTAACTAGTAATGGCGCACCACTCACCCCGTGCGCCACTACTATAATTTATTTTTCCAAAACTACTAATGGCGCACCACCAGCTGGTGCGCCATTAGTAACCAGGGTTACTAATGGCACATTTGTAGGTGGCGTGCCATTAGTAACCAGGGTTACTAATGGCACATTTGTAGGTGGCGTGCCATTAGTAACCTGGGACCAGCTAGATATTTTGGACAGCCACCTACACACCCACTTTCCCCACTTCATTCTCTCCACCTCCTCCTCCAAGCTTGTCTCGGCTGCCTCCTCCTCCTCACCTCATTTGCACCATAGATTCGTCCAAATTAAGTGGTTAAATTACCTTTTTTTGATAGGTAAGTAAGGAGAAAGCTTTCTTTATGTTGTAGATCTACTTTTTTCTCCCTCCAACAACGTGCACATGCACTTTTTATGGCCTAGCTAGATCTATGTACGTTCGTGGTGTTGCATATATGTTTGTGTTTGCAGGTACCAGTATTTGAAATGCGATAGTTGCCAATATTTTGCCGGAATGTTGACTCATTTCCGTTTCGACGAGAATTTTGGCACCATGCATTCTTTTTGGTCGTATTTTTAGGGAAAGTCATGCCAAATTTTTTTCTTGGTTCTAAAATATCATTTTGCTCTACCCCACAGGCGACCATGGTCCGCACGATGACCGAAGGCATCATGAATAGGTTTTTGAGATCCACGAAGGCCGAGATGCTTCAAAAGAACGAGACGGAGATAAGATATCCGTGTCGAAGATGCAAGATGAAGAGCCTTATTGCGGACCCGGATTCCGGGCAGGTGCAGGACCACCTGCTCTTGCGTGGTTTCATGGATGGCTATCGATGGCAAGGTGATGAAGATGACCATGAAGTCGTCCATGGGGGCTGGGCAAGAAATGAGGAAGGGCATCAAGACAACCACCATGGCGAGGGCAGGCGAGAAGACGAAGAATCTCCAAGACATGATCACGACGGTGATGCTGTACACAGTCATCATGTAGAAGATGCCGGACATGATGATGAGGAAGATCAAGATGAAGGGATCATGGAGATGAAGATGCCGGAGCAGACGATGATGGACCATTGATGGGCTGGGTGCAGGACCCTCATATTCAAGAGTTGCTTCTCAAGCAGACGAATAACGCAAGAGCTGCCGCCCGAGAGAAAGCCAAGCTGGATCTACTGGAGATAGACACGGTTACTCCATTGTATGAAGGATGCAGGCCCGAGGATACCCGCCTGAAAGTAACGCTCATGGATCTTGAGATGAAGGTAAAACACAAAATGACCGACGCATGCTTCGACGAGAACATGTCATTCTGGCACGAACGTCTTCCCGAGGGGAACAAGTGCCCTACCAGTTTCAAGGAAGTGAAGAAAATCATGTGTCCTTTGGATTTACCGCACGTGAAATACCATGTGTGCATGAACGTCCTGCTGTTTGATGACAGCTTCGCTATGTTTAACCTTCATCCGCCGCACTACACCTTCGTTCGGCTATTTTCGCTGAGTATGGAGATGCCGATCATTAGAGACAAGACCCCGGACATCGTGATAGTCGACCCCTTCTACACGCGTACCAAGATCTTGGGCAGCGCTGGGGACCAGCAAGTCGCGAGTTCATACCTCGAAGGCGTCATTCTAGCAAACCTAGATAAGGATAACTTCCTCGTGCCTTACTTTCCCGAGTAAGTCATCCCCTCACCGCCACGTAACATATGATTTCTTAGATTTTGATCATTCTTTTTTTATAACATTCCGTGTTTTGTGCAGTGACACACATTGCACACTCATCCTCTTAAGCCCGAAATATTCCATGGCCACGTATTTCGACTCGGACCGTCAGTCGAAGAAAGACTACACAAATATCAAGAACGTTCTTGATGATGTTCTCCCCGGTTCGCCAGATCTGGAGGCACCTTCACCAGGCCAATTCGTATGTACGGCAAGCATATGTTCGCCCACAATACGACGTTCCCCCGCGTCAAGCTGCCGCCTGGCGGTCAGAAGGATGCCTACTACGCCCTCTATCACATGCGGGCGATCGTACGGGACCATAATCACCTTCTTCTACAAAATAATCTCAAAGATTGGGCCGCAAGCTTGTCGGCAATCCAGGACGCGGACATTAGACAAGAATTCTTTCGCATCCAGTTGGAGTTCGCGGAAATCATCCATCAAGATGTCCTTCGTACCTTGGGGCAGTTCTACCTCAGATATCAACCATCCAACAGTGATATAGACACAACGCTACAAATGCAGGCTGACAACGCCCGCGATTTCATGACCATCACGAGAGACGGCGGCTTCATCCACGCTCTGGTCCCTGAGTCGAGTCGAAAGTAGTGATGCTATGCGTAGTTCTGAAATATCGATTAGCTCATGTTCTAATTAAACTTTAATGAACTAGTATGTGTCTTTGGTTTGGACAATTGTTCAACTTAGATGTAATCGATGCTATTTATTAGTAGGACCATGAATTGTACTATTAATGTCTTTCTTTTCTCTTCCGATCCTTTTGTTGCATACTTATATATTGCTTATGTATTGTCTATGAATTGCTACTAAAGTTTTGTTTGGCTAGTGCATAGAGATGCCGTCATATGTCGTGTACAAGGGTAAGGTTCCCGGAGTCTACGACGACTGGTAGGAGTGTCGGAGACAGGTTCACTGTTTCAGCGGTAACAGTTACAAAGGGTACACCACTAGGGCGGAGGAGGAATTTAGATACGCGTGCTATCTAGCGGGAGAGAGGAGGGAGCGGAGGAGGAACCAGATGAAGACCAGTTTCATCGCGATGATGCTCATCGTGATGACCGCAGCTCTCTTCTATGTGATGGTAGTTTAGATGATCGATATCGACTTGTAATGTGAAGACAAACTCGCTACTCGCGGTCTCGAGACTTGTAATGTTCTATCTTTGTTCAGTCTTTTGAATTCGGAGACTAATATGATGAATTGTATTCAGAGACTAATCTTCTATTGTATTCGATGAATCTGTTGTTGCTCTGTGGTGCTGTCTATATTCTGTCCAGTAATATATTTTGTAACCTGTGCAAATATCAGAAAAGAAAAAAAATCCCTAATATTCATACTAGTGGCGCACTGCAAAAAGCACACTAGTGGCGCATCATCAACTAGTGCGCCATTAGTAAGCCAGAGCACATGGGTAAATATGGCCCCCTGGGAGGCATACTAATGGCGCACCGTGGGATATACTAATGGTGCACTGCATGGTGCGCCATTAGTAAAAATTCTAATGGCGTGATACTAGTGGCGCACCTGTAGTGCGCCATTAGTAGCCAAAACAGGTGTGCCACTAGCGGGCCTTTTCCTAGTAGTGTCCGCTTCCCCACGCTACCTCGCTGACTACACGACTTGACAAGTCCCTGCGACATGCAAGGGAAACCATCATTACCTGCGATCGTGGGAGACGCCGGTTGGCCTTCTCTTGCTATAAATGGGGAGGGGGGGCGGAGCACCCATTTCCCATCTCTTGCTCGCTTGCTCGCTTCTTCTTCTCTTCATTGCTTGCTCCAATGGCGCACATCAGAAGGTTCTCCGCCGAAGAGAACGGGAAAGACCCCCGGGATGTCCCGGAGCCACTCCCGCCGAAAAAGAGGTTGATCCATTGCCGTGACGAAGCGGCGATGCAGATGGTGGTGAGGCCTTTGTGTGAGCGGTCTCCTCCAGGGTACCCGCTACCCTCGTACGCCTGAGCCGAGGGCTCAGGAGGACGAAGTGACGAGCAGTGCTGCCCACACTGCATCCGGGGTCACCGCGCCATGGCGACGCATGCCGTCCACGCCGCGGACTCCTCGCACGAGTTGGTGCTGTGGGTGATGACGCCTCCGAGCTCCTGGGTCCGCTTCCCACGGTTCTTCTCCGACGTGATGCCGCCGAGGGGGCCTCTCGACCTCTGGCTGCAGCATGCCGATTGTAGCGCTCCGACGATCGGAGCAAAGATCGAAGTAGTCCCCACTCGCAAGATCTTGATGACTCACGGCTGGGGCGAGGTCGCATGGGTCTGTCGTGTGAGGGGCGCCCTCGCGATCCACTTCGAGTACGACGGCGCCTCCACGCTTTTCTTCAAGGTCTTCGACACCAAGGGTCGTCGCCTGGAGTGCTGCTCCGGAGAAGAACGCGAGGCTGATGCGCGCTCCGCTCGCGGCCACTCCAGCAGCAGCAGCCCTTGGGAGTCCAGCAGTTCTCCTGAGCTCTACGAGACTCTAGAGACGAGCAACGATAGCTACTTCCACCCGAGATCTCACCGTGCTCGGAGCAGGGTTGCGGCGTCCGGCCGCCGCCGCCGCTGATCTGGATGGGGTTGGCGCCGACCTCCCGTGACCCACTATTGATGATGGCGTCCGCCACGGGTGGATGTAGATAGGATCCCCCTTAGCATGAGCTTTTGTTTCCTGCGAAGAATCATGAAACACCCCGTGGGGGCTTGTAAGGATCTGCAATGCCTTTGTACTTATCTTCCTTGTTATGAAGATTTGATGAACGCGTGTCTCCTTAAGGCTCGGTTACCCCTTTCTTTCCTCGCGATAGCTTGTTGCTCTACACTGACAGGTCCCGGTCCCAAGGCGGCTACAGCCGTCGCTGGTATGCCAGGTCGCGATGCCGTGGTCAACGCCAGGAGGTGCGTAGCCCGAGGTCCATTAAGAGCCCCTAAGGCGCGATGCTCAGGAGGTCCCCCTTAGCACCCAAGCGGCCATGGTAAGGAAAGAAAGGAAGATGACTTGGCCGCAATAGGGTTGCTGACTTCGCGGTTATTCCTGATGTTGCGCTAGGGCTGCGTGCCAACTTACGCGACATAGCTAGGCCAGTCTGTATGAGTTTTCCTTCTCTCGAGCTCTTCTTAATGCTGTATGTCCTTAGGTCACGGCCCTCGAGTGAGCTCAGTCGCCACTGGTATGCCAGGTCGCGATACCGTGGTCAAGGCCAGGGGGTGAGGGCTGGAGAGCCAGTAATAGCTCCTGAGTCGCGATGCTCAGGAGCACCCCTTTTAACGCACAAGCGAATAGCACGAGAGAAAAGGAGACTCGCGGGGCCACCTGCTATCCTTCCCGCGGGGTCCCTGTGGATAGGCACAAGAATAAACATGGTTTGCCATTACTGCCGCCTACCTGCCGCTGGTTGGTTCGGATGAAGCGAAGGCACTGAGGGCCTGGTGAGGTGACGTGCACGGCGCTTGCCGCGAGCCAGAGCTCGACCACTCAGATTTGTCGGTCGTGGCAGGGACGGACCCATGAACCAGCGCCGTGCCTGTGTAGAACCCCGAGGGAGGCGATGATCGAGCAGGTGATAGTAGTTGGCAGGTTAAGCATGAAGAGCAGATCGACTTGGATAAATGCAGGAAGATATGGGCCACTGGATCTGGCCCAGGCGGCGTGGGGATGATGCAGCCCAAGGGGCGCCCCCAAAAAGGTAAGCTAAAGACATAAGCAAAAAGGGGTACATGCCACAGGGGCGGACCCGTGTGGCCTGGGAATAGTGCAGCCCGAGGGGCGCTCCCAGCTTAAACGAACTTGGAAGATGTCGCCTGGTTCTGTAGATGAAGTAGAGTTGGTGCAGCAGAAGCCACGCGTTGAAGGAACAGCTCCTCATGAGCCACCGGGAACCTGAGCCTCGGGAGGCTCTGGGGGCTTAGGAGGTTCCCTGAAGACCGTCGCCATCTCTTCCAGGACGGCGAGGTACCCGGCCTCTTGAGCCGCCAGTACACGCTGCAGGTTGCGTTGGTAAGCCGATGCCATGCTCGGCAAGCAGAAGGGCATGCGAACGTAGTTGTGCGGTGGACCCTCACAGCGGCCCTCACGTGATGGCCAGAAGCGATCCTGAGATGCGGCCCTGTTGAGCCCTGGGATGTCGATGCAGACGCGCAGTTCACCACCCTCGCCTGGATGGTGAGCCGCGCTCGGTGAGCTGCTGTCGCCGCGCATGGCTCCTGCGTCTTGTAGCTCTTGGGTGGTCTTGGTGATGAACTCCTAGGTGGTGGGAACTCCTTGCCCTGTGCTCTCCTGAGGAAAGTGTGCCATGAGGCATGCTTCCAAATGGTGCCCAAGCACCTCCCTCGTGAGGTTGGAAAGGTCTGAGGCTCTCCAGGAGGGAGCCCCCGAGTCCTGTCTGAGGAGGGTGTCGGGCGTGCTTTCCTATGCGGTGTAGGGAGGCGCCCTTGGAGCGGGCGCTGATCCTAACGAGGCTCCTGACACGACACCGTCTTCTTGGGGTCCTGCGCAGCGCGGCAGCTTCTTCTTGGGGATGGTCTCTGGTGGGACTTCACTTCTGCTGTCAGGGTTATCGATTGCTGTGGCTTGGAAAGCGTTCTCAAGGGAGCGCACCGCATCCCTTTCTTCACACGGTACCGTGATGATTCCCCTCTTCCCAGCATCTTGAGAATGTTGTAGCCGTGGTGAGTGACTACCATGAACCTGGCCAGGGTCGGGGTACCCGAGGATGGCATTGTACGGCAGGCGAATGTGCATGACGTCAAAGTCGATGAGCTTGGTGCGGTAGTTCTTGCGCTCCCCGAAGGTGACAGGCAGGCGGACTTGCCCTAACGGTGTGGTGGAACCATCAGTCACTCCTGAGAAAGGCTTGGTTGGCTGGAGCTGCTCATAGGGCACTTGGAGGTTGTCGAACGTGTCGACGGATAGGACGTTGAGGCCTGCGCCACCGTCGATGAGAGTCTTAGTGACTTGCACATTGCTGATAACTGGGGAGCACAACATAGGGAGTGTGCCAGCGGTGGCTGCGCACTTGAGCTGGTCGGCCGAGTTGGTGATGGCGCATTGGGACCACCTGAGCGGGCAAGTGGCCGCGAGATTGGGGAGCGCCGCGTTCACCTCGCGACCGAACTGTTTGAAGATGCGCTGAGAGGCTGGGGCCTGAGCACCGCCCGAGATGCAAGCGACCACACGCGGCTGTTGGAAGCCCCCAGCCCCCTCGTCCTGGTGGTGGTCATCGTTCTTTCTCGGTGGCGGCAACGGGGGAAGACCGGCGTTGCCCTGGGGGCGATCCTCACGAGGCGGGTCCCTCCAGGCGCCCTCGCGAGGTTGGTCCTGCCAGCAGTCCTCATGAGGCCGGTCACGCCATTCCTGGCACGGGCCACAGTCGTCCCAGCGTCCGCCTCCGCGTCCTCCTCCGCGGCCGTAGCCCCGGTCGTTGCGCTCGGGGTGTCGACCAAAGTGTTCTTGTGGGGACCCCGACTCATAAGTCGAGATCACCGAATGCACGTGTATAGTGATTCCAGAGATCAATGCTCACTGAACACACATAAGCTAAATAACAAGAGTCTTACATCCATACATATCGTCTTACACAAATTATGACCATTATGGTCAAGTCTTACATAGATAAAGCCACAAGGGCTGAATACCAAATAAACTTAAGCAGTGGAAATCTTCGTTGATAGGTAGAACCCATGCCATCTGCCTTAACCCTACAGGCATTCTGACTGGGAAACGTCCTAGTTCGCATGTTTATCTCCAAAGAACTCTTCTTCGAACTCCTGTTCTTCCATGCCTGGCCAATTAAATAACCAGTGGCAAGCCAATGACTACTTTGAATGTACTCGCAAGCAACCCACGATTGGAACAGGGCACAATGATGCAATGATATAACACTAAGTAGGTAGTTTGCAGAAAGCTTGTTTTGAGTGCAATGACATGATCTGTCAACATGTAAAGTATGCATCATGAGAGTACAGACATCCGTATGAACAAGTAACACTTATCAGAGTTGGACACCAATCCAACTTGATCATTGTGTCAAGTCATCTGATTTAATCCATTTAGCTTCATCAACACACCCACACACACACACGTGGTTTGTAAAATTCTGGACGTAGTTTAAGCAGCACCGCCCAACTGTCCTTGACTGTGGACACGGCTATTCGAATAGTTTTACACTCTGCAGAGGTTGCACACTTTACCCACAAGATCCAGGGAACTTCCGTGTCATCCACGACCTACGGTACCTCAAGTACCTGGGGTAAGCACCCGATCACTATCTTTCCCTAGACGACACTAACAAGGAGTCCACTCGTTGTTCCATATCCTCACGATGTACATCATACGAGACTCACTCGAGATCATAACATCCGAGAGGGGACACAACGGTGTATCCGGTGCCCTGTGAAAATAGTCATGGCCGCCCTACCTGGCACGACCCCATCCCGAGAGAGAGCACCAACTCTCCCCCGTCACTAGTAATGCGGGCTCCAAGCTAGTATCGTCCTAGGTAATCAATAATGCCCTTTCCCATACAAGGGTAGAGTGGTTGCGCATGTAAGGTTGGGACAGTCGACAAATCTTAAATCTAATCCGTTTTCGAAAACAACACACACACTTGCCTCGGTACACCACTTCGTCATCAAGTGGTTACCCATCTCATTATCTCCCTCCGGCATAAGTGGCACCCGACGGGGTTTTCGAAAAGTCTTTTAAAAATACTTTGTCTCCATCACCATGCATATTCCCGTCCCTTTTGCGTAGCAACTACTTTAGCACCCTATCTACTCCCATCGGCATAACCCTCATAAGAAGGTAGGGTCATGCACAATGCAAGTATCAACGAGGAAGTAACGGTGGCAAACCACCCCATGTGGTCACCATAGTATCATGTCTCCGATGCAAGCAATAAAAGTGCTATATGACATGCATAAAAAGGGTTTCATAGACATGGTCAAAGGGCTGCTTGCCTGGCTCAACAAAGTCTTCTGGGTCTTCAAAGTCTTGTGGTCCAACTCCTTCGTCAGCAACGCAATCTATCGTCGCAAAATAATAACGAGAAAATAAGGCAATAATAAAACAGAAAAACCAAAGTGCTTAGAAAAATGTCAACTCATTTTTGTTAAATTCTAGGGTGAAACTAAGAAGGGGAAAATTCCTAGTTTTGGATTTGGAGTCATGGAAATAGTGCTAGGAATTTTAAATGACAGGCATAAATGCTCAAATTCAAATTTGAATTTGAACAGTGAAGATAATTTGGTTTGATAAAAGTGAAAACTGCACCAATAAATAGGTGGGATTAT
Source organism: Triticum urartu (assembly GCF_003073215.2). Taxonomy (NCBI): domain Eukaryota; kingdom Viridiplantae; phylum Streptophyta; class Magnoliopsida; order Poales; family Poaceae; genus Triticum; species Triticum urartu. The sequence continues at coordinate 241,228,055 of NC_053026.1, read as the reverse complement.
TACAAGGATTTAGGAGTTGGAATTATTGCATTTGGGGTGAATATTTAATCCTGTGGAATTTTTACAGGTTTGGCAGAAAAGAGAAAGGGGAAGGGGCACCATGCCTGCTGGGCCAGAACAGCCGCAGGGCAGCGGCCCAGCCAGTGACGTGGCCCAGCCAAGCCAACGCGCGCGCCCGCCAGATTTTTAAACCTGACGGGCGGGGCCCGGCGTCAGTGAGAGAGGGCGCGGGAGAGGGAGAAGACAGAGAGGCTGACGGGCGGGGCCCCTTGTCAGGGTCGTCGTCAACCCTCGTCCGACGGCGGCGAGGCTTACCGGCGACGATGCAGGGCACAACGAGCTTGGAAAAGGGCAGGGACGGACTCAGCGTGGCGTCGCCGTTCGGGTGGAGGTGGAACTGGTCGCCGGGATGGCCTAGTTCGCCGGCGATGAGGTCACGCAGCAGAGGGGCTTCGGTGGTGGCGGTTCCGGCCCTTTCTGGCAGCTACGAAGAGGGGAAACAAGGGGGAAAGGATCAGAGAGCTGCAGGGGTTCCAGATCGAGAGGAAAGGGGGCCGGGGACGGCCTGTACCTCGCGAACTCCAGCGAGCCGAAGCGGCAGAGCTCGAGCTCGATCTCGAGCTCGGAAGGCTCTGGAAAGGAACTGGGGTGCAGAGGGATGATTAGGAGAGTGAGAGAGTGAGTGGTGAGGAGAGGAGGGCTCGGGGAGGCCCTTAAATAGGCGGGTGACTGTCCACCGAGGACTCGTGCGCCGGCGAGCCTGTTGCGGTCGAAGCGGGTCTCGGGGGCTCGTCGGGGCGTGTCCGGGGCGTTTGTGGGGTTGGTCTAGGGTGAGGGGAGAGAAGAGAGGGAAAGTAGGGGGGCAGGGCACCGTGCGTGTGAGCGCGCTCACTGGTGCGCTCGGGCGGCCGGCGCGCGTGCGGGCTGGGGCGAGAGGAGGGAGAAGGAGGAGGGGGACAGAGGCGTGGCGTGTCGCAGACGTCGAGGCGCATTGTCGGGCGCGCTGGGGAGGCCTGTGGTGGCCGGAGGCGGTTGGAAGGGGGCGGCTACAGTGCGGGAGCACACTATAACGCGCTCCAGAGCGTGCAAATGGCCGGCATGCCATTTTTTTTAGTAAAGTGGGCACGGCCAAGCATGTCTGGTAGCTCTAGGGAGGAGTAAAGAAGTAGGAGATGGCCTTGGATGCCCTGGGTGGCCAGTAGGAGAGGAGAGAGGTAGAAGAAGAGGGAGAGAGGGGCTGTCCAAGGAGGTAAATGGGGGCATTTTACCCCTCAATCATTGAGCTGAGGCCAGGGAAGAGTTACTGGAGGTAGGAGAGGACTAGGAGGAGCTATGGTAAAAAGTTGAGCTCAAGGAGAATAGTTTTAGTGGTCAAAATGGTGATTTTTGAAAAGTGGCAGAAGGTGTTTGATAATGGTTTTGGTAAGCAAAAGATTTCCAATTGCCATGAGACTCCACAGGGTGAAATGACACATATAATTAGGGCCTTCCACCAATTTGGAGCTTATTCGGGCAAAGTTGCCAATGCAACTTTTGTAAACCCAAGAAATTAGCAGAAATGGACTTGTGTAGATCTAGTTGAGCAAATCACTACCCCTTGATGCACCACCTGGTGTAGTGGCCTCATTTGGTCATGTGAACATGCTCACAAAAGTAGGGATCAAGGAGAGAAAGTTGGTAGTACAAACTTGTTTAGATTTGATTCTGGTCAGAGAGGGATTTGGGGCATTTTGGTGAGCCAAAATGACCTTGATTGATATGAGGCTTTGCAAGGTGATCACAATATGCATTTGTGACTTGCTGGATTTTCCATGGATTTTTATGAAAATATTTCCTGTAGAAATATTTCAAATCCTTGAAATGGGCAAAAATGGTTTTGGGAGGTTTTGTCCAATATTTTGAACACGACCATGTGTTGAAACTCTTTTATATGGAAAATATATGTCCACTAAGTTTCCCTGATTTTTGTCAAATGTTTTTGAAACAATAATTTTTTTTTCCTATTAAAGACCATTTCCGGCCTTAATAAAAAGATTTTAAGTAAAATAGGAAAATAACTTATAAAATTATATTTTTGTGGTTTATGGGAATCCTATATCTAATAGGTTTCAAATAAACTCTTTGAAATATTTTTCATACCCCAAATCAAGTACTTGTAGTGCAAACCTCAATTCAGGGGTTTTTGGAAAACTTATTTTTGAAAATACTATTTAGCCAAATTATTTTTGTAAGAAAATACTATATTGCACTATACACATGGCATGATCATTGGGCAGATGTTTGGAGCAGGGATATGAAGTACAGAAGGTGGAGTAGTTGACTTTAAAGAGCACTTGAAAATCACACAGAGAAAACCAACTCCAAAATAAAAAGCAAAATAATGCAAAAGTTTTTGTTGTTCCAAATTTTCATGCTTTATTAATGCAAATGAAATGTTACAAAAAGCAGGGTGTGACAGTTCTTCCCATATGGCTCTGAGCTCTTGATAGTCGCTGGTGTTGTGGGTGTTCAAGCTGTGGAAGGCGCAGAACGGACGGCCGTTCTTGGATGACTCGGGCTGATCTCTGCCTCGCTTGGTGTAAGGCTCCGCTGCGAGCACCACTGCCTCTTTGCGCTTAACGTCCTTAGCCTTGGCCTTCTTCTCCTCCACTCCTGCAGCTGGCAGCTCAAGGAGAGAGAGGCGCACCTCCTCAGCTCTTGCGCACTTGGTCGCCAGGTTGAACAGCTCCTGAGATGTGCAAACTCCTCGTGGATAGCCAGCTCTTCCTTCATCTTGACGTCTCGGACGCCGTCTGAGAACGCGGAGATGATGGCTTCATCCATGACCTTGGGGATCTTGAGGAGGGTGTTGTTGAAGCGCTGGATGTACTTCTGCAGGGTCTCTCCTGGCAGTTGTTTGATGCGGCATAGATCACCCACGGCCGGTGGGCGGTCGCGAGTGCCCTAGAGATTGGCGATGAAGCGGTCGCGCATCTCGTCCCAGGAGGAGATCGAGCCATGCTGCAGGTTCAGGAGCCAAGAGCGGGCTCCATCCTTGAGAGCCATGGGAAACCAGTTCTCCATGACTTTTTCGTCGCCGTAGGCCGCTTCGATGCTCAACTCATAGAGCTGCAGGAACTCTACGGGGTCGGCGGTGCCGTCATATCAAGGAGGTAGATCTGGCTTGAACTTGCCTGGCCAGGCGACACTACACAGCTCAGGGGTGAAGGCGCGGCAGCCAGCCGTGGTTGCCGGGGCCCGCTTTTGAGGTAGAACTTGGTCTTGGCGAGGTCCGCGATGCGCCACTACAGGTGGCCCGCGGTCTTGACGAGGTGGCGCGGGGAGCACCAGTGCAGCTTCTCGCGGCCACGGGATTTCTTGGCAGCTTCTTTCTTCACGCGCGGGCGCCGGGCATGGTGGATGACGCCACGGAGGCGCGCGCCTTGGTGCCAAGGCTCCGTCTTGGGGTTGAGGCGGTGGAGGCACGACATGAGCCCCGTCGCCCGCGGCTGGTTGAGGGGGAGGCAGAGAGTGGGTCGGCGTCGGAGAGCCCCCTGCGGCACGGACGAGCTCGGCGACGTGGTCGAGCCACTCCTCGTAGAGGTCACCGACGGGTCGGTAACGCAGGAGCTCGTTTGCCGCGATGAGCACGGCCCGTGCCTCCATGGGAGCACGGTGCGCGTGAGACAAAGAACCAACAGGGGTGAGTGATGGAGTAGCGGTGCGGCCGTCCTGCCGCACCGAAGGATGCTACGAGGATGCCTGCTACTCGTTCACCATCGGGCCGGTGGCAGCATTGGTGGCGGGAGACGGAGAACGACGAGGTGGCCCGCCGACGAGAGCCGTCTGAGCGACGCGGGCGGCAAGGGCAGCCGGACGCTCAGCTCGAGCACGGCGAGCATCCAACATGGAGACGACGAAGCCACAGAGCGTCGGACTGATGGAAAGGAAGCTTCGGCGCACCCCTACCTGGTGCGCCAAATATCGGATGTGGGGCTCCGACTAACCCTTAAGGTTCGAACACTGGGGTACGCGCGAAGTCTTTCCCTCCTATCGATCTACGCTCTAGCTCACTAAGATCTTGCGGACGAACTCAACGAACTCGCAACGGAGAAAGACACGGGGTTTATACTGGTTCGGGCCACCATTGTGGTGTAATACCCTACTCCAGTGTGGTGGTGGATTGCCTCTGGGGCTGATGATGAACAGTACAAGGGAAGAACAGCCTCCTTAGGTTGAGGTGTTCTTGTGCTTTCGGACTTGTGCTGTGTCTCTGGGTCTCTCTCCGAGCTAAGATCCCATCCCCCTACTATGGTGGTGGCTAGTCCTATTAATAGAGGCCCTGGTCCTCTTCCCAAATATCGAGCGGGAAGGGAGCCAACAATGGCGGGCTAATTTGAAGGGGGGGCAACTAGTACGAGCCATCCTGACAAAAGTAGTCTTCGCCTGCACAAAGCTCTTGTGGTGACGCCGTCTTGGGCTCCACGATGACCTCCGTCTTGCAGTCCATGGTCTTGGCCTTGTTGCACCGAAATGGCAACCTTTGCCTGAGGCCTCGGTACTCTGTGGCTGCGCTGGCCTCCTTTGCATCAAAGAGGAAACAAGGACACTACGCGTGCTGGCGCCCGCCTCGTGTCGATCGTCATGGCTCACGTCACGAGAGCCTCGTGAGATTCGCCTTGCCTTGATATCTCCGCTCCTCGTGAGCCTGCCTGACCAGGCCGCTCCAGAGGAGGTCTTGCGTCATTCGCCTCGCGAGGCTTGGACCCTCGCGAGTGTCTTGGATGCTTTGTTGATGAAGATGGGCCATACGGCCTGCTGGCTCAGCCACGCCATGGGCCGCAGGCAGGCAAGTCTGGGGACCCCTGTTCCCAGAACGCCGACAGTGATGTACTTTGATGGAGCCTTCTCGCTACAAGTCTCCGGGGCTGGAGTGCTGCTTGTCGCACCCGTCAGAGAGCACCTCAAGTACATTATGCAAATGCACTTTCCCAGGGAAGATGCTACCAATAACAAAGTAGAATATGAGGGACTGCATGCCGGCCTCGAGATCGCGATAGAGCTGGGAATAAAAAAGCTAGTCATTTGTGGTGATTCCCACCTCATTGTAAAGCAAGTAAATAAGGATTACCAGAGCCCGCTGATGGAGGCATATGTGTAAGAGGTAAGAAAGTTGGAGGAACACTTTGATGGACTGCAGGCAGAGCACGTACACCATGCAGAGAACAACATCGCCGACCACCTATCAAAGTGCGCTGGTCAGAAGCTTCCTATGGAGCTAGCAACTTTTGTACTTCATCTGACTCAACCGTCAGTCTCTCCATCAGTGTTGGTACGGAAGAGAAGAAAATTGAACACTGGAAAGCATTTCCCAGCAGAGCTCCCTCGAGCCACCAGTGAGAAGGTTGCCGGGGAAAGCCCTATGTCAGTTGGTGAGTTGCATTCTCTGGTGGAGCCTCGAGTTCTCGTTGTTGAGATTAGCGGTTGCATGACAGAGGAGATGAATTTAGTCCTCATTGTTGAGCCTTAGTGTCCGACATGGGCGCAACATATAGTCCAATTCTTCCAAACTGGAGAACACCTGATGATCCAGAGGAATCTGAAAAAGTGGCTCGCCAATCAAGTATGAACCAGTTTGTAGATGACACTCTGTACAAGAAGAGGCCAAATGGTGTGAAGTTGAAGTGTATTGATAACCCACAAGTATAGGGGATCATTTGTAGCCTTCTTGATAAATAAGAGTGTCGAACCCAACGAGGAGCTAAAGGCAGAAAAAATATTCCCTCAAGTTCTATCGACTACCGATACAACACTACGCACACTTGATGTTTGCTTTACGAAAACAAGCATGAAACTATTTTGCAAGGATAAAACTACGAGTACTTTGCAAGAATAAAACGATAGATAAATTGCAAGGTAATAAAAGTAGATAGCTTTTGTCAGCAAGAAAGTCATCTGTCCCTAGGCAATCGATAACAAGTACCGGTAATCATTCTTGCAATTTTATATTAGGGAGAGGCATGAGCTAACATACTTTCTCTACTAGTATCATATGCACCTATGATTGGAACTCTAGCAAGCATCCGCAACTACTAAAGATCATTAAGGTCATGAAACCCAACCATAGCATTAAGTATCATGTCCTCTTTACTCCCATACGCAACAACCCACCTACTCGCATTTAAGCTTCTATCACTCTCGCAACCCACCATAAGTGAATCATGAACATATTGCAACACCCTACAGTGGGGCCCCTCCCGTTTGCTCGAGACGGAGGGCACTGTAGGACAGCACTATAAATAAAATATACAATCCTACCAACCAAGATCACGATTAACCCATAGGACAAAACGGATCTACTCAAACATCACAGGATAACAATAGATCATTGGGAAATAATATATGGAGTTGAGCACCTTGTTTAAGTAGAGATTACAGCAGAGAGATGGGAGGTTACACTACTGCATAGAGGGGGAGAAAGTTGGTGATGACAGTAGCAAGATTGTTGATGTAGATCGCTGTCATGTTCCTTGCCCTGGTGGGACTCCGGCGCCACCGGGAGAGAGGAGGAGAGAGCCCCCTTCCTTCTTCTTATTCCTTGTCCTCCCCCCCATATGGGAGGAGAGTTCCCCCTATGGTCCATGGCCTCCATGGCGGCGGACGGGTCGGAGGCCCTCCGAGATTGGATCTCCCTCTCTGTTCTCTTCTGTTTCACGTTCCCCTAATCTGGCCAAAAACCGTTTCTTATATTCCGGGAGACCATATATAACTCTGAGATTTTAACATGATTTTTCTATGGATATAAGATTCCTTGCGCCCGAAGTAGAGCTCCAACTGGCGTTCGAGGAGGGTACAACGCACCACCATGCACTAGGGGCCTCTGGCCCGCCCTGGTGTCTTGTGGGCTGTGTGGGCCTCCGTTTGTGGTGATTCCAACTCCCACAAATAACATATATTCCAAAATAATTCTCTGTAAATATTTTATTGCATTTGGACTTCGTTTTATATGGATATTATGTGATACAAAAAACATGCAAACAACAGGAACTGGCAGTGGGCACTAGATCAATATGTTACTCCAATAATCATATAAAAATTTGCCAAAAATATGTGAAAGTTGTATAATATTGGCATGAAACAATCAAAAATTATAGATACGACGGTGATGTATCAGCATCCCCAAGTTAATTCCTGCTCGTCCTCGAGCAGGTAAATGATAAAAAAGATAATTTTTGATGTGGAATGCTACCTACCATAAACTTGATCATATATCTAATCATGGCATGAATATTAAGACATAAGTGATTCAAAGCAATAGTCTATAATTTGATATAAAGACATTAATACTCAGGCATCCCAACAAATAACCATGTCTTTCAAAATATCAATGCTAAAGAAAGCTATCCCTACAAAATCATATAGCCTTGTCATGCTCTGTCTTCTTAACGCAAAGTATTTATCATGCACAACCCCGATGACAAGCTGAGCAATTGGTTCCTACTTTTTAATGCGCATAAGCTTTTTCAACCCTCACACAATACATGAGCGCAAGCCATGTTTATAGCACTACGGGTGGAATAGAGTACGAAGATAGGTCTAAATACAAAGAAGACAAAAAGTAAGAAAGTCTCACACCGATGCGGCTAACCAATGGGCTATGGAGATGCACATCAATCAATATCAATGGGAGGAGTAGGGATTGCCATGCAACGGATGCACTAAGAGCTATAAGTGTATGAAAGCTCACTATGAAAACTAAGTGGGTGTGCATCTAATCCTATAATGAAAAGTTCCCACTAGTAAATGAAAGTGACAACATAGGAGACTCTCCATATGAAAAATATGGTGCTACTTTGAAGCACAAATGTGATAAAGGATACTAACGATGCCCCTTCTCTCTTTTTTTTCTTTCTTTCTTTTATTTTCTTCTTTTTTCCTTTTTCTCTCATTGTCGGGAGCCTCATCCCGACTTGTGGGAGAACCATAGTCTCCATCATCCTTTTCTCACCGAGGCACTGCTCTAAAAATGAATAATGATGATCATCACACTTCTATTTACTTATAACTCAAAAGAAATAAAAATTACAACTCGATACCTATGACAAAGTTTGACTCTATATGAATGCCTCTGGCATGTACCAGGATGTGCAATTATCTAGTGTAACATGTATGAAAAATGATGAACGGTGGCTGGGCCACAACTACTATGTCAGCTATATGATCATGCAAAGCAATATGACAATGAATGCTCAAGTCATCAAACAGAAGCGGTGGAGGTTGCATGGCAATATATCTCGGCGTGGCCATGGAGAAGCCATATTAGGTAGTTATGGTGGCTGTTTTGAGGAAGATATAATAAGGCTTATATGTGATAGAGCGTATCATATCACGGGGTTTGGATGCACCTGCGAAGTTTGCAGCACGTCTCGATGTGAGAAAGGGCAATGCACGGAACCGTAGAGGCTAGGAAATTGCGGAAAGGTAAGAGTGCATATAATCCATGGAGTCACATTAGTCATAAAGAACTCATATAATTATCGCATAAGTTTATTAGCCCTCGAAGAAAAGTACTACTACGCAGGCCCCTAGGGGGATATATTGGTAGGAAAAGACCATCGCTCGTCCCCGACCACGACTCATAAGGAATACAATCAATAATAAATCATGCTCCAACATCATAGCATGAAGAGTGACTATACGTGGATGCTTTGGGAATCACATATCTTAACACCAATATTCTTACTAAACAAAACCATTTACTAGTACCCCCCACATATTCCATCACTATATCGCAAAACTATTGCAAGGAATCAAACATATCATATTCGGTGATCCATAAGTTTTATGTAGGATTTCATGACTAACCATGCAAATGACCAATTCCTGTTGACTATCTTAATGGATCTAAGTGAAGCATGAGAGTTTAATTCTTTCTACAAAAGACCATGCTCTAATAAATATAAGTGAATCAAAAGAGCATTCTTCGAACAACAGTTTTCTATGTGACGAGAAACAGGCAATCCAAACTTCAAATGATGTAAGTGAAGCACATGAAGCATTCTATAAAGCCATACTCAAAAGATATAAGTGAAGTGCAATGAGCATTCTATAAATCAACCATGGACTATCTCATACCATCATGGTGCATAAAAGAAAAGTGAAAAACTAAACACAAAAGACGCTCGAAGATTTGCACATATCACATGAACGAAACGAATCCGAAAACATATCGATACTTGTTGAATAAAGATGGGATGCCTTCCGGGGCATCCCCAAGCTTAGACGCTTGAGTCTCCTTGAATATTTACCTGAGGTGCATTGGGAATCCCCAAGCTTGAGCTCTTGCCTCTCATCCTTCTCCTCACATCGATACCTCCTCGATCTTCGAACACTTCATCCACACAAAACTTAACCGAACTTTTAGTGGTGGGGTTAGTGAATATGGCTATGAAATCCCATCATGTAGTGTTGTAACATTATTTTATAATTATAAACAACCATTACCCACTATATGCTATCACAATTCGATGGCCCAATGAGGCTTCAATAAGAATTCAAACATACACAGATAATGAAGCTATAACAGCAATCTGTGAAAACAGGACAGTCTGTAAGATTTGAACATCCACCATACTTCTCTAACTCTAAAAATTCTGAAAAATTTGGACAAAATAAACAACTTGTATAGAAAGACAGTACAAAAAGTTTCAGAACCGTTTGACGTTCTAGTAAAAAAGGTAAAATCGCACACTACAGCCAAAGTTTTTGTTTTGCACCACACAAACTAACAAGCAATTTAGTCATCCTAAAGGCAAATTTTGGCACATTATTTTTATAATACAATGGAATTGTACAAGGGGATAATTATTTTTGTTGAAAAGTTTATATAATTAAGATTCATAAAGTTTCGATGGCATGAACAAAGTGCAAGGCTAGCTCCCGCTGCCACGGTGCTCGTCTATCTCACTTTCACTTTTCTTTTTGTGAAGTTTTAAGTTCCCCTCTATATTTCTTATAACTTTATAAAAGAAGTCAACAGAAATAAATGACTCTCTGAAACTTCCGGGTTGTCTCCCTGGCAGCACTTTCTTTAAAGCCATTAAGCTAGGCATAAAGTGCCCAAGTAATGGATCCACCCGGATCCCAAGGTGTATCAAAGCCAATTTTAATTAACAATGATTTGCCATTTAGTAATGATAGTAAAGCAACATATATCATGCAATGACAAAGTCTACCTCTCTTCCTATGCATGGGCATGTCATACAAGAATAATTCATGCACATCAAGTAAAGGCCAATACATAGCATAAGCAGTTTCTTGCAATTTTATCGTGTTGGAAACATAAAGAGGAGAAGATATAGTACCTCTCTCATAATAATTGCAAGTAGGAGAAGAAAGCACATGCATATTATATTCATCAAAATCATCATGTGCAATGGTAGAATGCAACCCATCAATGTAATCCTTAATAAGTACAAACTTCTCCGATATAGTGTAGTTTGGAGAATTCAAAAAGATAATTGGACTATCATGTGTGGGTGCAATAGCAACAATTTCATTCTTAACATAAGGAACTATAGGAAGTTCATATTCATAAGCATAATTCATATTGGCATCATGGCCACAAGCATAGCAAGCATCAAGTTCACCAAAAAGGGATATTTAAAAGAATCAACGAATCATAGCAATTATCAGCATTCATCCTTTGGTAAGCATGAAGGGACACTAAATAATGTATGAGTTGGAGGGTTACTCTCATTTTAAGGTGTGCACGGGTAGCTAATTGATACGTCTCCAATGTATCTATAATTTTTGATTGCTCCATGCTATTATATATTCTGTTTGGATGTTTAATGGGATTATTTATACACTTTTATATTATTTTTGGGACTAACCTATTAACCAGAGGCCCAGCCCAAATTGCTTTTTTTTGCCTATTTCAGTGTTTCGCAGAAAAAGAATATGAAACGGAATGAAACCTTCGGGAGCGTGATTTTTGGAACAAACGTGATCCAGAGGACTTGGAGTGGACGTCAAGCAATCAACGAGAAGGCCACGAGGCAGGGGCACGCCTACCCCCTAGGCACTCCCTCCACCCTCGTGGGCCCCTCGTGGCTCCACCGACCGACTTCATCCTCCTATATATATAGACATACCCTGAAAACATCCAGGAGCACCACGAAACCCTATTTCCACCGCCACAACCTTCTATACCCAAGAGATCCCATCTTGGGGCCTTTTCCGGAGCTCCACCGGAGGGGGCATTGATCACGGAGGGCCTCTACATCAACTTCAATGCCCCTCCGATGATGTGTGAGTAGTTTACCTAAGACCTTCGGGTCCATCGCAAGTAGCTAGATGGATTCTTCTCTCTCTTTGGATCTCAATACAAAGTTCTCCTCGAATCTCTTGGAGATCTATTCGATGTAATTTTCTTTTGCGGTGTGTTTGTCGATATTCGATGAATTGTGGGTTTATGATCAAGTTTATCTATGAACAATATTTGAATCTTCTCTGAATTCTTTTATGTATGATTGGTTATCTTTGCAAGTCTCTTCGAATTATCAGTTTGGTTTGGCCTACTAGATTGTTCTTTCTTGCAATGGGAGAAGTGCTTAGCTTTGGGTTCAATCTTGCGGTGCTCGATCCTAGTGACAGAAAGGGAAACAACATGTATTGTATTGTTGCCATCAAGGATAAAGAGATGGGGTTTATATCATATTTCATGAGTTTATCCCTCTACATCATGTCATCTTCCTTAAGGCGTTACTCTGTTCTTATGAACTTAATACTCTAGATGCATGCTGGATATTGGTCGATGTGTGGAGTAATAGTAGCAGATGCAGGCAGGCGTCGGTCTACTCGTCATAGACATGATGCCTATATACATGATCATACCTAGATATTTTCATAATTATTCGCTTTTCTATCAATTGCTCAACAGTAATTTGTTCACCCCGTAATACTTATGCTATCTTGAGAGAAGCCACTAGTGAAACTTATGGCCCCCGGTTCTATTTTCCATCATACAAGTTTCCAATCTTTTTTATTTTGCAATCTTTACATTCAATCTATATCATAAAAATTGCAAAAATATTTATCTTATTATTATCATCTCTATCAGATCTCACTCTTGCAAGTGGCCGTGAAGGGATTGACAACCCCTTTATCATGTTGGTTGCGAGGTTCTTATTTGTTTGTGTAGGTACGAGGTGACTCGCGCGTGGTCTCCTACAGGATTGATACCTTGGTTCTCAAAAATTGAGGGAAATACTTATGCTGCTTTGTTGCATCACCCTTTCCTCTTCAAGGGAAAACCAACGCATGCTCAAGAGGTAGCAAGAAGGATTTGTGGCGCCGTTGCCGGGGAGATCTATGCCAAGTCAAGACATAGCAAGTACCCATCACAACTCTTATCCTCCGCATTCATTATTTGCCATTTGCCTCTCATTTTCTTCTCCCCAACTTCACCCTTACCATTTTATTCGCCCTCTTTTCCGTTTGCCTCTTTTCCGCTTTCCTCGTCGTTATGGCTAGTCCTTTATCTACTCCTTTGTCTCCCGATATTGAAGTTCTTAATTCTAAACAAAGGGAGGGAGAAAATCTAAAAGATGCTTGGTACAAAATTTGCAATGCACAAAATAGATCTACTAGGAAGCAATCTACTTCCGTTCTTCTTGGCAATTTTTATGTAGGCATCACTCCTTGGAATAGATATATTCTTGATACCATTACCGGAGGAAATTTCTTGGGGAGCCATACTTCTAATTCTTATAATGCCACGATAGATTTGTTTGGCCCACCACCTCTTTTGGTTAATGGAACTATTTTAACTTTGGAACACGTGATACAATGGCTTGAGATTGTTGAAAATAAAGTTGCCACCGTAGAGTTAATTGAAAATTTGGATAGAAATATCCATAACCAAATTACCCTATACGGATCTAAGGTAGGAGTTGCTCTTAATTTTTTTAAAGAAAAGGAATCTATGGTTAATGAAAAGATAGATCAAGATTCCACTAGAGTTGATAAAATTGAGGATAATATTACCAACCTAGGATCTGCCTTTTCTTCCGTAAAAAATACTCCTTCTAATGCTAAGATTGCCAAATTGATGTATGTTCCTAAAAATAAGGGTGAAACTTCTAGTAAGGGAAATGCGGACCTCAAATCCATAAGTGTTCACCCCCACTTTCTCACTATCCTTAAGGAACCTTTATGCTACAAATGATTTTCTCGATTTCGTGCCTAGGAGTTTCATAATTTTTACCTAATATTAAAGGACGGAGGCTTTCATAGTTCTTCATACATCACCCTTTTATATCCGTTGATTTTATAGTTAATCATAAAGATTGACGGATGAGATTTAATAGTAGATCTATCTTTTCTACCTCCTAATAATAAATAAATAAATAAATAAAGGGGCTAATAAAGGGGCTATTGCTTCTTCCTCCATTTTTTTGTCCATATTTTCGTACGTCAAACCATTCCGTCCGTGTACCTGTCCGCTACTCTTTCATCTTATTATGGAAAAATCATATGTTGCTCGGCTGGGCCTGCGAGCATCAACTGGGCCATGTCCACTTGGGTCTTCAGCTCCTGACCTGCTCATGTAATGAGAAAAGATTCCTGCGTTTGCATCACTTTTTTTCTTCCTCTATGTTTGGATGGATTTACCCCTCCACCACCTGTCGTCCGGGAGCTGATTTTTTTCATCCTTCGTCGGTGCGACCCGCCGTGCCCATATAGGAATCAATCAAACCAGTCGTGCATGTATAGGAACCAATCAAATCAGCCATGCCCGTATAGGAAGCAATCAAACCATCAAGTCGTATTAGTAACAGACTCTTGCAATCTATCAGGAAAGATCTGGTTCTCTAGATCGATATAAACTAGGGAACATGAATCCACGATCAAATTGCACGCATGCACTCGCACTGATCATGTTCATGGCGGCTCTGCCACAGACGCGGAGGGAAGGAGTCCTTTACATTCCCCTCTTCAACGATAACTCGCGAGATCGTTGTCTCGTCGTGATGTAGGCTAAGTGATCGAGACGAGAGGGAAATCCCCGGCAGGAAGGGTGAGCGGAGGCGGTCATCCTCCTTGATCTATGCCCCGAGCGAGGTGGCTGTGCGAATCATGGGCTACAGCAGCGACGGTGGCTTCTTTTGGCAAGTGGCCGGTCGCTCGACCCCCCTCCGATCCCGCTGTAAGAACCGGTGCTTCTTTTGTCATGCGTGCCCCATTGCCACACGGCCTTCCCAGCAACGCAGAGCAGCTTTCCCCATGGAGCCCCACTTCCCCTGCACCAGCGCATGGATGAGCAGCAGTACGGCGGGACTCACCACCCGCTCCTCCAAATCGGAGCGCAATGGCTGCCGATCAACGGAGCAGGTTTGGGTAAGCGCAATCTTGCAGGTTGCATAGGAAAAAGACGCTCTGGTGCCTGCAGTATGGCATGGTTTTGCCCTGACCTTGGCGCAGAGAAGGAAAACAGCGGGTACTCCATCCCCCGCAACATGGGTGCTCACTTCTTCAATGCATGAATGAATGAGACCATGACCAGTCTCACTCATAGGGTGGCCCTGTGTCACCTACATCGACGTGTATTCCACAAGGTATAGGCTAATTAGTCAGCCAGGAATCTCGGTAAATGTTTGAATTTAGCTACATGCTGTGATGAAGTTTGAAGTCAATGTCTGGTGTTGAAATTTGCGGGTCGCGCATCAAACTACCAATGTTCATTCTGCACTCCAGACACTATTACCGTGCATCACGGCGGTCAGAGCCTAGGCAAGACATATTAACTTACACAAGTACGAAGGCCAAGCAAGGGACTGGCCATACATTTTTTGAGGGAAGGGACTGGCCATACTGTCGTTAATTCTCATGCATCCACTCATCTTTTAATTAATTTTTTCATCCTGTATGTTTAATATGCCTTGCAAATTAAACTTGGCATTGCTAATGTTTTGCTCAGTTTGTCTCACTTTTGTTATGTATTAGATTAACTTTTTCTGGATCACATTTCACAAGAACGGCATTGTTAGATATTGATTTCTTATTTGGATATTGTTTAGGTCTCAATGGATTTGATTTTGACAGTTACATGCCACGCCTTGGTGCAAGTTCTATCCAATGCTACTCCGGACAAGAATAGGTCCCGTGCTTGACAATGGCTAGGTTGAATGCACACACATCTGTTTCTAGAATGTTGCCCTCTTGTTATATGCAAAATAAACTATTGTACTTTATTAACCTGAATCTGTACAATGGTTGTTGACTAGAAATTTTTTCTTAAACGCTTTCCATTTTACTTCCATCCTTTGAACCATAATTAAGAGATTCCGTGGAATTATTTGAGTTGATTAATCCTAGCTTTATTGTTTATTGTCATAGGAAGTGTGAAATAATATAGTTCTACATTCTCTCCATGGAGAGACATGATGCGAAAGAGGACTTTACTAGAGATGGTGAGCATTACTATTCAACAGCAGGATGAAGAATTAACTTATTAATTTTCTTTTTAGTGGAATTAACCAGTTAGTTATTTCATTGAATAACTTTGAACTAGCTACTATTTTTAAAATGATGTGCCATGTTGAAATAGAGGGCGTGTATCTGTTTGGGTTCTTGAGTCATGCATATTGGGCATGGGGGTTTGATTTTTTTTTCTCATGTTGCAATGCACTGACATGTTTTCGATTTTCTATAATTTTCATATAACAACACACGGGTTATCTCTAGCTTGATGTCTAATTTTCTATGATGACCATAAGTTCTGCAGGTGTAACAAAACATACAAGTTGCTGGCGGTGCACGACACATCCTCGCGTTTTCATACATTTTCCCAGTAACAACGCATGTCCGTTGATCTCAAGAGATAAATGTCAAAACTATTGACTAAATAATATGAATATTGTATACTAATAATATAATTTGTATGTTAGTAAAATTATTGTAGGTATTATATTCTCAATGGTTTGATTTCAAGGTGCTATTTTATTGTCCCGTTGCAACACACGGGCCCTTTTGCTAGTTAATAAAAAGAAAGAAACTCCTAGGAGTTATAGTTGTCTTATTGAAGAATTGCCTACCAAATATGGCAACACCTAGATCTATCCTCGTTTTTATGCGTAGATAGGGGCGTTAAACGATAGCGCTTGTTGGGAGGCAACACAATTTTATTTTTATTCCATTCTTTTTGTTCCTGTTTAGTAATAAATAATTTATCTTGCCTTTGTTTTGGTTGTGTTTTTTGTGTTTAATTAGTGTAACAGCCTGTATTTTTTCCCTTTCCTTTTTTCTTTTGATTTAATTGGTTTTTGCTCTATTTTTCTTTTTTGGAGTGGTTATGTGGCCTTGTCACCTGGGAAATCAGCTTCATTTCCTCTCCCAAGTGGCTTATCATCCTAAAAACCTTGCCAAGATCATGTCACTCCACTACTTGACCAAACCCTAATTTCTTTTCTAGGGAAAATTCATTTTCCTATTAAAGGAATAACCCTATCAGCCCTAGATTGTGAAGCAACCTATATTTCTGTCCATCCAAAAATCCCCAAATAATTCTTATAATTTTTTTTGGGTCATATCTTCATCAAATATAGCAAAAAATTGAATTGACCGCATTTTCCATCATGCTCAATAAATTCATTTCCTATTCGGTCCTAAATGGCACATTGTGAAGCAAGTGCTATTTATCCTTTCCCATTTGCCCCCAAACTTTTTGGGCATGATATATCATACAAATAATTGTCCTGTGCCAAAATTCAACTTTATTGGCCTAGCCACACTTCCTCAGTGATTTTTCAAAGTTCCTGTCTGAGGGAAGCCTTTGTGAAGGAAGTGCTAGCTAGGTTTATCCAAATGAGTTGAAATTTTGCATGCCTCTTCTTGTGCTCATATCGTTGCTCTCCTCCAGAATTCAGCCCCACCCAATCATCTATGTGAGCACAACATCAAATCTTTGATTCTGTCAATATTTTCAGGTGTGAAGCAAGTATATTTTATATTGCTTCATTTTGCCTGAAAATTTACCAGGGAATTCTCCAACCCAATTAACTTATCTCCACCAAATTTGGCACCATTTAAACTAGCCAATATTTCTCTAGAATTTTTGCAAGATTCTGGTCGGTGAAGATAGCTGTGAAGGAAGTACCATTTTGGTAAATACATTTGGTATGAAACTTTTATAGAAGCTTCATATGGTCAAGTCATTAAGCCTTGCCAAATTTGAGCTCAAGTTGATGATTCATGCGAGTACATCATCATGCTCAAGTTTTTGGACCATTTTGGTCAGTGGCAAAGCATCTATATCAACCATTGGTCCAAATCACCTCAAATTTCACAGGACTAGAGTCCTTCCTATCCTAAACCTCCCAGACAGCTTATTTAGCCCTTAGTATTTATCTGTTGATCACTGCATCATTGTTCAGATTGATGTAGTAAACTTCAGAGCTTACTTACCATTTACCCGATTTACCTTTAACCGAGCTACCACCGCGGTTGTAACCTCCCCAGGGAGGACTTACCACTAGACAACGTTTGCCAACCCTTGGCACCTTCTCCTCGCCAGCTCACGCAGTGACCACCGTTTTGGCACGCTCTGGCCGCACCCTAGAACGTCTTCTTGCTCGGGCCCCTCCTCTGCTCAACGTCTAAGCGAGCACGGGCATGTCCATCGTGTTCCCTGCGTCGTCGCCATCCTCCTGGAGCTGCCTCCCCCTCCGTCCGCTTCTTAGTTGGTGCTCGTCGCCGCGCGCCCATGGGCGCACTATGGCCGACAAAGCATTCAAGGCGTTTTGGCTCGGTTTCTCGCCGTCGTCTTCCTCCTTGTGGCTCCGTTGGCCTCCTCTGCCCCGTGAGACGCTCCACTGCTCCTCCCCCGTCGTCTACCAACGAGCTCGGGAGCACACACACGCGTCCGCGGCGACGCCAGCTCGCCCCCTCCTCCTCTGCCTATTTAAGGCCACCCCGAGACCCCCCCCCCCCGAGCTCACCAGCCTCCTCACCTCACTCCTCTAGCCCTCCCTGACCCCTTCTCTGAGATCCAAGAGTTCTCGAGCCATCCTATGGCCGCCTCGGCCGCCGACGGCCTCTGCTTCGCTTCTGACAAGCTAGGCCTCCCCTCTCAACCTTAGCACGACCAGTCGCCTCCTCGTTCACCAGTACACCGTCCCCTTACTCACCTCCTCCTTCGGTGGTCCACATCCCCGAGTTCATCATCGTCAGAGCCGCCGACCATTGGCGTCGGAGTTCTTCTCTTCTCGATCCTCTCCGGCGGCTGTGCTCTGCGGGAATGGGTGCGCCTCATCTCCCTGATCGCGCCGGTGGCCGGAGCGCTCCCTGAGGTGGCCGGAGCAGCCGACAGCCGTCGCCGGAGTTCCTCTTCCTCGGCCAGGCATGGGTACGAGCGAGGACAAGGAGACGAAGCCCCCTCCCTGCCAGCTGGCCGCGGACCCCGCTCGTCAGCTGCACCACCCGTTGACCCGCCCTCGCTAACGTGGATTAGTGGAAATGTATTCCGTGGAATGCGTTTTCGCTAATCAAAAGTGTAAGAAGCTGCGGTTGTGGGCCAGAATACGCTTTCACTTCACCGAAAGCGTATTACCTTGAGTACACCTTCTATTTTTCCAGCTGAGGGCCTATTTGTGAGGATTTTTCTTACAGAAAGGTCCCTGGCAGAAAAACATTCATATCTTTTTCATCCCAACTCCAAATGAGGTGATTCCAAAGCCCACGTCTTCGTTTCGTCAAGCCCGTTCTGTTGGTTTCATTTTCTCTATGGTTTGACACTGTGAAAATGACCTTTTTGCCCCTGCCCTTGTTCGGCCCCCTCCGAGAGAGTACGTTTTCCGGCGATCCTTTCCGCGAGTTTCTCGCACTTTCTCCCGGTGATTTCTTCCACCCCAGGCAAGCCACACCCTCCATTTGCATCACTATAATGCAGTGACATGGTTTAATATATCGTAACTTGTTTAAAATATTGCTCGGAGTATTTTTTGATCTTGCTGTTGCCAAGCTATTGTTTGGATTACTAGGAGTTATGCTTGCAGTTGATGAGTATCATGTTGTCATGGGAGTATTAGTGGTTGGTATTATGATTATTTCCATGATGGTATCTGTTAATATATATTGGAGTATTACTTTGGATATCATGCTGCCTTTGGATTATTAGTGGTTAGTACGATTATTTTTTATGATGCTAGTTGATGTTCTGTTGCTTGGAGTATTAATTTGCATGTCATGTTGCCTTTGGATTATTAGTGGCTTCTATGAATAGTTTTCATGATGATATCTGGTATTATTTTGGAGTATTAATTTGCATATCATGCTGCCTTTGGATTATTAGTGGCTTTTATGAATATTTTTCATGATGATATCTGGTATTATTTTTGAGTATTAATTTGCATATCATGCTGCCTTTGTATTATTAGTGACTAGTGTTAGTTTCATCATGATGCTAGTTGATATTATGTTTTGGAGTATGATGATGGAGATGATGCTTGCATGTGGATCATAGCTGGATAGTTAGTTCTTGATATTTGAGTAGTAGTATTATTGTTCTTGGATTCATCATGATAGTAGTGTTATAATGTCCTCGGAGTATTTTGATATGACGATATTAAGCTTTGGATTAGTTGTTGGATATTGCTATGACTTGGATTATAGGTAAATAGATGATATCGGAGTATCAGTCATTACTATTATATTTTGGGGATAAATTCCGTCATTAAGTTGGTCATTTGCCACTGAATCGGGCTTTCTCCGGTGCAAGCACATTTTCCTTTATGGGAAGGCCCTAATGCGGTCTATTGTCATGCCTCTTGCCGGTGCCTCCAACTAGGGAATGTTATGGGCGGGCGGTACCCTGGCCCGGTAAGCAGACATAACCTTGTGTGACCGTTGTTGTTGTTCTGGATCCGGTCCTCGTGAGGGATGTTTTGGCCATGATGGTGGTTGTTGTGTCTTTGTTAGACACGGGGCCACCCAGGACTAGCCTAGTGGGGAGTGAGTCAGATTGGCCGGGAGAGTGTCATGGCAGTAGATCGGTTTTGTTAGAATGTCGTTGGTCCACCCGAATGGGATTGCGAGGCCATGGATTCCGAGGTGTGGGTAAAGTGCGCTACCTCTGCAGAGTGTTTGTGCTTAATCTATCGATAGCCACGTCCTCGGTCAATGGGCACAAGTTCGTACTAGGTCACACCGTTCGATCAACACTCACATCACAAAATGACTTATAGGTGATTAATATGTTGATACGTTGAGCAGTACATATTGGCAGGATGTTGATGATGATGTTGGAGACCAAGTGTTGGTAATGGTAGTGATCGCCGTAAGGATCACGTTGGAGACCAAGTGTTGGTCATGGTTGTGATGGCCGGAATGATCACCGTTTGGCTCTGATCACGAGGTGATCGAGAGGGTATATTGCTTAGCCGGTTAGCCAAGAGTGATATGGTTATGGATATCTGAGATGGTGATTTATTAGTCTTGTATCAGTTTCATACCATCCTTAGTAGTTGTTTCATCATAATACTTGTTAATTTAATTAACCTATGAAATGCTATGTTATTGTCTTGCCTTGATGTTTATGGTTGTTGTGAGCTTGCAAGTACATTCAATGTACTGACCTGGCATGCCATGCCAGATTGCAGGTGATGCCATGATTGATTGATTGCTTGTCGATGGTTGTCGTGCGTGCGAGCTAGATCGTGTCCCAGCCAGAGTCCCTGCGGAGTGGAGTGCACCACCTTCGTCGTTGTTCCACTACTAGAAGTATTCCGCTGCTACGAGTTGTTTCGCTGCTAGCATAGAGCAAGTGTAGTATCGCAGGTGTAGTGTTGTCATGCTAATGTGCTTCTTTGTAACATCAGACCCTTGTATTATTATTCTTGTAATAAGAGCTGATTTGTTCTAGGTCAAGCAGTGCCGTATTCTAGAGACTTCTCCTTGATCTCTGGGCTGGAATACGGGGCGTTCCAGTTTCTCTGAGCCGGGGTGCCACAATTAGTGTTTGTGCCAAGTAGAACCGTTGGGAAGACTTGCGGAAAGTCTTTTTGATCTTGCTGTAAAAAACATAAACTGTAGCACGCACAAGAATTGCTGCCATTTTTTGTTGGAGAGTGATATTTAGTTAATTCTTTTTGCAGATGATTAATAGATAAATTTCTCAAGTCCAGTAATTTATTTTAGAATTTTTGGGGTTCCAGAAGTTGCGTTAGTTACTGATTACTACAGACTGTTCTGTTTTTGACAGATTCTGTTTTTCGTGTGTTGTTAGCTTATTTTGATGAATCTATGGCTAGTAATGGAGTTCATAAACCATAGAAAAGTTGTAATACAGTATGTCTAACACCAATATATATAAAGAATTAGTTCATTACAGTACCTTAAAGTGGTGTTTTGTTTTCTTACGCTAACGAAGCTCACGAGATTTTCTTGTTAAACTTTCTGTTGTGAAGTTTTCAAGTTTGGGTAAAGATTTGATGGATTATGTGTAACAACCCAAATTTTCAATTTGTAATGTTATACATTAGATCATCATTGCATAACATATTTTATTGCATTTTGGTTGATCTAGAAATTTCACGCAACTCAAGGACCCTCGGAGAGAGTTGGGGATTTCGTTATTTTCATATTTGAGTTTCTCAAATTTTGAAAATAGGATCATTTGGTTTTATTTATTTTATCTTCAATTATTTCTATTATCAAAATATGAGAGAGGGAATAAAATGACTTTCCCAAAATAAAGAAATATTGAGGATTTAATAATAAAATCAAATAAGATTTTATTTTGGTTTTATTTGCTATTTTATTTGAATTTAGGAAAAATGCGCGCTTCTCAAAATTGCATTCAGGTCCCAAATAAATTTTCATCCTGTGCGGCTTGATTTTAGAAGCGAGGGAAAATTTATTTCGGGATTTTTGGAGTCCGTTTAGTATTCCTTTTGTTTTTTCTGAGCGTAATTATTTAAAAAAAAGGGGTCTGAACCGACTCTCGGCCGTAACCGGCCAGGACTCCACCTGGACGGGGCTTTAATTAGCGCCACCCGAGGCCCGGGAACAGCCCAAGCCACGCCCCGCCCAAACCCTAACCCTAGCCCCGCGCCGCCCCGCCGCCGCCACCCGCTGCCCGCCGCCGACGACGACGATCGCCAAAGCCGCCGCCGTTCGCCGGAGTCGCCGGAGGTAGACCTCACCGCCGCCGGTTTTTCTCAGAAACCGTTCGGTTTTCCGTCGGTTTCGGTCGGTTTTTTAGTTCGTTTTTTTAAATAGATCGGTTTTTCCGGTTTATTTAATTAGCGAGTGTTCGCTCGTTCGTTCGTTTTAACGAACGCATTCATCGTTTAGATCCAGTTAATGAACTTCCGTTTGTTAATCTGTTCGTCGTTTTCTTTTTCTAGGATTAAATCCGCGATTTTTCTGATCGCGATTGTTGATCTGTTTTTCGTTCTAGTATAACTTTTCGCTCGTTTATCGGAATCAGGCGATTCAAGCGCTTGGAGTTTCATCTCGAAACTGTCTTTTCGTTTAACCAACTCAAACAAGTTTTTGCCTTAGTAAAATTTGCCCTAGATTCAGATTAGTAAATGAAGCTTGTTTCTTTTGCCGTTTGTCTTTCGTTGCTTCGTTCGATTTGATTCTTTTTGCCAACCGGAGTTCTTAAGTTGAATTTTCTAGTTAGATCTCTTATTTGAGTTTTACCTATGCGTTAGTTGAGTAATTATTGTATGCTTGTTTGTTTGCGATTGAGTACCCGGAGTGCGCCGCTTGCTACTTCGAATCGCTAGGTTTCACGGATCATCAGCAAGGCAAGTAACACTTTGATCATACTTCCAATTACCCAGTTTTATTGCATTAGATCAATCCTCACACATTGCATGATTAGGATCTAATTACATTGTGGGTCTGGGAAGTAGTTGAGGTAGTACCTATTACCTGTTATTATCAAACCTTTGGGAGTTAATTCTATGTTTGCTTATTATGCCATGCTATGCTAGTAGACGTGGATTGGGTGAGTGAAATCCATGACAAATGTGAGATTGTTAAATTAAAGGTTTATCTAAGGTGGCAACTTAAATACACATCTGGGTGGATTGAGGCACCTGGGTATTCCAACGATTACCTGTTTTTCTTGGACCGCCACCCAGGCTCAAAGGATCATGAGATTATTCATGCTAGAAACTTCCGTGTGCAGCCACAAGCTACTATGGGCTCTAGCATAGTTGATTAAGTCGTGCGAACTCTTACGGTGGTAGACTAGCAGATGTAGGGGAAAGTAGGTGTAACGGTCTACCCGATCGTAAGGTGCTAGCGCTTCTGAAAGACTATGTCTCGGTCATCCATTTCTCAAACACCATGTAGTGCAAGAATCCCAACGGAGGAGATCTAGTATTGTGGGGAAAAGTGCGCAAACCTCTGCAGAGTGTATAAACTAATCATGGTTAGCCGTGTCCTCGGTTATGGACATCTTGAGTATCTAGTACCTGGATTATCATGTGAATCTCATCATGTTACTCTAAAATTAATTTTGTTGGGTTTTGTTTAATGATGATGCTTAATTGGGATTGAGAGTGCTGTCGACCATTCTCAATGTTTAACAACCACCATGATAGTTAAATAAAATTTATTTCTTTGTAGTAGGGAAAAATTGGCTTTACGCAAAACTGTAACCATGGAGCTTTCCACCAGCCAAATATGCATGTAGTATAGCCTTATTCTTCCATTACTCTCTATGTATTACATTGCTAGCATATTCCATGTGCTGACCCATTTCGGGCTGCAATGTTAATGTTGCAGACTTTTCAGACGATGATTAAGGTGCCTTTAGGTCGTGGTTCTATACTCAGTGATGTCGTTGAAGTTGATGGACTCACTTATCTTCCAAGCCTTCCGCTGTTATCGTTATTAGATGGCCTTAAGCCATATTTTTTGTAATAAGTTCTCTTTTGAGACACTCGATGTAATAAGTGTGTGATTGCTACTCTATTATAAATCCTTCAAGTAGTGTGTGGTGTTAGCATTATTGATCCAGGGATGACACCTGAGCACAGAGATTGAACCGTTTGAGGTCTGGTTGCTACAAGATGGTATCAGAGCACACGCTGACTGTAGGACACGACCACTAAGCTAAAGCCCTAGATCACTACTCACTCTCTTCTCATTCTGACTTCTCATCTTTTCTGCTCTTTTAGGATGGCGGATGCAAAGAACAAGTTCACGCAATCGGATGAAGATACACCCTTTGGACGTCACTTGAAGAAAGTCACTAGATATATGAACATAGGAGTACCAAGCTTCATCGGGACCTACAACGCCACTTTACCGGAAGAAGAGCGCTGCATGATTCAAGTTCAAGTTCCAGGAAGGACGTTCATGCCAGTCAATGAACCCATAGAGTTTTCTTTTGATGCACCAACCCATAGTCTAGGAAAGAGCATGGTAGCTCACATCGCCATGGGACGCATTGGAGATGTTTACCGCAATGATCTCAAGGATACTATCTACCAGATTTGTGGGCGCCAAGATGAGCATTGGGAGATGATCAGCACCAGGAAGGGTAGATCAATTACAGATTTTATCCAGGAGTTAAACCAGCACATTCGACGTCAGGAGAACCAGATGTGCGCCGACATGATAGATCTAAAGAAGGCAAGGACAAGAATCAAGGAACTGGAGGAAGAACTCAAGGCTACACGTGAAGATTATGAAGAGGAAATTGAAGTACTCATGGATAAGAATGCCGACTTAACAATGAGGATCGGAATATTTATGGGAGGCCCTACACCAGTAGAAGAAGACGAAGAACCCAAGGAGATTCGCCCGGAAGACTACATCATCATCGACGACACCGACTCGGATCCAGATGATAGCAATGATGACTGTGTTGATGAAGCTGGAGCAAATATAATGGAGTCTGCAACCGAAGAATATTTCTAGTAGACCACCACAACCGTAGTAGTAGTCCACCATGTAAATATAGTAGTCCGACCACTTTTGCGATAGATAGATCGATTGTATGCCCTTGTTTGATTGAATGAAGTGAATTGTTTGCTTTTGCCTCATGTGCATATGGGTAGTGTTTTCTCTCTAGACCCCTCTCTATTCTTAAATCTCATCTTTTCTAAACCCTCAGATGCCTCCGAGACGTGACCCCAGATTTACCTTCCCACCGGAGCTCACCCAGTTGATCCAGCAGCAGAACACATTGATGTAGTTGCTAGTCCAGAATCAGAATCAGGGGAACAACAACAACAACCCACCACCACCACCACCTGTTGACCACTTAGCCCGTTTTCTTAGGCTGAATCCGCCGGTGTTCTCAAGTAGCACCGAGCCGATAGTAGCAGATGATTGACTTCGTAAGACAGCAAGGGAGTTGACCACTACAAGATGCACAGATGCAGAAAAGGTGAAGTTTGCCGCACATTAGCTTGAAGGACCCGCAACATCATGGTGGGAGAATTTCACAGCCACTTTCCCTGTCGACACTGTCACGTGGGACCAATTTCAGCAGGCTTTCCGTACTGCCCATGTTTCAGCAGGAGCTATGGCCATGAAGAAGCGAGAGTTTCGCAACTTGCGCCAAGGAGGACGGACAATTGGCCAATATGTGGAGGACTTTACTAAGTTAGCACATTATGCCCCAGATGACGTAGCTACGGATGCAACTAAGCAGGAGAAGTTTCTGGAAGGACTGAAAGATGAGCTGAGCATGCAGTTGATGGTAGCAACCTTCAACAAGTACCAGGAGTTGGTAGACTGTGCTCTTATGATTTAAGGGAAGCAGCAGCAGATTGAGACCCGCAAGAGGAAGTATGGACAAGGGAAGTACAATTCAGGAGCTCAGCAGAAGCCACGTTTTACCCCTAGACTAGGAGGACATTTCAGCATACCCATGGAGGAGGTAGCTCGCACAATCACAATGGCACCAAGAATGGTAATGGGAATGGAGGAAGCAACGGCCAGAACCGTACCAACCCATCAACCCTAGCCAAGAGAGACCTGAGCCAAGTCACTTGTTTGAAGTGCCAGAAGACCGAACATTATGCCAATGAATGTCCTGAATCCCAGAATGGAAATGGCAATGGAAGCTCTGGGAACAAGCCGAACCCTTTCAATAGGGGACAGGTGAACCACATTAACGTGGAGGAGGTTGAAGAGCAGCCGGATGCTGTAATCGGTAAGTTTTTGGTTAAGTCATTTACTGCACTCGTTCTTTTTGATACTAGTGCATCGCATTCATACATATCTAGGGGATTGGTGGATAAGTATAATATGCCCACCAAAGTTCTTAGAACACCTATGTTATTAAGCTCACCAGGAGCGGAGTATATGGCTAGCCAAGGATGTTTCAAGTGCCATTCAGTATAGGTAGGCATGTATTTCCCTCGGATTTAATCATTTTGGAATCACAAGGATTGGATGTAATTCTGGGTATGGATTGGTTGTCGATGTATGGAGGAAACATCGATTGCGCCAGTAAGTCTAGCTTGCTTACCACCCCAGAAGGGAGAAGGATCAAGTATGTATCCCGACATGTGCCAAAAAGGACTCAAGTAAATTGTTTAACAGGAGTTGTGCAGGAGGAAGTACCAGTGGTGAAGGATTTCCCTGATGTATTTCCAGAGGAGTTGCCAGGCATGCCACCGGATAGAGATATTGAGTTTTTGATTGAGCTTTTGCCAGGCACAGGGCCAATATCAAAGAGACCATATAGGATGCCCGCAAAGGATTTGGTGGAGATTAAGAAGCAGATTAAGGAGTTACTGGATAAAGGATATATTCGCCCAAGTTCTTCGCCTTAGGGATCACCAGTACTTCTAGTGGAGAAAAAGGATGGATCGTTAAGGATGGTTGTTGATTATCGAGGATTGAATGAAGTAACCATCAATAACAAGTACCCACTACCAATGATCAATGATCTGTTTGATCGATTGCAAGGAGCTAAGGTATTTTCCAAGATCGATCTGCGATCAGGATACCATCAGTTGAAGATTCGAGAACAGGATATACCTAAGACGGCTTTTACCACCAGGTATGGGCTATACGAGTATACCGTTATGTCATTTGGTCTGACTAACGCACCTGCATATTTTATGAACATGATGAACAAAGTATTCATGGAGTTTTTGGATAAGTTCATCGTGGTGTTCATTGATGATATCCTGGTATACTCGAAGAATGAAGAGGAGCATAAGGAGCATTTGCGTTTGGTACCTGGTAAGCTCAGAGAACATCAATTATATGCCAAGTTTAGCAAATGTGAGTTTTGGTTGAAGGAAGTTGGATTTCTCGGACACGTTATATCTGGAGAATGTATAGTAGTAGATCCCACTAAGATTGATACCGTGACAAATTGGGAAGCCCCAACAACAGTTGGAGAGATCCAGAGTTTTCTTGGACTCGCAGGATACTACCGGAGGTTTATTGAGAATTTTTCAAAGATTACGAAGCCTATGACGGAGCTGTTAAAAAAGGATACCAAGTTCATATGGACTGAGGAATGTGAGGCTAATTTCTAGGAGTTGAAGAAACGTTTGGTTACATCACCTGTGTTGATTTTGCCAGATCAGACCAAGGATTATGAGGTGTATTGCGATGCTTCACGTCGAGGACTTGGAGTCGTGCTTATGTAGGAAGGAAGAGTTGTTTCATATGCCTCACGATAGCTTAAGCCTCATGAGTTGAATTATGCCACGCATGATTTGGAGTTAGCAGCCGTAGTGCATGCATTGAAGACCTGCAGACATTTTCTCATTGGAAACCATTGTGAGGTGTATACAGATCACAAGAGTTTGAAGCACATTTTCACACAGAAGGAGTTGAATCTCAGGCAAAGGAGATGGTTGGAGCTCATCAAGGATTATGATATGAGATTGCATGATCACCCCGGAAAGGCTAACGTAGTAGCTGATGCGTTGAGTCATAAAAGCCATGTTAACACACTAATGACGGGAGATTTACCAAGGGAATTAGCCGAAAATCTCCGAGAGCTATGTTTGGAAATAGTACAAAGAGGCTATGTAACAGCATTGGAGATTCAGTCTACTTTGATGGATAAGGTCAGAGAAGCCCAGAAGGCTGACAAGGAGATTGCCTCTATAAAGGAGAAAATGAGCAAAGGAAAAGCTAAGGGATTTCGTGAAGATGAGCACGATACCTTATGGTTTGAAGACCGTGTTTATGTGTCTAATGATTCGGAGATCAGGAAGTTAATTCTGCAAGAGGCCCATGATTCACCATATTCGATTCACCCAAGAAATACTACGATGTATTTGGATTTGAAGGATACCTTCTGGTGGACCGGAATGAAGAAGGATATTGCGGAGTATGTAGCAGTTTGTGATGCATGCCAGAGGGTAAAAGCTGAGCATCAGAAGCCAGCAGGATTGCTATAGCCATTGCCGATACCAGAATGGAAGTGGGATAAGTTAGGCATGGATTTTATTACAGGTTTACCCAGAACTCGTTCAGGCTATGACACAATATGGGTTGTAGTCGATCGTTTGACAAAGGTAGCTCATTTCATTCCAGTGAAGACTACCTATACCAGTGCAAAGTTGGCAAAGATATACATGACCAGAATCGTATGTCTGCATGGAGTTCCAAGGAGCACTGTATCAGATAGAGGAACCCAATTTACCTCAAAGTTCTGGAATCAGTTGCATGAAACTTTGGGTACCAGGATAGAATTCAATACAACTTTCCATCCGCAGACAGATGGACAGACTGAGAGAGTCAATCAGATTTTGGAGGATATGCTAAGAGCTTGTGCGCTAGATTACGAATCTAGTTGGGACGAGAATTTTCCATATGCAGAGTTCTCTTACAACAACAACTATCAATCCAGTTTGAAGATGACCCCTTTCGAAGCCTTGTACGGAAGGAGGTGCAGGACCCCATTGTCGTGGGATGAAGTTGGAGACTGCCAGTTGTTTGGACCGGATCTGATTAAGGAGTCTGAACAGAAAGTGATATTGATTCACGATAGGCTTAAGGTAGCTCAATCCAGACAGAAGAGCTACCAGATTCTAAACACAAGGAGATAGTTTACAAAGTCGGAGACCGAGTTTATCTTTGAGTATCTCCACTTCGAGGAGTTAAGCGCTTTGGAGTTAAGGGAAAGTTAGCGCCACGTTTTGTAGTCACATACAAAGTTTTGGAGCGTATGGGAGAAGTAGCCTATAAGTTGGAATTGCCCGAAGGATTGTCAGGAGTTCACGACATGTTCTATGATTCCCAGTTGAAGAAGTGCCACACAGATATGGCTGATATACCGCTGAGAGATATAGTGCCGTTGGAAGCAATTCAGTTGGACCGTGATTTGACCTATGAGGAGAAACTAGTCAAGATTTTAGAGTATGCCAGTCGAGTCACCCGCAACAAGGTTACAAAGTTTTGCAAAGTTCAGTGGAGCCACCACACGGAGGATGAAGCCACCTGGGAGTGAGAGGAAGAATTACTAAAGGACCACCCTCACCTATTTTCTAGCCAACCCAAATCTTGAGTGCGAGATTCATCTTAAGGGGGTAGGTTTGTAACATCCCAAATTTTCAATTTGTAATGTTATACATTAGATCATCATTGCATAACATATTTTATTGCATTTTGGTTGATCCTAGAAATTTCACGCAACTCAAGGACCCTCGGAGAGAGTTGGGGATTTCATTATTTTCATATTTGAGTTTCTCAAAGTTTAAAAATAGGATCATTTGGTTTTATTTATTTTATCTTCAATTATTTCTATTATCAAAATATGAGAGAGGGAATAAAATGACTTTCTCAAAATAAAGAAATATTGAGGATTTAATAATAAAATTAAATAAGATTTTGTTTTGGTTTTATTTGCTATTTTATTTGAATTTAGGAAAAATGCGCGTTTTTCAAAATTGCATTTAGGCCCCAAATAAATGTTCATCCTGTGAGGCTTGATTTTAGAAGCCGGGGAAAATTTATTTCAGGATTTTTGGAGTCCATTTAGTATTCCTTTTTTTTCTGAGCGTAATTATTTAAGAAAAAAAGGGGTCCGAACCGACTCTGGGCCGTTACCAGCCAGGACTCCGCCTGGCCAGGGCTTTAAGTAGCACTGCCCGAGGCCCAGGAACAGCCCATGCCACGCCCTGCCCAAACCCTAACCCTAGCCCCGTCGCGCCGCCGCCAACGTCGCCCCGCGCCGCGGCCGCGCCACCCGCGCCGCCCCGCCCCGCAGCCGCCCCGCGCCGCCACCGCCCCGCCGCCGCCGCCGACGATCGCCGGAGCCGCCGCCGCCGCCGTTCTCCAGAGTCGCCGGAGGTAGACCTCGCCGCTGCCAGTTTTTCTCAATAACCATTCGGTTTTCCGTCGGTTGCATTCGGTTTTTTTAGTTTGTTTTTTTTAAATAGATTGGTTTTTCTGGTTTATTTAATTAGCGAGCGTTCGCTCGTTCGTTCATTTTAACAAACGCGTTAATCGTTTAGATCCAGTTAACGAACGTCCGTTCATTAATCTGTTCGTTGTTTTCTTTTTCTCGGATTAAATCCGTGATTTTTCTGATCGCGATTCCTTTTCCGTTTTTCGTTCTAGTATAACTTTTCGCTCGTTTATCGGAATCAGGTGATTCAAGCGCCTGGAGTTTTGTCTCGAAATCCTCTTTCCGTTTAACCAACTCAAACAAGTTTTTTCCACTGTAAAAAATGCCCTAGATCCAGAATAGTAAACGGAGCTTGTTTTATTTTGCCGTTTGTCTTTCATTGCTTTGTTCAACTTGATTCTTTTTGCCAACCGGAGTTCTTAAGTTGAACTTTCTGGTTAGATCTCTTATCTGAGTTTTACTTGTGCATTAGTTGAGTACTTATTGTATGCTTGTTTGTTTGCGATAGAGTACCCGGAGTGCGCCGCTTGCTACTTCGAATCGCTAGGTTTCGCGGATCATCAGCAAGGCAAGTAACACTTTGATCATACTTCCAATTACCCAGTTTTATTGCATTAGATCAATCCTCACACATTGCATGATTAGGATCTAATTAAATTGTGGGTTTGGGAAGTAGTTGAGGTAGTACCTATTACCTGTTATTATCAAACCTTTGGGAGTTACTTCTACGTTTGCTTATTATGCCATGCTATGCTAGTAGACGTGGATTGGGTGAGTGAAATCCATGACAGATGTGAGATTGTTAAGTTAAAGGTTTATCTAAGGTGGCAACTTAAATACACATCTGGGTGGACTGAGGCACCTGGGTATTCCAGCGATTGCCTGTTTTCTTTTGGACCGCCATCCAGGCTCAAAGGGATCATGAAATTATTGATGCTAGAAACTTCCGTGTGCAGCCACAAGCTACTATGGGTTCTAGCATAGTTGATTAAGTCATGCCAACTCTTATAGTGGTAGACTAGCAGATGTAGGGGAATGTAGGTCTAACGGTCTACCCGATCGTAAGGTGCTAGCGCTTCTGAAAGACTATGTCTCGGTCATCCATTTCTCAAACACCATGTAGTGCGAGAATCCCAACGGAGGAGATCGAGTCTTGTGGGGAAAAGTGCGCTAATCTCTGTAGAGTGTATAAACTAATCATGGTTAGTCGTGTCCCCGGTTATGGACATCTTGAGTATCTAGTACCTGGATTATCATGTGAATCTCATCATGTTACTCTAAAATTAATTTTGTTGGGTTTTGTTTAATGATGATGTTTAATTGGGATTGAGAGTGCTGTCAACCATTCTCAATGTTTAACAACCACCATGATAGTTAAATAAAATTTATTCCTTTGTAGTAGGGAAAAATTGGCTTTACGCAGAACTGTAACCATAGAGATTTCCACCAGCCAAATATGCATGTAGTATAGCCTTATTCTTCCATTACTCTCTATGTGTTACATTGCCAGCATATTCCATGTGCTGACCCGTTTCGGGCTGCAACGTTAATGTTGCAGACTTTTCAGACGACGACTAAGGTGCCTTTAGGTCACGGTTCTATACTCAGTGATGCCGTTGGAGTTGATGGACTCACTTATCTTCCAAGCCTTCCACAGTTATCATTATTAGATTGGCTTAAGCCATATTTATTGTAATAAGGTCTCTTTTGAGACACTTGATGTAATAAGTGTGTGATTGCTAATCTATTATAAATCCTTCAAGTACTGTGTGGTGTCAGCATTACTGATCCAGGGATGACACCTGAGCATAGAGATTGGACCGTTTGAGGTCTAGTCGCTACATTATGGAACAAGGAGTGGCAAGAGCCTAAGCTTGGGGATGCCCAAGGCACCCAAAGGTAACTACAAGGACACCAAAAAGCCTAAGCTTGGGGATGCCCCAGAAGGCATCCCCTCTTTTGTCTTCGTTCATCGGTAACTTTACTTGGAGCTATATTTTTATTCGCCACATGATATGTGTTTTGCTTGGAGTGTCTTGTATGATTTGAGTCTTTTCTTTTTAGTTTACCACAATCATCCTTGCTATACACACATTTTGAGAGAGACACACATGAATCGGAATTTATTAGAATACTTTATGTGCTTCACTTTTATCTTTTGAGCTATATAGTTTTTGCTCTAGTGCTTCAGTTATATCTTTTAGAGCATGGTGGTGGTTTTATTTTATAGAAATAATTGATCTCTCATGCTTCACTTATATTATTTTGAGAGTCCTTTAGAACAACATGATGATTTTCTTTTAGGCATAATAAAAAGCTTTCATATAAGTGCATTGAATACTATGAGAAGTTTGATACTTGATAATTGTTTTGAGATATGGAGATGGTGATATTAGAGTCATGCTAGTTGAATAGTTGTGAATTTGAGAAATACCTGTGTTGAAGTTTGTGATTCCCGTAGCATGCACGTATGGTGAACCGTTATGTGATGAAGTCGGAGCATGATTTATTTATTGATTGCCTTCCTTATGAGTGGCGGTCGAGGACGAGCGATGGTCTTTTCCTACCAATCTATCCCCCTAGAAGCATGCGCGTAGTACTTTGTTTCGATAACTAATAGATTTTTGCAATAAGTATGTGAGTTATTTATGACTAATGTTGAGTCCATGGATTATACGCACCCTCACCCTTCCACATTTCCTAGCCTCTCTATTACCGCACACTTTTCGCCGGTATCATACACCCACCATATACCTTCCTCTAAACAGTCACCATACCTACCTATTATGGCATTTCCATAGCCATTCCGAGATTTATTGCCATACAACTTTCCACCGTTCCATTTGTTATGTCACGCTTCATCATTGTCATATTGCCATGCATGATCATGTAGTTGACATCGGATATGTGGAAAAGCCACCGTTCATAATTCTTTCATACTGGTCACTCTTGATTCATTGCATATCCCGGTAGACCGCTGGAGGCATTCACATAGAGTCATATTTTGTTCTAAGTATTGAGATGTAATTCTTCAGTTGTAAGTAAAAAGAAGTGTGATGATCATCATTATTAGAGCATTGTCCCAGTGAGGAAAGCATGATGGAGACTATGATTCCCCCACAAGTCAGGATGAGACTCCGGACGAAAAAAAGAGAAAAGAGGCCAAAAGAAAAAAGAAAGAAGGCCCAAAAATATAAAAAAAATAGAGAAAAATAGAGAAGGGACAATGTTACTATCCTTTTTCCACACTTGTGCTTCAAAGTAACACCATGATTTTCATGATAGAGAGTCTCCTATGTTGTCAGTTTCATAAACTAGTGGGAATTTTACATTATAGAACTTGGCTTGTATATTCCCATGACGGGCTTCCTCAAATTGCCCTAGGTCTTTGTGAGCAAGCAAGTTGGATGCACACCCACTTAGTTTCTTTTCTTGAGCTTTCATACACTTATAGCTATAGTGCATCCATTGCATGGAAATCCCTACTCACTCCCATTGATATCTATTGATGGGCATCTCCATAGCCTGTTGATACGCCTAGTTTATGTGAGACTATCTTCTCCTTTCTGTCTTCTCCACAACCACCATTCGATTCCACCTATAATGTTATGTCCATGGCTCACGCTCATGTATTGCGTGAAAGTTGAAAAAGTTTGAGAACATCAAAAGTATGAAACAATTGCTTGGCTTGTCATCGGCGTTGTGCATGATTTAATATTTTGTGTGATGAAGATAGAGCATAGCTAGAGTATATGATTTTGTAGGGATAACTTTCTTTGGTCATGTTATTTTGAGAAGACATGATAGCTTAGTTAGTATGCTTGAAATATTATTATGTTTATGTAAATATTAAACTTTTATCTTGAATCTTTCAGATTTGAACATTCATGACACAATAAAGAAAAATTACATTGACAAATATGTTAGGAAGCATTCCACATCAAAAATTCTGTTTTTATCATTAACCTACTCGAGGACGAGCAGGAATTAAGCTTGCGGATGCTTGATACGTCTCCAACGTATCTATAATTTTTGATTGCTCCATGCTATTATATATTCTGTTTGGATGTTTAATGGTCATATTTATACACTTTTATATTATTTTTGGGACTAACCTATTAACTGGAGGCCCAGCCTAAATTGATGTTTTTTGCCTATTTCAGTGTTTCATAGAAAAAGAATATGAAATGGAGTCCAAACGGAATGAAACCTTCAAGCGCGTGATATTTGGAACAAACGTGATCCAGAGGACTTGGAGTGGACGTCAAGAAATCAACGAGGAGGCCACGAGGCAAGGGGCGCGACCTCCACCCTCGTGGGCCCCTCGTGGATACACCGACCTACTTCTTCCTCCTATATATATTGACATACCCCGAAAACATCCAGGAGCACCACGAAACCCTATTTCCACCGCCGCAACCTTCTGTACCCAAGAGATCCCTTCTTGGGGCCTTTTCCGGAGCTCCACCGGAGGGGCATTGATCACGGAGGGCCTCTACATCAACTCCATGGCCCCTCTGATGATGTGTGAGTAGTTTACCTCAGACCTTCGGGTCCATAGCTAGTAGCTAGATGGCTTCTTCTCTATCTTTGGATCTCAATACAAAGTTCTCCTCGATTCTCTTGGAGATCTATTCAATGTAATCTTCTTTTGCAGTGTGTTTGTCGAGTTCCGATGAATTGTGGGTTTATGATCAAGTTTATCTATGAACAATATTTGAATCTTCTCTGAATTCTTTTATGTATGATTGGTTATCTTTGCAAGTCTCTTCGAATTATCAGTTTGGTTTGGCCTACTAGATTGATCTTTCTTGCAATGGGAGAAGTTCTTAGCTTTGGGTTCAATCTTGCGGTGCTCGATCCCAATGACAGAAAGGGAAACAACATGTATTGTATTGTTGCCATCGAGGATAAAAAGATGGGGTTTATATTATATTGCATGAGTTTATACTCTAGATGCATGCTGGATAGCGGTCGATGTATGGAGTAATAGTAGTATATGTGGGCAGGAGTCGATCTACTTGTCACGGATGTGATGCCTATATACATGATCATACCTAGATATTCTCATAATTATTTGCTTTTCTATCAATTGCTCGACAGTAATTCGTTCCCCCACCGTAATACTTATGGTATTTTGAGAGAAGCCACTAGTGAAACCAGTGGCCCCTGGATCTATTTTCCATCATACAAGTTTGCAATCTGTTTTATTTTGCAATCTTCACTTTCATTCTATATCATAAAAATAGCAAAAATATTTATCTTATTATTATCATCTCTATCAGATCTCACTCTTGCAAGTGGCCGTGAAGGGATTGACAACCCCTTTATCGCGTTGGTTGCGAGGTTCTTATTTGTTTGTGTAGGTACGAGGTGACTCGTGCGTGGTCTCCTACTGGATTGATACCTTGGTTCTCAAAAATTGAGGGAAATACTTACGCTGCTTTGCTGCATCACCCTTTCCTCTTCAAGGGAAAACCAACGCATGCTCAAGAGGTAGCACTAATCCGCTCTTCCTCCTTTTGTTCTTCGCTCTCCTCATCATCTTTTTCATCCAATGAGCTCACAGTTTCATCAATTCCTTCTTCCATAGACTCCTACAAAATATTAGTCTCTTCTTGGACAACGGAGATTTTCTCAATAAATTCATCAATATCAGAATTGAATTTATAATTATCATAGCAATATTTAAGGATAGCAAAATTTTCAGGTCTATAAACATCATCATCAAAAGCTTCATACTTTAAAAACAAAGATTCAATTTCATAAGCACCCTTAAAAGCAACAAATTCTTCTATTCATTCCACATCATAGTAATCATATATACCATTAGCATAAGAAGCTAAGGGTTCATTATCATTAAATTTGCATGAAAAGGGAAGATGTGGAGCGTTCATCCTAGAGCAACAAGTATAATCATATCTCAAGCATAGATTCCAAGCATACCACTTCAATATATGAATTTGATCCCATAAAAGTTTCCCTTTTTGCGTCAAGCGATAATTCCTAAAGTATTCACGTTGATCCAACCTTACTCCCATTATCAAGTTGAATGGGGTTTTCTCAGGATTATCAAAGTAGTGAAAAATAGTTTTCATGTAACGAGCATCGAGTGTTTTAGTAGGTTCCCCATCTCGATGAGTAGAAAGTACAAATAATTTTTTTGGTGTTTCATGTTCCATATCCATAAGTAAAGATAGAGAACAACTTAGAATAGGAAATAAAAACTACTCAGTGATAAAGCAAACAAGCACACACGAGAATATTAACCCCACGCTATTGCTCCCCGGCAACGGCACCAGAAAAAGGTCTTGATAACCCACAAGTATAGGGGATCGTTTGTAGCCTTCTTGATAAATAAGAGTGTCGAACCCAATGAGGAGCTAAAGGCAGAACAAATATTCCCTCAAGTTCTATTAACCACCGATACAACTCTACGCACACTTGACGATTGCTTTACCGAAAACAAGTATGAAACTATTTTGCAAGGATAAAACTACGAGTACTTTGCGAGAATAAAACTACGGATAAATTGCAAGGTTATAAAAGTAGATAGCTTTTGTCAACAAGAAAGTCATTTGTCCCTAGGCAATCGATAACAAGTATCGGTAATCATTCTTGCAATTTTATATGAGGGAGAGGCATGAGATAACATACTTTCTCTACTTGGATCGTATGCACTTATGATTGGAACTATAGCCAGCAACAGGAACTACTAAAGATCATTAAGGTCGTGAAACGCAACCATAGCATTAAGTATCAAGTCCTCTTTACTCCCATACGCAACAACCCACCTACTCGGGTTTAAGCTTCTGTCACTCTCGCAACCCACCATAAGCGCATCATGAACGTATTCCAACACCCTACAGCGGCGCCCCTCCCATTTGCAAGAGACAGAGGGCACCGTAGGACAGCACCATAAATAAAATATACAATCATACAAACCAAGATCACCATTAACCCATAGGACAAAACAGATCTACTCAAACATCATAGGACAACCATAGATCACTAGGAAATAATATATGGAGTTGAGCACCATGTTTAAGTAGAGATTACAGCAGAGAGAAGGGAGGTTACACCACTGCATAGAGGGGGAGAAAGTTGGTGATGATGGTTGCAAGATTGTTGATGTAGATCGCCATCATGATCCTTGCCCCGGCGGCACTCCGGTGCCACCGAGAGAGAGGAGGAGAGAGCCCCCCATTCTTCTTCTTCCTTGGCCCCCCTCCTAGATGGAGGAGAGTTTCCACTATGGTCCATGGTGTTGGAGATATGCCCTATCGGCAATCATGTACGATGATATTTCCTATGTTTTTATGAATAAAGACAGTCCTTGGACATTATCGATGATGTGTATCAGCAAGTACGTGACTTGTTTGTGGGACTATGCATTGTATGATGACTGTCCTAAAAGGTCCCTAGTCGAAAGGGCTGTGTGGACGCAGCCAACTAGACTAGCATATGACACGGTCGATGGCTTGGTACCACTAGCCATGGAGCATTGGATGCTAACCGGATAATATGGACATGGAAGGATCTGGTCGGATTCTACGTAGTCGGGTCCGAGTCGAGATAAGGTCCGAGTCGGACAGACCCAACTATGAGACGTAGCGATATGTCATCTGTGAGTCTCGAGTACAACATATGTTCTATGTCCTAAGACCTGAGCTGATGCATGTACTCGGGATGGTGACAGACTTGCTTTGGGCCGACCAAACGGTACTCCGTAACTGGGTAGTTTTAAAGGTAGGTTTCGGGTTTGTCCAGAACCATGCTGCGAGATGTGGTCGAGCAAGATGGGATTTGCCCCTTCGATCAGGAGAGATATACTCTGGGCCCCTCATGTGATCCGACCAGGATAAGCATGGCCATGCAACAAGGATTATGAGATAATCCGGTTTGTGGTCGGCATCACTGGAACGAGAAAGAGGTCAGGCTAGCAGAAGGATGACAAACTCGCCTTGAGCCCGACAACATATATCATGCGGCAAAAGGAATGGAAGTATGATGTACATGTTCGCCTAACCAGCTTCATAGTATGTTTGGTGTCCGGCATGCCTTGCTAGAGGCCGCTACCAACTATGCAGTTCGGAGGTGATCCGAACTGCGACCAAGCCGGCTTGAACCTAAGGGGTCGCGCACTTAAGGGAAGGAACCTACGAGGTCGGATCCAAGGACACTGGTCGGATCTGATCCGAGCTGTATTCGGATTGTGGTCGGGTAGACTTATGGGCTTTAGGGTCCGTGCAAGGCCCAAGTGTTGAGCCCACGATGGACGCCTATATAAAGTGGAGGTGTCGCACACTCACGCGATTGATCGCTTCGGTGCTATCACTCGGGTTTGCATGTGTTGCTAATAGACACCTCCACTCG
Source organism: Triticum urartu (assembly GCF_003073215.2). Taxonomy (NCBI): domain Eukaryota; kingdom Viridiplantae; phylum Streptophyta; class Magnoliopsida; order Poales; family Poaceae; genus Triticum; species Triticum urartu. Next base: position 241,189,342 of record NC_053026.1, on the reverse strand, counting down.
CCACCGGTTGTGTGATCGGACCTAGAAATCCACCGCACGACGTTCCTTCTGCACATGCGGATACCGTTAGAGGCGGTGCACTTGCGCCTCTCCGGCGAACCTGTATGTGGGAACCGACTACCGGCTGTACGAGGGAGATCGGATGAGGAGGAGACGATCCACGCGGACGCGCTGCCCCAACTCTTGTTCCGCTGCACGACACCGCGCGTCTAGTGGTAGGGAACTGTGATCCATCTCCCGTAGCATGTTCTTGGTTGTTCTGCGGGTAGGAAAATTTTAATTTGTAGTCGACACACCCTATCATAGAACCCAACACATGGCCTGCGTGGAGGGGCGGGAGCCCCTTGAGATTTGATCTCCCTCTCTGTTCTCTTCTGTTTCGCGTTCCCCTGATCTGGCCAAAACCGTTTCTTATATTCTGGGAGATCCGTAACTCCAATTGTCCTTAGATTTTAACACGATTTTTTCCGGATATAAGCTTCCTTGCGCCTGAAGTAGAGCTCCAACCAACGTTCGAGGAGGGCACAACCGACCACCACGCGCCAGGGGCCTCTGGCATGCCCAGGTGTCTTGTAGGCTGTGTGGGCCTCCGTTTGCGGTGATTCCAACTCCCAAAAATCACATATATTCGAAAATAATTCTATGTAAAATTTTATTGCATTCAGACATTATTTGATATGGATATTCTATGATACAAAAAACATGCAAAAAACAGGAACTGGCACTGGGCACTAGATCAATAGGTTAGTCCAATAAATCATATAAAAAGTTGCCAAAAATGTGTGAAAGTTCTATAATATTGGCATGAAACTATCAAAAATTATAGATACGACGGAGACGTATCATGTATCAGTCAACAAGATGGACTAATGCTGTTGGCAGAGATACATGGAGGTGTGTGTGGCTCACATTTGGGAACAAGAGCACTTGTCGGGAAAGCTTCCCGGCAAGGATTCTATTGGCCCACCGCCTCTGAGATGAAACTAAGATCGTCACCAAATGTGAAGCATGCCAGCTTCATTCCAAGAATATTCATCAACCTTCTCAAGCCCTTCAAATAAACCCTTTATCCTGGCCCTTCATGGTCTGGGGGCTTGATATCTTGGGCCCCTTTCCCCGTCCCACCGGAGGCTTTGAATTCTTGTACTAGAAATCGACAAGTTTACAAAGTGGCCCGAGGTGGAGCCAGTGATGAAGGTGACTGTGCAATCAGCTATCAAGTTCTTTAAAGGATTGGTGTGCCATTTTGGACTGCCCAACAGAGTGATCACCGATAACAACACCCAATTCGCAAGTCGCGCCTTCGTGGAATACATCAAGAGCCTTGGAAGCAAGGTCTGCTTTGCTTCTGTTGCCCACCCCAAGAGCAACAGATAAGCCAAAAGGATGAATGTTGAAGTGCTGCGAGGGCTTAAGAGAAGAACTTTTGATAAGCTGCGAAAATGCGGCAAGCGTTGGGTTGATGAGTTGCCGGTGGTTCTTTGGTCAATCAGGATGACACCAAATCGAGCTTCTGCCGAGACTTCCTTCTCCCTGGTATATGGTGCAGAAGCAGTGCTCCCCACGAAACTCATATATGGGTCACCTCGAGTACTTGCCTACGATGTAGTAGCGCAAGAGCAGCTACGACATGACGATGCCACGCTCCTCGAAGAAGATCGTCTCCGGGTAGCTGTATGTGTTGTACGATACCAGCAAGCCATGCACCGCTATCATAGCTACAGGGTTCACACCCAGAGCCTTGATGAAGGTGACCTTGTCCTTAGGCGTGTTCAGTCCGCCAAGGGTGCTAACAAGTTGATATCGAAGTGGGCATGTCACCAGACCTGGCGCGGTCCATCTGGAGACTGAAGATGGCATCCCAATGCAAAACTCATTGAATATTGAGCATCTATGTAAGTTCTACCCATAAGGCATGGTTGCCAGGCCCTGCCCCGGCAACCTGTTTTGTACAAGCATAGTCCCCAGGACTTGTGACCCTTTGTACAGAGACAGGCATAAACCCTATGCATAGATGAATAAAATAAAGCGCTTTCATAAAAACTTGCATGCATGATTTCCTATTTGTTTAAATAAGATCCTATTCTGATTACAATAGTCCTAAGATAGGATAACTGGCATATTGTGAAATAATATATGCTATCATATCTTCTCTTTTCCTTTTGATGACAACAGAAAGGTTTCATCATGAGTCGTTTTCCGGGAAGAATGATGGATGCAAACCCATGCACTGGTCCCCGACAACCCCTCCTTATCTGAAATGGTATGAAGGACAGCAAACAGAGATAAGTTCATCCCATCATTCCATGTTATGTTCATGTATAATAAACTTGTACGTAGGGAAACGTGGTTGTCTCTGCCATGCACACTCCCATCCTTGAATTGAGTCCACTCAACAAGATTGGTTGTAGCTGCATTTGGAGAGATTAACAAGGGGCTAGCATTTGTTTGCGCTCCTAACCCAGTTTTTGAGCTCATTGAACGAGGTTTAGTAGCGGCTGCGAGGGAGTCTGGCAAGATGTCTTGCCAAAAAACTTTGTTTACTAAGAAGTATTGAAGGCTCTTCCTTCAGCATGTTTAAAATACACGCACAAGTATCCGGCAAGCACATTTTTCATTAATACGTAGATAAACAAGTACAAATCATACGAAGTACAAACATGGATGAAGAATTACATAGTTTTAATTAAAATTTGGCAAGTGCCTACATCTTTTGATTTGAAAAAAGATAAGTGCCCGTTAATGCCTTTCTTCTCCCTCTCCTCCTAGGAGTTGCATCAAGAAGGGAAGAGCACAAAAGGAGCACCTGGGCAGAAGCCTAGCCCGACCCCGTCAGGACTAGTGAGATGCAGCCTGACAAGATCAGGAGGGCACCACCCCGAAAATGAAGAAGAGGATGGGGACGGGGAGAGTGGATAGGCGATGCCCTGGTCACTCTCACTAGGACCAGAGGAACACGGCTTGGTACGGACACTAGCAGGGAAGACAAAGCCAGAGTCCACAAGGAAGCCTACCGGGGTACAACTAGAGGTGGCGGTGATGATCAGGCCAAGCACCCCGACTAGTTGCTCTGTCGGGGTCTAGCTATAGATGATGGTGCTACCGGCGCCTAGCTGACGATGACGGTGCATCTGACGTTCAGCCAGAGTCCGAGTCGTCATCTTCATGCCTGACGACCCGGGGCTCCTTGTTGCCATCTTCACCGTCGGTGTCCTCCTCATCGCTATCGCTCGAGGTGGAGCTTGCATCATTGCTCGAGATTTCCGTGCAACACCCTAGACGAGCACCTAAGTGTCCAAAGACCTTGATGGAGAGCATATCATGCTCCACCAACTTGAAGCAGAGGATGTGCCCTTCCGCAAGGTAGTGGGCGTGGGCGAAGGTTTTCCAGCCACGCCTGGGGAGAATGAAGTGTGGCGCGGGGAACTCAACATCCACCCACATGGCGCCGTTGTAGCAGCCGCTCATGCATTGACGCAACCAAAGTGGCTGGTAGTCCTCCATTGCCCTGGCAAAGGGACGAGGGAGCCTTAGACGGCTGCGCGGAGGATCGCGCAGCTTGACGATGAAGTCCAGCACCGTCTCCCCCACATGGCCTGCTGTTGGCATTGGAACAGTTGGGGGAGGAATGGCAGGTTCGCGGCTCCGCCCGCCTCGGCCATGGGCACTGTGCCGACCCCGACCGCGCGCCACAACTGCACCTTGTGCGCTAGACCCAGCTTCTGCGTCTGCGGCAGAGGCAGGCATTGGGTGTCGAGAAGAAGCCCTCGTTGTCGCGACGGGAGCATGAGCTCGGCCCCTTCCCCTTGCAATGATGGAAGCAGAAATGGAGAAGGAGAAGAAGGAGATGGTGGATGAGCATCGCCCCTCCTCCACACCTCCCTTTATAGTGGAATAAGGGGGAAGGGGCCAGGCTCTCCACTACCCCGGGGCAACTGCCCCGCTCCTCCAATGCAACCTTCTACACTCCTGATGGCGTCCAGATTCGTCGGCCGCCCCATTACTCCAATCCGAGGGATTGGGCTTTCTGCCAAGGCACACGTTCCCACTCCCTGTGCGTCCACCACTGATGAGGACATGACTACCTTGGATATGACCAAAAATATTGCATACATGTATATTTGTGAGGTGATTTCTAATGCAAACTATGCAATAATTTATTTATGTCATCCAGGACAAAAATACTTCACAAACTTTTTTGCCATGTCTAATTGTAGTCCACACATGAAGATAATGGAAAAATAGAAGTTTAGGTGTTGTTCAAAAAAATCCTCTCACGTCACTTTTGGGCCAAGAAATGATAGAGTCCAAGTCTCTCATGTTCTGGATTCAGATTCAGACTACACAGATATACCCGACTAAAAATGCCAACAACTTTTTAATACGGACTCCGAATTGGGTGATTCTTTTTATGTTTGAAAGTAGATTTCGTGCTCGTTCCAACACAATTGGATTCACCTTCAAATTCGTCCGGATCGTTGAGTTATGGACGAAACAATCTGACATTGCAGCAGAATTCGAGTCAAACTACAAGCCCAAAGGTGTTGCATGACCTTCACTTGGGCCCATGAGCCTTGTATGACCTAGAGTTAGTTTTAGGCTGCCTTCGGACGTCCTCCCACCTCCTTGGCCACCACCCCTTGCTCCTATATAAGTAGATCCATCTAGTAGCTTTTTCCTTGGGATTTGTTTAGTTAAAAGTTAGCCATTGCAACTTCGCATACTTCGTTCGTGTCCAACGACCAGACCAAGACTGCTTACGGATCCCCACCATTATCAATACTTCATATATATTTGCAATATTCAGATTGCTTGTAACGCCTCGAGTCCGATGCGTCACGTGTCTTCCAGTTATTCGCTGTTGTTGCCATGTCATTTTCTTGCGTGTCACATCTTGCCATGTCATCATGTGCATTGCATCATCATGTTTTCAAAACATGCATCCGTCCGGTTTCCCCCAGTTCTCTCCGTTGTCCATTCTGAGCCCAGACACAATTGCACGCGCCCGCGGCACGCGGAAATATTATTTTATAAGTGGCTGGAAAATGTTCTCGGAATGGTAAGAAAGTTGGTGTGCGGTCTTGTTATAGTGTAGGTAGACTGCCTGTCAAATTTCATCGCGTTCGGAGTTCTTTTGATGCCCCAACGGATAACTATAGTGGCAATATAGCCGGTCATACGTCGGACGTTTTCGGTCTCTGAAGACTGTGGCCGGGTTTTCCCTCTCTTTCCTCCCTAGACCATCTACACAGTCCGCTATCAACCGCCAGGCACCGAAACCCCTCCTTACACAGTGCATCGACCCCCTTGCGTGTGCGTCCGAAAGCTGTCCCAAACCCGACCTTGGCAGTTGTCACCGTTGGACTCAGATCATCCCCAAACATCTATAAAGTATCATCGTTTTCTCATTGGGGTCTCCTAACCTATTTTTCTCAAACCGTCTGGTTAAGATCGGAGGGACCTAACAGCCTTAATGATCTATTTTACTATGTATAGACCTCCTTGTCTATTTGTAGACCAAACCCTAAATTCTAGGAGGTTTGTCCCCTCTAGACGCCGCCACCTACAGCCTCCCGCATCCACCTCGTGATCCTCCCAGATTCGATCCACCAACCTCCTCGTTCTGCGAACCAGCCAACCATCACTCTCCACTGCTTCCCCTCGATCCACCTAAGCCCATCGATCCAACCCTCCTCGCTCTCCTCATCGACCAGGGAGACGAGCTCGTCCCGAGCGTCTCCTCGTCGCCTCGTCCCTCGACGACCAACACCGTTGCCGGCAGCGTCCACCAGGGACAGCGCCGCCCCGCCCCCCTTCCATTCTTCTCTTTTCCCTTCGTTACTCATCTCGTTACTGACTTCGCAGAGACCTCCTGGGGCCCGACCATGCGTGCCCTCAAGCCCCTGCCACGAGCACCCACGCAAGCAGCAGCAATTCCCGCGTCTCCGGCTAGTCGACGACCACGAGAAACGCCATGGCCGCCCCTTGGTGCTTCGCTTCGCGCCCAGCCATCTTCCTCAATGGCGGCGAGTTTCTGTTGCATCACCGTCGCCCATACGGGACCTCGTCTACCTCCCCTGCCAGGCCCCGTCACCCTCGTCTCCTTCCGCACGCACCTTCACTCGACCCCGCCGTCCTCCGTCTCCGTCGTGACATCGCCGGACCAGTAGCTCTGTCGCACCGGCCAAGCTCCTCCGCGGTGGCCACTGAAGGAGCAGCAGTAGCCCCGTGCGCTGCCTGAGCCTCCCCTACTTCGCCAAGCCATCGCGCCCCTGTTTCCTCTGCTGCGAGGACGAGCCAGGCACTCGTGTTTGACCGACTCCAGGTCAACACACCGGCATGCGCGTTGTGCGGCAGCTGCTTCTGCTGAGGCCTAGTGCATCCCTAGCACAACACCTCCGATGGCCCAAGGCCCAGGTGAGCAGCCCCCAGCCTTTTCCCTCTGTTGGGTTTCCTATACAGATTCGGCCCAGAGTATATTTATTTGGCTCTGCGATTTTGTCTTTTATCCTAAGACAACAATTTTGAAGTATAGCTCCTACACTTCATGCATTTAATAACTATATAACCATGCATCTTATGTAAAAACTTTTAATATGAAAAATGCTTGGAATTGCATCTAGATTCATAATATCCAACTTTCATGCATGTTTAAAATGTTGTTTGATTAAATTTGCTGTAATAACATGCTAAAATGATTTAATTCATAACTAAATAATCGTAGCTCCATTTTAAATAATATTTATATGTAAATGGGGTAGAAAAATGCCTAGTTTAACATGATGCACTTACTTTGCATGTTTAACAACACTAGAATTATGTTTAGGGCAGAACAGTAGCTAATTGCCAAATGCATATGGGGATTTACTGGAATTGTTGTTTGTTGTTTCCGGCCTCATTTAAACTTTCCTAGTTAGGTGGTTTTATTATGCTTCATCTCTTGCCATGTTTAACAACATTTAATATTGTTGGGTGCCTAAAAGGGAATGAACCAAATAATTAATTGTGGTGTTTTCTTCAATATGCAACTCGTTGCATATGGAGCTCCACTTAATTTGTAGTATTGTTTGTGCATATTGCCATGCCATGCCGCATTAAACCAGACATGCATCATAATTGATTGTGCATTATGCCATGTTTATGTGATGGTTGTTTATTATGTTGCTTGCTTCTTTCCAGGTTGCTTATCTCGTTAGCTTCGGTTTCATTCCAGAGTTGTGAGGATCCGCTCCACTACGTACATTTGTCTTCTTCATGGACTCGTTCTTCTTCCTTGCGGGATCTCAGGAAAGATGATCATACCCTCGAAATCACTTCTATATTTGCTTGCTAGTTGTCCGCTCTATTGCTATGTCGCGCTACCTACCACTTGTCATATCATGCCTCCCATATTGCCATGTCAAGCCACTAACCCACCTTTCCTAGCAAACCGTCGTTTTCCTATGTTCCCGCTTTTGCTCAGCCCCTCTTATAGCGTTGCTAGTTGAAGGTGAAGATGAAGCTGGTTCCATGTTAGAACATGGTTATTGTTGGGATATCACAATATCTCTTATTTAATTAATGCATCTATATACTTGGTAAAGGGTGGAAGGCTCGGCCTTATGCCTGGTGTTTTGTTCCAATCTTGCCGCCCGAGTTTCTGTCATACCGGTGTTATGTTCCTTGATTTTGCATTCCTTACGCGGTTGGATGTTATGGGAAACCCTTGACAGTTTGCTTTGAATAAAACTCCTCCAGTAAGGCCCAACCTTGGTTATATCATTTGCCTCACCACCACCTACTTTTCCCTTGGGAGTCACGCTCCCGAGGGTCATCTTTATTTTAAGTGTTGGGCCGAACTGAGCCTCCTGTAGGCCCACCTCGGGGAAACTCGAGGTCTGGTTTTACTCGTAGCTTGTCTCATCCGGTGTTGCCCTGAGAATGAGATACGTGTGACTCCTATCGGGATTGTCGACACATCGGGTGGCTTTGCTGGTCTTGTTTTGCCATTGTAGAAATGCCTTTTAACCGGGATTCTGAGCCTGATCGGTTCTTCCTGGGAGAAGGAATATCCTTCATTGACTATGAGAGCTTGTGATGTGCTAAGTTGGGACACCCCTTCAGGTTTTGATCTTTCGAAAGTCATGCCCGCGGTTATGTGGCAGATGGGAATTTGTTAATATTCGGTTGTAGAGAACTTGAAACTTAACTTAATTTAAAATGCATCAACCGTGTGTGTAGCCATGATGGTCTCTTCTCGGCGGAGTCTGGGAAGTGAACATGGTTTTGGTGTTATGTTTGAACGTAAGTAGTTTCAGGATCACTTCTTGATCACTTCTAGCTTCTCAACCGTTGTATTGCTTCTCTTCTCGCTCTTATTTGCGTATGTTAGCCACCATATATGCTTAGTGCTTGCTGCAGCTCCACCTCATTACCCTATCCTACCCATAAGCTTAAATAGTCTTGATCTCGCGGGTGTGAGATTGCTGAGTCCTCGTGATTCACAGATACTTCCAAACAGTTGCAGGTGCCGATGATGCTAGTGAAGGTGGCGCAACCGAGCTCAAGTGGGAGCTCGATGAAGATCTTGATCATTGTTTTGTCTCGTTTCCTGTTGATCAGTAGTGGAGCCCAGTTGGGACGATCGGGGATCTAGCATTTGGGGTTGTCTTCTTTTATTTTGGTTTCGTAGTCGGACCTTGTTTGTAATTTGGATGATGTATGTTTAACTTGTATTTGTGTGAAGTGGCGATTGTAAGCTAACTCTTTATCCCTTTATTATTCAGTACATGGGATTGTGTGAAGATTACCCCTCTTGCGATAAACCTACCATGCGGCTATGCCTCCAAGTCATGCCCCGACACGGGGGAGATATAGCCGCATCATGGGTGTTACAAGTTGGTAATCAGAGCCTTCCCCAACTTAGGAGCCCCCTGCTTGATCGAATCGCTGACATTGTTGAGTCTAGAACAAAATGTTTTGAGTCTTAGGATTATATATATCGGAGAGTAGGATTCTTTTTACTCCTCAGTCCCTTCGTCGCTCTGGTGAGGCCTCCTGATGCAGAAGTTTTGACTTTTCTCTCCTCAAATTTCACGAATTTTTTTTAGGATCACACTGGTATCTTGGAATCGTTCCGATAGTCTTGTGACGAGAACATTGTTCTTAGTGCCTCCTGACATTTAGGGGTTGTGGCAGTGTCCCGGGGAGTTGAGCTCCCAGGTGTTGTCGTCACAATTTTATCGTTGTAGTTCTAGAATACCTGAGTTCGCCGACATCGAAAATCTCTTTTATGCAGTTGTTGGTGAGATAACCTCGACACCACCAAGTACTGGGGTGGGAGTTTAGCAGTATTGCCATAACTTGTATAATGGATGCTTTTCAAAGGTTGAGGTACACGATTTCCGAAGGTTTCTTGGTTATGTGTTGAAGGATGGATACAGCTGGATGTAGGGATTGTTAGTTTGGGTGAGATATTATGCTTCCCCTATATCCCCGACACCTGATTGCATAACCAGAAAGTTTCGGGAGTTTATAAGTGGGAATTCAAGTAGCTCGTAGGATATCCTTCCTACAGACACATGATGCGATATGGGATCTATCATATGTTTGGTTTCTGTCTTATTCTGTAAGCCAAATCCTTTGTTTTGTTTTGAGTTGTGGTATTTGAGTTGCTTCAATGTCATGTGTTGACTCCATACCTTCCCTAAATGGTGTTCTCATATTTCTAGGTGAATACTAATCCTCCATGATAATTGAGATGGTCATGTCAATCCTTTTCAACCGGGATGTTTCTCTTCAAGTGTATCCGATCATTTCAACATTCGCAAGATCACCTCTGAGTTTTCCCAATGGTGTTCGTTCCATCTGCCCAAGTTGTCTTTGTTTTCCCACCCCCCCCCCCTTTTCTTTAAGGATTCAGATTTCGTAATCAAGTATCCTTTTATTGATGGGAAGTCTCTCCATTCTTTTCCGTCAATGTTCTTATCCGGTGATTCTTAGGAAGATACTAACGAAGCATAGACTTTATTATTCATCGTTCTTTTATCTTCTCCCTTGGATTCAAATCAAGCTTTCGGTGTTGATCATATCATTTTCATTGGTGCACATGCTTTCCATGTTGTAAGTTCTTATCGAAGACTCTTATTTATTCACCTCTCGCTATTCATTTGTTCTAGTGTGCTAAAGATATCTCAGAAGATTCGCGTTTCCATTGCTAATTCGCTTAAGCTATCTTGAGGTTGTTATCTCATTCAAGACATTTAATTCAACCGGTGCAATCTCTATTTTAAATAATTCAACGGTGTTTCTCTTGAGTGGGCCATAACCAACAGGTCTTTTTCCAGGATCTTACCTAACTCTTCTTTCTCTGGAGTTATTCGCAAATTCATTTCAAAGTTTGATGTAAGAATGAATTTTCAATAGTCAAATGTCTTTCTCCAAGATCTTTCAAATTCTTTTCATCGTTGGTTCAACCTTTCTAATTTTCATACAGGAGTATCTCAACAATTCATGGTGGTATTTCTCATCATCATTCTCTATATTTGAAGACCGAAGAAGAGTTTGTCTTCAATCTTGTCCATTCTCTCGAAGATTCATGGTGCTAGCTTTATGCCATCCTCTCACAATTCTTCTCGTTTGTGACAATTCTTTTCACCCATCCGGAGAAATTCAGGAGTCTTTTAAGTTTGATTCTCCGGAGGCCATCATTTCATAAGATTTATTTGTGCTTTCCAATCTTACCGGTGAATCGTTCAAATATCCTCTAATCAGTTCATGATCTCTCCATTCTCATGTATGTAAATCCCCTCAAGTATCTTCTTTCATTTTTCCAATTCTTCCCGGTGAATTGTGCCTCTGCTATTTTCATTTTCAATTCTTATGGTGGTTCTTCCAAGATTCTTCTTCCTTCGTTTATCATATCAATTCATTCGTTCTTTCCAATCCTACCGGCGGATCGTTGAAGTCTTTTCTCAAGTTTGTGCCATATCAATCTTAATCCTTTCAACGAGAATAAGTAGTATGCAAAATCCATTGCTTGTCATCAATTTAATTGGTGAAGGATGAGAATAATGTAATTCTTCTTCTTGTTTCATCGAGTAAATTCAATTCCTTATTCCGGAGGTTCATAAAAAATTCTCAGTTTCAATTGTTTCATCTTTTCTTTTCCCGGAGTTCCAAGCTCTCTCAAGTATGTCACCACGAAGCTCCATTTAAATCATCGCAAGGCTTCACCTTGTGTTTTCAACTTCTCTTTCTTTTTGTTATCCTTTTGTTTACTGGAGTTCTTCATGGACTCTACATGGTGGTTCGTCAAGGACTGTTTTCATTCTTCAATTGTTCTTCAAGTTTTCTCTCGAAGTTATGTTCCGCCAAGCTATACTCTCAAATAAACATGGTGCTCGACACGTGTTTTATTTCGAGGAGTTCGAGAATTCTTCATCTTGCATTCCGTAGTGCAATTCTTTCTACCTTATCTTTTGAGGTGGTGTTATGTCATTCTTGACAATTTCCCTTCGTGTTTCATGATTCGCAAGTTGTCACGGATGAGATATGAAAACCCTTCATTTTCTTTTCGTTCAGCAGATCCTTTGCAATCCATTAACCTCTTCGTTGGAGTTATCTTGTGTCATTTTTCACCTAAAGCCTTCCCTAAGGATTGTTGCTATTTATGGTGCTGATAAATGACCAAAGTTCTTCATTTATCCTCCTGATGAAATAAGCTTCTCATCTCCTTGTTGATATCAATTCAATCTATTGTTTTCCGTTAGTGGCAGAATTTCACCTCAATGTTTTGAGAAGTATTCCATAAGTCCACTACAAGCTTATTCTTTTCGTTGTTGGTTTTCCAACAACTCCATTCAATCCTTCTTTCTAAGGATACTTTCAAATTAATTGGTGGTAGAAGTTATCATTTTCTGCTACTTTATTTCTTCCTAACGATCTATCTTCTATTCTTTCTTCCAGAGGCATTGTGAGGTTGCTCTTTTCACTCATCATCTTGAGTTGTGAGGACCATGTTTGTTTCGTGCTTATCCATTTAAACGGAGTGCCGTGTCCTCTTTTTCAAGTTCTTCCATTTCTGTCATGTTTTGCCTCCCTTCTCAATCGGAGTACTGTCTGAAATCTTTCTTACCCCTTGAGCCATTCTTTCAATAGTTCCGAAGGCAGTGTACTGTTGATTTCGTCAAGTATCCTCTCATCTTGTCAAGTTATTGTTCAATTCCTTCCATTTACATTCGGAGTGCTGCCCAAATTATATCATTCTTATTCCTTCTCTATCTTGTTTATCCGGAGTGTTGTGGCCATCAGTCCTCTTCTTCTGGGGTGCTTGCATGTACTTCTTATCCATTATAACCCTTTTCTTATGTATTTCAACCTACAAGGTTCTCGTAATGTTCCTTGGTCCTATTTTCTAACGGAGTGTTTTCAACATTATTCATCTGCGTTGTTTTATTTCTTTCATTTTGTTCAACCTCGCAAGGTTCTTTGGTTTCACTCATTTGTAAAAGAAGCAATTAGTTTTACCTCTTCTCTTCCTCTTCCGTTTCTCTCCGGTGCCATCCTTAGATCTCGGGACGAGATCCCCTTGTAGTGGTGGAGTGTTGTAACGCCCCGAGTCCGATGCGCCAGGTGTCTTCCAGTTATTCTCTGTCGTTGCCATGTCATTTGCTTGCGTGTCGCATCTTGCCATGTCATCATGTCCATTGCATCATCTTGTTTTCAAAACTTGCATCCGTCTGGTTTCCCTAGTTCTCTCCATTATTCGTTCTGAGCCCAGACACAGTTGCACACGCCCGCGGCACGTCCGAAATATTATTTTATAAGTGTCTGGAAAATGTTCTCCGAATGGGATGAAAGTTGGTGCGCAACCTTGTTAAAGTGTAGGTAGACTGCCTGTCAAATTTCGTCCCGTTCGGAGTTCTTTTGATGCCACAACGGATAACTATAGCAGCAATATAGCCGGTCATACGTCAGACATTTTCGGTCTCCAAAGATTGTGGCCGGGTTTTCCCTCTCTTTCCTCCCTAGACCATCTACACAGTCCGATATCAACCGCCAGGCCCCGAAACCCCTCCTTGCATAGTGCATCGACCCCCTCACGTGCGCGTCCGAAAGTTGTCCCGAACCCGACCTAGGCAGTTGTCACCGTTGGACACAGATCATCCCCAAACATCTATAAAGTATCATTGTTTTCTCGTTGGAGTCTCCTAACCTATTACGATCGGAGGGACCTAACCGCCCTAAAATGATCTGTTTCACTATATATAGACCTCCATGTCTATTTGTAGACCAAACCCTAAATTCTAGGAGGTTTGTCCCCCTAGCTGCCGCCACCTACAACCTCCCGCATGCACCTCGGGATCCTCCCAGATCCGATCCACCAACCTCGTCGTTCTGCGAACCGGCCAACCATCGCTCTCCACTGCTTCCCCTTGATCCACCAAAGCCCATCGATCCAATCGTCCTCGCTCTCCTCGTCGACCAGGGAGACGACCTCCTCCCGAGCATCTCCTCCTCGCCTCGTCGCCCGAGGACCAGTGCCGTTGCGGGCAACCTCCACCAGGGACAGCGCCACCCCGCCTCCCTTCCATTCTTCTCTTTTCCCTTAATTACTCATCTCGTTACTGACTTCGCAGAGACCTCCTGGAGCCCGACCATGCGCGCCCTCAAGCCCGTGCCACGGGCACCCACGCAATTCGACGACCACGAGAGACGTCATGGCCGCCCCTTGGTGCTTCGCACTGCGCCCGGCCATCTTTCTCAACGCCAACGAGTTTCTGTTGCATCACCGTCGCCCATATGGGACCTCGTATGCCTCCCCTGCCAGGCCCCGTCGCCCTCCTCTCCTTCCTCATGCACCTTCGCTCGAGCCCGCCGCCCTCCGTCTCTGTTGTGACGTCGCCGGACCAGCAGCTCTGTCGCACCGACCATGCTCCACTGCGGCGGCCACTGAAGGAGCAGCAACAACCCCTGTGCTGCCCGAGCCTCCCCTGCTTCGCCAAGCCGTCGTCTCCGGCCGAATCCACTTCCGCTTCGCCGGATCTCCCCTCCGCCTGCCGCCATCCTATTCCCGGAGGTCCGCCGTCACGCCCCTGTTTCCTCTACTTCGAGGACGAGCCAGGCGCTCGTGTTTGACCAACTCCAGGTCAACGCATCCGCGTGCGCACTGTGCGGCAGCTACTTTCGCTGAGGCCCGGTGCATCCCCAGCCCAGCACCTCCGATGGCCCAAGGCCCAGGGTGAGCAGCCCCCGGCCTTTTCTCCCTGTTGGGTTTCCTATACAGATTCAGCCTAGAGTCTATTTTTTTGGCTCTGCGATTTTGTCTTTTATCCTGAGATAACAGTTTTGCACTATAGCCCCTAAACTTCATGCATTTAATAACTATATAACCATGCATCTTATGTAAAAACTTCTAATATGAAAAATGCTTGGAATTGCATCTAGATTTATTATATCCAACTTTCATGCATGTTTAAAATGTTTAAAATGCTGTTTGATTAAATTTGCTCTAATAACATGCTAAAATGTTTAATTCATAACTAAATAATCGTTACTCCATTTTAAATAATGTTTATATGTAAATGGGGTAGAAAAATGCCTAGTTTAACATGATGCACTTACTTTGCATGTTTAACAACTCTAAAATTATGTTTAGGGTAGAACAGTAGCTAATTGCCAAATGCATATGAGGATTTACCGAAATTGTTGTTTGTTGTTTCCGGCCTCATTTAAACTTGCCTAGTTTGGTAGTTTTATTATGCTTCATCTCTTGCCATGTTTAGCCAAATAATTAAATGTGGTGTTTTCTTTGATATGCAACTCGTTGCATATGGAGCTCCACTTAATTTGTAGTATTGTTTGTCCATATTGCCATGCCATGCCAAATTAAACTGGACATGCATCATACTTGATTGTGTATCATGCCATGTTTATGTGATGGTTGTTTATTATGTTGCTTGCTTCTTTCCGGGTTGCTTCTCTCGTTAGCTTCGGTTTCGTTCCGGAGTTGTGAGGATCCGTTCGACTACGTCTGTTTGTCTTCTTCATGGACTCATTCTTCTTCCTTGCGGGATCTCAGGCAAGATGACCATACCCTTGAAATCACTTCTATCTTTGCTTGCTAGTTTTCCGCTCTATTGCTATGTCGCGCTACCTACCACTTGTTATATCATGCCTACCATATTGCCATGTCAATCCTCTAACCCACCTTTCCTAGCAAACCGTTGTTTGGCTATGTTACCGCTTTTGCTCAGCCCCTCTTATAGCGTTGCTAGTTGCAGGTGAACATGAAGCTAGTTCCATGTTGGAACATGGTTATTGTTTGGATATCACAATATCTCTTATTTAATTAATGTATCCATATACTTGGTAAAGGGTGGAAGGCTCGGCCTTATGCCTGGTGTTTTGTTCCACTCTTGCCGCCCTAGTTTCCGTCATACCGGTGTTATGTTCCTTGATTTTGCGTTCATTACGCGGTTGGGTGTTATGGGAACCCCTTGACTGTTCGCTTTGAATAAAACTCCTCCAGCAAGGCCCAACCTTGGTTTTACCATTTTCCTCACCACCACCTACTTTTCCCTTGGGAGCACGCTCCCGAAGGTCATCTTTATTTTAACCCCCCCGGGCCAGTGCTTCTCTAAGTGTTGGTCTGAACTGAGCCGCCTGCGGGGACACCTCGAGGAAACTCGAAGTCTGCTTTTACTCGTAGCTTGTCTCATCCGGTGTTGCTCTGAGAACAAGATACGTGTCACTCCTATCAGGATTGTCGGCACATCGGGTGGCTTTGCTAGTCTTGTTTTACCATTGTCGAAGTGTCTTGTAACTGGGATTCCGAGCCTGATCGGGTCTTCCTGGGAGAAGGAATATCCTTCATTGACCGTGAGAGCTTGTGATGGGCTAAGTGGGGACACCCCTGCAGGGTTTGAACTCTCCAAAGTCGTGCCCGCGGTTATGTGGCAGATGGGAATTTGTTAATATCCGGTTGTAGAAAACTTGCCACTTCACTTAATTAAAATGCATCAACCGCGTGTGTAGCCATGATGGTCTCTTCTCGGCGGAGTCCAGGAAGTGAACATGGTTTTAGTGTTATGTTTGAACCTAAGTAGTTTCAGGATCACTTCTTGATCACTTCTAGCTTCTCGACCATTGCGTTGCATCTCTTCTCGCTCTTATTTGCGTATGTTAGCCACCATATATGCTTAGTGCTTGCTGCAGCTCCACCTCATTACCCTATCCTACCCATAAGCTTAAATAGTCTTGATCTCGCGGGTGTGAGATTGCTGAGTCCTCGTGACTCATAGATACTTCCAAACAGTTGCAGGTGCCGATGATGCCAGTGCAGGTGACGCAATCGAGCTCAAGTGGGAGCTCGATGAAGATCTTGATCGTTGTTTTGTCTCATTTCCTGTTGATCAGTAGTGGAGCCCAGTTGGGACGATCGGGGATCTAGCATTTGGGGTTGTCTTCTTTTGTTTTGGTTCCCTAGTCGGACCTTGTTTGTAATTTGGATGATGTATGTTTAACTTGTATTTGTGTGAAGTGGCGATTGTAATCCAACTATTTATCACTTTACTATTCAGTACATGGGATTGTGTGAAGATTACCCCTCTTGCGACAAACCTACCATGCGGCTATGTGATGACCCACAAGTATAGGGGATCTATTGTAGTCCTTTCGATAAGTAAGAGTATCAAACCCAACGAGGAGCAGAAGGAAATGATAAGCGGTTTTCAGCAAGGTATTCTCTGCAAGTACTGAAATAAGTGGTAACATATAGTTTTGTGATAAGATAAATTGTAACGAGCAACAAGTAACAAAACTAAATAATGTGCAGCAAGGTGGCCCAATCCTTTTTGTAGCAAAGGACAACCCGGAACAAACTCTTATATAAGGAAAAGCGCTCCCGACAACACATGGGAATATCGTCAAGCTAGTTTTAATCACGTTCATATGATTCGCGTTCGATACTTTGATAATTTGATATGTGGGTGGACCGGTGCTTGGGTGCTGTTCTTACTTGAACAAGCATCCCACTTATGATTAACCTCTATTGCAAGCATCCGCAACTACAACAAAAGTATTAAGGTAAACTAACCATAGCATGAAACATATGGATCCAAATCAGCCCCTTACGAAGCAGCGCATAAACTAGGGTTTAAGCTTCTGTCACTCTAGCAACCCATCATCTACTTATTACTTCCCAATGCCTTCCTCTAGGCCCAAATAATGGTGAAGTGTTATGTAGTCGATGTTCACATAACACCACTAGAGGCTAGACAACATACATCTTATCAAAAATATCAAATGAATACCAAATTCACATGACTACTAATAGCAAGACTTCTCCCTTGTCCTCAGGAACAAACATAATTACTCACAAAGCATATTCATGTTCATAATCAGAGGGGTAATAATATGCATATCGGATCTGAACATGTGATCTTCCACCAAATAAACCAACTAGCATCAACTACAAGGAGTAATCAACACTACTAGCAACCTACTAGCACCAATCCCGGACTTTGAGACAAGAATTGGATACAAGAGATGAACTAGGGTTTGGAGATGAGATGGTGCTGGTGAAGATGTTGATGGAGATTGCCCTCTCCCGATGAGAGGAGCGTTGGTGATGACGATGGTGATGATTTCCCCCTCCCGGAGGGAAGTATCCCTAGCAGAACAGCTCTGCCGGAGCTCTAGATTGGTTCCGCCAAGGTTCTGCCTCGTGGCGGCGGAGTCTCGTCCCGAAAAGTTCCTTCTGATTTTTTTCTCATTGAAAGACTTCATATAGCAGAAGATGGACGTCGGAGACGCACCAGGGGGCCCACGAGGTAGGGGGCGCGCCCTAGGAGGGGGCGCGCCCCCCCACCCTCGTGAGCAGGGTGTGGGCCCCCTGGACTTGATCTTTGGCGAGGATTTTTATTTATTTATTTGAAGATATTCCGTGGAGTTTCAGGACTTTTGGAGTTGCGCAGAATAGGTCTCTAATATTTGCTCCTTTTCCAGCCCAGAATTCCAGCTGCCGGCATTATCCCTTCTTATGTAAACCTTGTAAAATAAGAGAGAATAGCCATAAGTATTGTGACATAAAGTGAAATAATAGTCCATAATGCAATAAATATCGATATAAAAGCATGATGCAAAATGGACGTATCAACTCCCCAAGATTAGACCTTGCTTGTCCTCAAGCGAAAAGCCGATAACAATAAATATGTCCTCATGTTTAGAGGTAGATGCGTCGATAAAAATAAAATACGGACATGAAGGCATCATGATAATTCTCATAACAGCAACATATATAGATTTTGTCATATGATTACTTATGTTCAAGTGATGATCTATTCACAATGCAAAAGTATAAATCATAAACCTTATTGGGCTCCGACAAACTATAACCTCAGTCGTTGAAGCAATTGTAATTTATCATAACATCGGGAAGAGTCTATGTCAGAGCTAAAAAGCAAGTCCACATACTCAACTATCATTTAGTCCTTCATAATTGCTAACACTCACACAATACTTGTGGTTATGAAGTTTTAATTGGACACAGAGAAAGATAGGGGCTTATAGTTTTGCCCCACAACCTTTTACCTCAAGGGTAATGTCAACAATAATAATTCATGCTCCCCTATATCCAATTAGATATATATATATATATCATGTTCTTTCCAACATGCTGAGCTTGCCAAAGGATAAAATGAAAAAGGAAAGGTGAAGATCACCGTGACTCTTGCATAAGGTAGAAGATAATAATAAAAGATAGGCCCTTCACAGAGGGAAGCAGAGGTTGCCATGCGCTTTTATGGTTGAATGCGCAAAATCTCAATGCGAAAGAACGTCACTTTATATTGCCCCTTGTGATATGAACCTTTATTATGCAGTCCGTCGCTTTTATTACTTCCACATCACAAAATCGTATAAAGCTTATTTCTCCCACACCAATCAATCATACATATTTAGAGCAATTTTTATTACTTTGCACCGATGACAACGTACTTGAAGGATCTTACTCAATCCATAGGTAGATATGGTGGACTCTCATGGCAAAACTGGTTTAAGGGTATTTGGAAGCACAAGTAGTATTTCTACTTGGTGCTGAGAATTTGGCTAGCATGAGGGGGAAAGGCAAGCTCAACAAGTTAAAGGATCCATGACAACATACTTTATCTCAGATATAAGAAATGCATAACTCATTACGTTGTCTTCCTTGTCCAACATCAACTCTTTAGCATGTCATATTTTAATGAGTGCTCCCAATCATAAAAGATGTCAATGATAATATATCTATATGTGAAAACCTCTCTTTCCTTATTACTTCCTATTAATTGCAACAATGACCAAAGCTATGTCTGCCGACTCCCAACAACTTTTAATCATCATACTCTTTCTATGTGAAGTCATTACTCTCAATAAGATTAATATGAACTTTTTATTCTTTTCTTCTTTCTTTTATTCACCCAAGATCATGGCAAAATAATCAAGCCCTTGACTCAACACTAATCTTTATTATATATAGCTCACGGACTTGATTACAAAGAGAGATCATAAAGCAAAACTCAAAAATAGATCATGCCATAAACTTTATTCTACTAGATCAAGATACTACTATTAGGATCGAACTAAGAAAAACGGTAAAGATAGGAGTTGTGAAGGTGATACGATACCGGGGCTCCTCCCCCAAGCTTGGCAGTTGCCAAGGGGAGTGCCCATACCCATGTGATTATATCTCCTTTGTCGGTGAAGAAGGTGGAGGTGTTGTATATGATGCGGGCCTTGCGTCCATCTTGCAAGGCATACGTTCTCCATCATAGAAAGATGATCGAGTCTCCGGGATCCTCAAATCTGCAGCCAAACACATCCTTTTGAATCTATATTCATACTCACAGTTTTGGTTTTGCAAGTCATATATTTGGGCTTGTAGGTGCTTGATCTTCTCATGAAGCTTGAAGATAGTCTCCCCGATGTTGTCAGCATCCAACTTGTGGTTGCTAGTGAACTCCGCGATCATCATGTGGTTAGAGTTGAGTCCACGTTCCACCATCCCCTGGCACTTGAAAACTTGTTGCTCCACTGCTTCGAGCCTCGTCTCCATGCTTCCGGTCCCCTTTGGTCCCTCTTCATCGCGCATGTGCAGCAACCCATCACACAACTCAATGGTTTGAGGGTGTCGCAGCACCTCTGCGAGGTAAGGGTTGATGACCTTCTCGAAAAACATGTCCTTGGAGGTGCTTGGGGCCGTCATGATAACCTAGATCTGTCAGAAAAACAGCTCGAAACCAGAACAGAGGAGAATTGCATGATACAGGAGTCAAAACCTTCGGGAGGGTATATAATGAATTTTTACCGACCAAAATACGTAACGTGCAAGAAAACAGAGTCCGGAAGGCACACGAGGTGCTCACGAGGTAGGGGGGCATGCCCAGAGCGGTAGGGCGCGCCCACCACCCTCGTGGGGCCCTTGTGTCCTTCCCAAACTGCTACTTATTTTTCTATTTTTCTAAATATTCCAAGACGGAGAAATATTGCCTTAAAAATTGTTTTGGAGTCGGTTTACTTACCGTACCACATACCTATTCCTTTTCAGAGTCTGAAACATTCCGAAAGTGTCCCTTATGTATTCCTCTGGGGTTACGGTTTCAATAATACTGGTTTCAACATTTATGGGATTACCTGAGATATAATGTTTGATTCTTTGACCGTTTACCACCTTCGGATTTGTGCCCTCGAAGTTGTTGATTTTTATGGCACCAGAACGATAGACCTCTTCGATAACGTAGGGGCCTTCCCATTTAGAGAGAAGTTTTCTTGCAAAAAATCTTAAACGAGAGCTGTATAGCAATACATAATCACCTACATTAAACTCACGCTTTTGTATCCTTTTGTCATGCCATCTTTTAACTTTTTTTGTAAACAACTTGGCATTTTCATAAGCTTGGGTTCTCCATTCATCAAGTGAGCTAATATCAAATAACCTCTTTTCACCGGCAAGTTTGAAATCATAGTTGAGCTCTTTAATAGCCCAATATGCCTTATGTTCTAGTTCGAGAGGTAAGTGACATGCTTTTCCATAAACCATTTTAATAGCCCAATATGCAGTTCTATATGCCCACAATACATCATCAAGTTTCTTAGACCAATTCTTTCTAGACCTATTAACAGTCTTTTGCAAAATTAATTTTAGCTCTCTATTGCTCAACTCTACCTGACCACTAGACTGTGGGTGATAAGGAGATGCAATTCTATGATTAACATCATACTTAGCAAGCATTTTACGAAAAGCACCATGAATAAAGTGTGAACCACCATCAGTCATTAAATATCTAGGGACTCCAAACCTCGGAAAAATAACTTCTTTAAGCATTTTAATAGAAGTGTTATGATCAGCACTACTAGTTGGAATAGCTTCTACCCACTTAGTAACGTAATCAACAACAACTAGAATATGTGTGTATCCATTAGAGGTAGGAAAAGGTCCCATATAATCAAAGCCCCAAACATCAAATGGTTCAATGACAAGTGAATAATTCATAGGCATTTCTTGACGTCTACTAATATTACCAATTCTTTGACATTCATCACAAGACAAGACAAACTTACGGGCATCCTTGAAGAGAGTAGGCTAATAAAAACCAGATTGCAATACCTTATGTGCAGTTCTATCTCCAGCGTGGTGTCCTCCATAAGCCTCGGAATGACACTTGCGTAGAATCTGTTCCTGTTCATGCTCAGGTACACAACGTCTAATAACACCATCTACTCTTTCTTTATAAAGATGTGGGTCATCCCAAAAGTAATGTCTCAAGTCATAGAAAAACTTTTTCTTTTGCTGGTATGTGAAGCTAGGTGGTACAAACTTAGTAACAATATAATTAGCATAATCAGCATACCATGGAGTACTACGAGAAGTACTTATAACATTTAATTGTTCATCAGGAAAGCTATTATCAATAGGTAGTGGGTCATCAAGAACATTCTCTAACCTAGACAAGTTGTCTGCAACGGGGCTCTCAGCTCCCTTTCTATCAAAAGTATGCAAATCAAATTCTTCTAGCAAGAGAACCCATCTAATAAGTCTAGGTTTAGCATCTTTCTTTTCCATAAGGTATTTAATAGCAGCATGATCAGTGTGAATAGTTACTTTAGAATCAACAATATAAGGTCTAAACTTATCACAAGCAAATACAACTGCTAAAAGCTCTTTTTCAGTAGTAGAATAATTTCTTTGAGCATTGTCTAGAGTCTTACTAGGATAATGAATAACATTTAATCTCTTATCAACTCTTTGCCCTAGAACAGCACCTACAGCATAATCACTAGCATCACACATAATTTCAAAGGGTAAATTCCAATCAGGTGGCTGAACAACAGGTGCAGAGACTAATGCTTTCTTAAGTATTTCAAATGCTTCTACACAATCATCATCAAAGACAAATGGTATATCTTTTTGTAATAAATTAGTCAGAGGCCGAGAGATTTTTGACAAGTCCTTAATGAAACTCCTATAAAAACCGGCATGCCCAAGGAAACTTCTTATACCTTTGATGTCCTTGGGACATGGCATCTTTTCAATAGCATCGACCTTGGCTTTATCAACTTCAATACCTCTTTCAGAAACTTTATGCCCCAAGATATACCTTCATTAACCATAAAGTGGCACTTTTCCCAATTCAAGACAATATTAGTTTCTTCACATCTCTGCAAAACTCGATCAAGATTGCTCAAGCAATCATCAAAAGAGGAACCATAGACAGAAAAATCGTCCATGAAAACCTCACATATCTTTTCACAAAAGTCAGAGAATATAGCAATCATGCATCTTTTAAAGGTAGCAGGTGCATTACATAAACCAAAAGGCATACGTCTATAAGCAAAAGTACCAAAAGGGCATGTAAAAGTAGTCTTTGATTGATCTCTAGCCGACACAGGTATTTGAGAGAAACCAGAATAACCATCTAGAAAGCAATAGTGTGTATGTTTGCATAATCTTTCTAGCATTTGATCAATAAAAGGTAAGGGGTAATGATCTTTCTTAGTAGCTTTATTTAATTTGCAGAAATCAATTACCATCCTATAACCTGTGATAATTCTTTGTGGAATCAATTCATCTTTGTCATTAGGAACAACAGCAATACCTCCCTTCTTAGGGACACAATGGACAGGACTTACCCACTGACTATCAGCAATAGGATAAATTATACCTGCCTCCAGAAGCTTAAGTATTTCTTTTCTTACCACTTCTTTCATTTTAGGATTCAGACGTCGTTGAGGATCACGAACTGGTTTGGCATCTGCTTCCAAATTTATTTTATGTTGACACAGAGTGGGACGAATGCCTTTAAGATCATCAAGAGTATATCCAATAGCAGCACGATGCTTCTTCAGAGTTTTCAATAATCTTTCTTCTTCATGATCTGAAAGGTTAGCACTAATAATAATAGGATATATCTTCTTTTCATCAAGATAAGCATATTTAAGATTATCAGGCATAGGTTTAAGCTCAAACACGGGATCACCCCTGGGTGGAGGAGGATCCCCTAAAATTTCAACAGGCAAATTGTGTTGCAGAATAGGTTCCTGTTTAAAGAATACTTCATCTATTTCCCTTCTTTCATTAATGAACATATCATTTTCATGGTCTAACAAATAGTGTTCTAAAGGATCACTAGGAGGTACAGCAATAGAAGCAAGACCAATAATCTCATCCTTACTAGGTAATTCTTCCTCATGATGTTGTTTACTAAATTTAGAGAAATTAAACTCATGAACCATATCATTCAAGCCAATAGTAACAACATTCTTTTCGCAATCTATTCTAGCATTAACAGTGTTCAAGAAGGGTCTGCAAAATATAATGGGACAAAAGCTATCTTGCGGAGAAGTAAGAATAAGAAAATTAGCAGGATATTTAGTTTTCCCTCATAGGACTTCAACATCTCTAACAATTCCAATTGGTGAAATAGTATCTCTATCGGCAAGTTTAATTGTGACATCAATACCTTCTAACTCAGCAGGTGCAATTTCATTCTTAATTTCTTCGTATAAATTATGCGGTATAAAACTAGCACTCGCACCCATCTCACATAAGCCATGATAATAATGATCTCCTATTTTAACAGAAATAACAGGCACGCCTACCACAGGTCTATGTTTATCTTTAGCACAAGGTTTAGCAATTCTAGCAGATTCACCATCAAACTGAATAACATGCCCATCAATATTATCAGACAAGAGATCTTTAACAATAGCAATATTAGGTTCTACTCTAACTTGCTTAGGAGGTGTATAAGTTCTAATATTGCTTTTACGAACAACAGTTGATGCTTTAGCATGATCCTTTACTCTAACAGGGAAAGGTGGTTTCTCAACATAAGAAGTAGGAACAATAGGATCATTATAAGTGACAGTCTTTTCTTCAACTTTAATAGGTGCAGCTACTTTTACTTCTATGGGAGGATGATATTTAAACCACTTGTCCTTAGGGAGATCAACATAAGTAGCAAAGGATTCACAGAAAGAAGCTACTATCTCAGAGTCATGTCCATATTTAGTTCTAAACTTATGGAAAATATTGGTGTCCATAAAAGATTTAACACAATCAAACTTAGGTGTCATACCTAACTCTTTACCTTCGTCGACGTCCCAATCTTCAGAGTTGCGTCTAATTCTATCCAATAAATTCCATCTGAATTCAATAGTCTTCATCATAAAAGAGCTAGCACAAGAAGTATCGAGCATGGTGCGATTATTATCAGAAAGCTGAGCATATAAATTTTGAATAATCATTTCTCTTGAGAGCTCATGATTGGGGCATGAATATAACATTGATTTAAGCCTCCCCAAGCTTGAGCGATGCTTTCTCCTTCGCGAGGCCAAAAATTATATATATAATTGCGATCACGATGAACAAGATGCATAGGGTAATACTTTTGGTGAAATTCCAATTTCAATCTTTTATAGTTCCATGATCTCATATCATCACATAGCCTATACCATATCAATGCGTCTCCCTTCAAAGATAAAGGGAATACCTTCTTCTTAGCAACATCATCGGGTATACCTGCAAGCTTAAATAATCCACAAACTTCATCCACATATATTAAGTCCTCATCAGGATGCTTTGTTCCATCTCCTGTAAAAGGGATAGCTAGTAGTTTTTCCATCATACCTGAAGGAAATTCAAAAGGAGTTTCATTTTCAATTGGTTCAGGAGGTTGAGGAGCAACTCTTTGCTCTACTGGACGGGGTGAAGATACCCCGAACAAACCCCTCAGAGAATTAGTTTCCATAGTAACAAGTGACAGTAAATTTCAGCACACTATATAAAGTTTTCCTTACCAAATTCCACCTACCAAAGGCGCTACACTCCCAGGCAACGGCGCTAGAAAAGAGTCTTGATGACCCACAAGTATAGGGGATCTATCGTAGTCCTTTCTATAAGTAAGAGTATCGAACCCAACGAGGAGCAGAAGGAAATGATAAGCGGTTTTCAGCAAGGTATTCTCTGCAAGTAATGAAATAAGTGGTAACAGATAGTTTTGTGATAAGATAAATTGTAACGAGCAACAAGTAACAAAAGTAAATAAAGTGCAGCAAGGTGGCCCAATTCTTTTTGTAGCAAAGGACAACCTGGAACAAACTCTTATATAAGGAAAAGCGCTCCCGAGGACACATGGGAATATCGTCAAGCTAGTTTTCATCACATTCATATGATTCGCGTTCAATACTTTGATAATTTGATATGTGGGTGGACCGGTGCTTGGGTGCTGTTCTTACTTGAACAAGCATCCAACTTATGATTAACCTCTATTGCAAGCATCCGCAACTACAACAAATTATTAAGGTAAACCTAACCATAGCATGAAACATATGGATCCAAATCAACCCCTTACGAAGCAACACATAAAATAGGGTTTAAGCTTCTGTCACTCTAGCAACCCATCATCTACTTATTACTTCCCAATGCCTTCCTCTAGGCCCAAATAATGGTGAAGTGTTATGTAGTCGACGTTCACATAACACCACTAGAGGTTAGACAACATACATCTTATCAATATATCAAACGAATACCAAATTCACATGACTACTAATAGCAAGACTTCTCCCTTGTCCTCAGGAACAAACGTAATCACTCACAAAGCATATTCACTTTCATAATCAGAGGGGTAATAATATGCATATAGGATTTGAACATATGATCTTCCACCAAATAAACCAACTAGCATCAACTACAAGGAGTAATCAACACTACTAGCAACCTACTAGCACCAATCTCGGACTTTGAGACAAGAATTGGATACAAGAGATGAACTAGGGTTCGGGGATGAGATGGTGCTGGTGAAGATGTTGATGGAGATTGCCCTCTCCTGATGAGAGCAGCGTTGGTGATAACGATGGTGATGATTTCCCCTCCCGGAGGGAAGTATCCCCGGCAGAACAGCTCTGTGGGAGCTCTAGATTGGTTCCGCCAAGGTTCCGCCTCGTGGCGGCGGGGTCTCGTCCCGAAAAGTTCTTTCTAATTTTTTCTCATCGAAAGACTTCATATAGCAGAAGATGGACGTCGGAGACCCACCAGGGGGCCCACGAGGTAGGGGGCGCGCCCTAGGAGGGGGGAGGGGCGCCCCCCACCCTCGTGAGCAGGGTGTGGGCCCCCTGGACTTCATCTTTGGCAAGGATTTTTCTTTATTTATTTTAAGATATTTCGTGGAGTTTCAGGACTTTTGGAGTTGCGCAGAATAGGTCTCTAATATTTGCTCCTTTTCCAGCCCAGAATTCCAGCTGCCGGCATTCTCCCTTTTTATGTAAACCTTGTAAAATAAGAGAGAATAGCCATAAGTATTGTGACATAAAGTGAAATAACAGTCCATAATGCAAAAAATATCAATATAAAAGCATGATGCAAAATGGACTTATCACTATGCCTCTATGTCATGCCCCGACACGTGGGAGATATAGCCGCATCATGGGTGTTACAAGTTGGTAATCAGAGTATTCCCTGACTTAGGTGCCCCCTGCTTGATCGAATCACGGATGTTGTTGATTCTAGAACAAAATGTTTTGAGTCTTGGGATTATATATATCGGAGAGTAGGATTCTTTTTACTCCTCAGTCCCTTCGTCACTCTGGTGAGGCCTCCTGATGCAGAAGTTTTGACTTTTCTCTCCTCAAATTTCATGATTTTTTTTAGGATCACGCGGTTATCTTGGAACCGTTCTGATAGTCTTGTGACGAGAACATTGTTCTTGGTGCCTCCTGACATTTAGGGGTTGTGGAAGTGTCCTGGGGAGTTGAGCTTCGAGGTGTTGTCGTCACAATTTTATCGTTGCAGTTCTGGAATACCTGAGTTCACCGACATCGAAAATCTCTTTTATGCAGTTGTTGGCGAGATAACCTCGACGCCACCTAGTACTGGGGCGGGAGTTCGGGAGTATTTCCATAACTCATATAATGGATGCTTTTCGAAGGTTGAGGTACACGATTTCCGATGGTTTCTTGGTTATGTGTTGAAGGATGGATACAGCTGGATGTAGGGATTGTTAGTTTGGTGAGATATTATGCTTCCCCTGTATCCCCAACACCTGATTGCATAACCAGAAAGTTTCGGGAGTTTATAAGTGGAAATTCAAGTAGCTCGTAGGATATCCTTCCTACAGACACATGATACGATATGGGATCTATCATATGTTTGGTTTCTGGCTTATTATGCAAGCCAAATCCTTTGTTTTGTTTTGAGTTGTGGTATTCAAGTTGCCTCAATGTCATGTGTTGCCTCCATACCATCCCTAAACGGTGTTCTCATATTTCTAGGTGAATACTAATCCTTCATGATAATTGAGATGGTCATGTCAATCCTTTTCAACCGGCGTGTTTCTCTTCAAGTGGATGTGATCATTTCAACATTCGCAAGATCACCTCTCAGTTTTCCCAATGGTGTTCGTTCCATCTGCCCAAGTTGTCTTTGTTTTCCCCCCCCCCCCCCCCTTTTTTTTAAGATTTAGATTTCTTAATCAAGTATCCTCTTATTGATGGGAAGTCTGTCCATTCTTTTCCGTCAATGTTCTTATCCGGTGATTCTCAGGAAGATACTAAGGAAGCATAGAGTTTATTATTATTCATTCTTTTATCTTCTCCGGTGGATTCAAATCAAGCTTTCGGTTTTGATCATATCATTTTCATTGGTTCACATGCTTTCCATGTTGGATGTTCTTATCGAAGACTCTCTTATTTATTCACCTCTCGCTATTCATTTCTTCCGGAGTACTGAAGATATCTCAGAAGATTCGCGGTTCCATTGCTAATTCGTTTAAGCTATATCATGGTTGTTATCTCATTCAAGCCATTTAATTCAACCGGTGCAATCTCTCTTTTAAATAATTCAACAATGTTTCTCTTGAGTGGGCCATAACCAACAGGCCTTTTTTCAGGATCTTACCTAACTCTTCTTTTTCTGGAGTTATTCGCAAATTCATTTCAAAGTTTGATGTAAGAATGAATTGTCATTAGTCAAATGTCTTTCTCCAAGATCTTTCAAATTCTTTTCATCGTTGGTTCAACCTTTCTAATTTTCATACAGGAGTATCTCAACAATTCATGGTGGTATTTCTCATCATCATTCTCTGTATTTGAAGACCGAAGAAGAGTTTGTCTTCAATCTTGTCCATTCTCTCGAAGATTCATGGTGCTAGCTTTATGCCATCCTCTCACAATTCTTCTCGTTTGTAACAATTCTTTTCACCCATCCGGAGAAATTCAGGAGTCTTTTAAGTTTGATTCTCCGGAGGCCATCATTTCATAAGATTTATTTGTGCTTTCCAATCTTACCGGTGAATCGTTCAAATATCCTCTAATCAGTTCATGATCTCTCCATTCTCATGTATGTAAATCCCCTCAAGTATCTTCTTTCATTTTTCCAATTCTTCCCGGTGAATTGTGCCTCTGCTATTTTCATTTTCAATTCTTATGGTGGTTCTTTCCAAGATTCTTCTTCCTTCGTTTATCATATCAATTCATTCGTTCTTTCCAATCCTACCAGCGGATCGTTGAAGTCTTTTCTCAAGTTTGTGCCATATCAATCTTAATCCTTTCAACGAGAATAAGTAGTATGCAAAATCCTTTGCTTGTCATCAATTTAATTGGTGAAGGATGAGAATAATGTAATTCTTCTTCTTGTTTCATCGAGTAAATTCAATTCCTTATTCTGGAGGTTCATAAAAAATTCTCAGTTTCTATTGTTTCATCTTTTCTTTTCCCGGAGTTCCAAGCTCTCTCAAGTATGTCACCACGAAGCTCCATTTAAATCATCGCAAGGCTTCACCTTGTGTTTTCAACTTCTCTTTCTTTTTGTTATTCTTTTGTTTACTGGAGTTCTTCATGGACTCTACATGGTGGTTCGTCAAGGACTGTTTTCATTCTTCAATTGTTCTTCAAGTTTTCTCTCGAAGTTATGTTCCGCCAAGCTATACTCTCAAATAAACATGGTGCTCGACACGTGTTTTATTTCGAGGAGTTTGAGAATTCTTCATCTTGCATTCCGTAGTGCAATTCTTTCTACCTTATCTTTTGAGGTGGTGTTATGTCATTCTTGACGATTTCCCTTCGTGTTTCATGATTCGCAAGTTGTCACGGATGAGATATGAAAACCCTTCATTTTCTTTTCGTTCAGCAGATCCTTTGCAATCCATTAACCTCTTCGTTGGAGTTATCTTGTGTCATTTTTCACCTAAAGCCTTCCCTAAGGATTGTTGCTATTTATGGTGCTGATAAATGACCAAAGTTCTTCATTTATCCTCCTGATGAAATAAGCTTCTCATCTCCTTGTTGATATCAATTCAATCTATTGTTTTCCGTTAGTGGCAGAATTTCACCTCAATGTTTTGAGAAGTATTCCATAAGGCCACTACAAGCTTATTCTTTTCGTTGTTGGTTTTCCAACAACTCCATTCAATCCTTCTTTCTAAGGATACTTTCAAATTAATTGGTGGTAGAAGTTATCATTTTCTGCTACTTTATTTCTTCCTAACGATCTATCTTCTATTCTTTCTTCCAGAGGCATTGTGAGGTTGCTCTTTTCACTCATCATCTTGAGTTGTGAGGACCATGTTTTTTTCGTGCTTATCCATTTAAACGGAGTGCCGTGTCCTCTTTTTCAAGTTCTTCCATTTCTGTCATGTTTTGCCTCCCTTCTCAACCGGAGTGTTGTCTAAAATCTTTCTTACCCCTTGTGCCATTCTTTCAATAGTTCCGAAGGCAGTGTACTGTTGATTTCGTCAAGTATCCTCTCATATTGTCAAGTTATTGTTCATTTCCTCCCGTTTACAGTCAGAGTGCTGCCCAAATTATATCATTCTTATTCCTTCTCTATCTTGTTTAACCGGAGTGTTGTGGCCATCAGTCCTCTTCTGCTGGGGTGCTTGCATGTACTTCTTGTCCATTGTAACCCTTTTCTTATGTCTTTCAACCTACAAGGTTCTCGTAATGTTTCCTGTTCCTCTTTTATAATGGAGTGCTTTCAACATTATTCCTCTTTGTTGTTTTCTTTCTTTCATTTTGTTCAACCTCGCAAGGTTCTTTGTTTCACTCATTTGTCAAAGAAGCAATTAGTTTTACCTCTTCTCTTCCTCTTCCGTTTCTCTCCGGTGCCATCCTTAGATATCGGGACGAGATCCTCTTGTAGTGGTGGAGTGTTGTAACGCCCCGAGTCTGATGCGCCAGGTTTCTTCCAGTTATTCGCTGCCGGTGCCATGTCATTTGCTTGCGTGTCGCATCTTGCCATGTCATCATGTGCATTGCATCATCATGCTTTCAAAACTTGCATCCGTCCGGTTTCCCCAGTTCTCTCCGTTGTCCATTCTGAGCCCAGACACACTTGCACACGCCCGCGACATGTCTGAAATATTATTTTATAAGTGGCCGGAAAATGTTCTCAGAATGGGATAAAAGTTGGCGTGCGGTCTTTTTATAGTGTAGGTAGACGGCCTGTCAAATTTCATCCCGTTCGGAGTTCTTTTGATGCCCCAATGGATAACTATAGCGGCAATATAGTCGGTCATACGTCGGACGTTTTCGGTCTCTGAAGACTATGGTCGGGTTTTCCCTCTCTTTCCTCCCTAGACCATCTACACAGTCCGCTATCAACCATCAGGCCCCGAAACCCTACCTTGCACAGTGCATCGACCCCCTCGCGTGCGCGTCCGAAAGCTATCCCGAACCCGACCTGGGCAGTTGTCACCGTTGGACACAGATCATCCCCAAACATCTATAAAATATCATCGTTTTCTCGTTGGAGTCTCCTAACCTATTTTTCTTGGACCGTCCGATTACGATCAGAGGGACCTAACCGCCCTAAAATGATATGTTTTACTATATATAGACCTCCATGTCTATTTGTAGACCAAACCCTAAATTCTAGGAGGTTTGTCCCCTCTAGCTGCCGCCACCTACAACCTCCCGCATCCACCTCGGGATCCTCCCAGATCCGATCCACCAACCTCCTCTTTGCGAACCAACCAAACATCGCTTTCCACTGCTTCCCCTCGATCCACCAAAGCCCATCGATCCAACCCTCCTTGCTCTCCTCATCGACTAGGGAGACGAGCTCCTCCCGAGCATCTCCTCCTCGCCTTGTCGCCCGACGACCAGCGCTGTTGCCGGCAACCTCCATCAGGGAAAGCGCCACCCCACCTCCCTTCCATTCTTCTCTTTTCCCTTCGTTACTCATCTCGTTACTGACTTCGTAGAGACCTCCTGGAGGCTGACCATGCACGCCCTCAAGCCCCTGCCACGGGCACTCACGCAAGTAGCAATAGTTCCGGCGTCTCCGGTGAGTCGACGACCACGAGAGACGCCATGGCCTCCCCTTGGTGCTTCGCATCGTGATAACCCACAAGTATAGGGGATCGCAACAGCTTTCGAGGGTAGAGTATTCAACCCAAATTTATTGATTCGACACAAGGGGAGCCAAAGAATATTCTCAAGTATTTGCAGCTGAGTTGTCAATTCAACCACACCTGGAAACTTAGTATCTGCAGCAGAGTTTTTAGTAGCAAAGTAATATGATAGTGGTGGTGACGGTAACAAAAGAGTAATGAAAGCAAAGTAATATTTTTGGTATTATGTAGTGATTGTAACAATAGCAACGGGAAAGTAAATAAGCGTAAACCAGTATATGGAAAGCTCGTAGGCATTGGATCTGTGATGGATAATTATGCCAGATGCGGTTCATCATGTAACAGTCATAACATAGGGTGACACGGAACTATCTCCAATTCATCAATGTAATGTAGGCATGTATTCCGAATATAGTCATACGTGCTTATGGAAAAGAACTTGCATGACATCTTTTGTCCTACCCTACCGTGGCAGCGGGGTCCTAATGGAATCTAAGGGATATTAAGGCCTCCTTTTAATAGAGAACCGAAACAAAGCATTAGAACATAGTGAATACATGAACTCCTCAAACTACGGTCAGCACCGGTAAGTATCCCGATTATTTTCACTTCGGGGTTAACGGATCATAACACATAATAGGTGACTATAGGTTTGCAAGATAGGATCAAGAACTCTCATATATTGATGAAAACATAATAGGTTCAGATCTGAAATCATGGCACTCGGGCCCTAGTGACAAGCATTAAGCATAACAAAGTCATAGCAACATCAATCTCAGAACATAGTGGATACTAGGGATCAAACCCTAAAAAAACTAACTTGATTACAAGATAAATCTCATCCAACCCATCACCGTCCAGCAAGCCTACAATGGAATTACTCACGCACGGCGCTGAGCATCATGAAATTGGTGATGGAGGATGGTTGATGATGACGATGGCGACGGATTCCCCTCTCCGGAGCCCCGAACGGACTCCAGATCAGCCCTCCAGAGAGGTTTTAGGGCTTG
Organism: Triticum urartu; assembly: GCF_003073215.2. NCBI lineage: Eukaryota > Viridiplantae > Streptophyta > Magnoliopsida > Poales > Poaceae > Triticum > Triticum urartu. The sequence continues at coordinate 241,156,467 of NC_053026.1, read as the reverse complement.
GCGGCGGCTCCGTATCGTAAAACGCGATGATTTCTTCTCTCCTATTTTTTCTCCCCGAAAGCAGATATATAGAGTTGGAGTTGGAGTTGGGAGGTCTCCAGGGGGCGCACGAGGTAGGGAGCACGCCCTAGGGGGGGGCGCCCCCCACCCTCGTGGACATGGTGTGGGCCCCCTGGTCTTCATATTTGGCGAGGATTTTTTTATTATTTATTGTAAGATATTCCATGGAGTTTCAGACCATTCCGAGAACTTTTGTTTTCTGCACATAAGACAACATCATGGCAATTCTGCTGAAAATAGCATCAGTCCGGGTTAGTTCTATTCAAATCATACAAGTTAGAGTCCAAAACAAGGGCAAAAGTGTTTGGAAAAGTAGATACGACACAGACGTATCAACTCCCCCAAGCTTAAACCCTTGCTTGTCCTCAAGCAATTCAGTTGACAAACTGAAAGAAATAAAGAAAAACTTTTACAAACTATGTTTGCTCTTGTTGTTATAAATATGTCAAGCTAGCATTCAAGTTTTCAGCAAAGATTATAACTAACCACATTTGCAATAATTCTCAGGTCTCATGATTACCCATATCAATAGCATGATCAACTAGCAAGCCATAATAATAAATCTCGGATGACAACACTTTCTCAAAACAATCATAATATGATATAACAAGATGGTATCTCGCTAGCCCTTTCTGAGACCGCAAAACATAAATGCAGAGCACCTTTAAAGATCAAGGACTGACTAGACATTGTAATTCATGGTAAAAGAGATCCAATCATAGTCACACCCAATATAAATTAACAGTGATGAATGCAAATGACAGCTGCGCTCTCCAGCTAGTGCTTTTAATAAGAGGGTGATGACTCAACATAAAAGTAAATAGATAAGCCCTTCGCAGAGGGAAGCAGGGATTTGTAGAGGTGCCAGAGCTCGGTTTTGAAATAGAGGTGAATAATATTTTGAGTGGTATACTTTCAATTTCAACATAACAACCAAGAGATGGCGATATCTTCCATGCTGCACACATTATAGGCGGTTCCCAAACAAAATGGTAAAGTTTATACTCCCCCTCCACCAACAAACATCAATCCATGGCTTGCTCGAAACAACGAGTGCCTCCAACATACTTCAGGTCCCAGGGGGAGTTTTGTTTTGCAATTATTTTTATTTAGTTTGCATAAAGCATGGGACTGGGCATCACGGTGACCAGCCATTTTCTCATGAGTGAGGAGCGGAGTCCACTCCTCTTGAGAATAACCCGCTTGGCATGGAAGGTACAGGCAGCCCTAGTTGATACATGAGCTATTCGAGCATACAAAACATGATGATTATTTGAAGGTTTAGAGTTTGGCACATACAAATTTACTTGGAACTGCAGGTAGATACCGCATATAGGAAGGTATAGTGGACTCATGTGGAATAACTTTGGGGTTTAAGGAGTTTGGATGCACAAGCAGTATTCCCGCTTAGTGCAGGTGAAGGCTAGCAAAAGACTGGGAAGCGACCAACTAGAGAGCGACAACAGCCATGTACATGCATTAAAATTAATAAACATTGGATGCAAGCATGAGTAGGATATAATCCACCGTGAACATAAATATCGTGAAGGCTATGTTGATTTGTTTCAACTACATGCGTGAACATGTGCCAAGTCAAGTCACTTAAATCATTCAAAGGAGGATACCACCCCATCATACCACATCATAACCATCTCAATAGCATGTTGGCACACAAGGTAAACCATTATAACTCATAGCTAATCAAGCATGACACAAGCAACTATGATCTCTAATTGTCATTGCAAACATGTTTATTCATAACAAGCAGAATCAAGAACGATGAACTCATCATATTTACAAAAACAAAAGAGGTCGAGTTCATACCAGCTTTTCTCATCTTAGTCAGTCCATCATATATCATCATAATTGCCTTTCACTTGCACGACCGAACGATGTGAATAATAATAAGAGTGCACGTGCATTGGACTAAGCTGGAATCTGCGAGCATTCAATAAACAGGAGAAGACAAAGAAATATGGTCTCTTGGTTAAATCAACAATATAGCATATAAGAGCCACTTCAACAATTTAATCTTGGTCCTCTCCTACTGACCCCCAAAGAAAACAAATAAAACTATTTACACGGGAAAGCTCCCAACAAGCAAAAGAAGAACGGGAAATATTTTTGGGTTTTCTTTTTAATAACTACTACAAGCATGGAAGGTAAATTAATTAAAAGCTACAACTAATTTTTTTTGTTTTTTTCTTAAGGTTTATTAAACACACAAGAAGAAAGCATAAAAGGAAATAAACTAGCATGGATGATACAATGAAAAAGTATGAGCACCGACATCTGCAATGAGTGTGTGTGAACATAATTGTAATGTCGGCGAGAAATACGTACTCCCCCAAGCTTAGGATTTTGGCCTAAGTTGGTTTATGGCCACGGCTGTCCTGGCTGATATCCATAATAATAGTTGTTGGGGTCGTACTGTGATGCAGCGGCTATCGCCTCCTGAGCTGCAGTGTGGCGACGAGCGGCCTCCGCTCTCCTCTCGTACTCATCTGCCTCCTCTCTGGTAATAGTATATCCTCCTCTTGCCTGATAATCAAAGAAAGCAGGAGCAGTGAGAGTAATACGGACTGCATGGCATCTGTCAAAGATTAGTCGGTACTGGAGAGGTGATTCGTTCCTCTCGACAAAATCATGAGAACCCATAGAATCAAAATCTAAATAAGCAGGAGGCAACTCCATGTATCCTTCATGAACGTCTATCTCAAGAAATTTAGCTAAGCGGGTTGCATAAATTCCTCCAAAGAAATCTCCATTATATCTATTATGATGCAACCTACGAGCTACAATGGCTCCCATATGATAAGATTGGTCTTCTGACACAGCACTTCTGAGAATGCTAAGGTCCGGGACACACATGTGACATGCTTCATCCTTAGCATTTATGCACCTACCTATGAAGAGAGCAAAATAATGTATAGAAGGAAAGTGAATGCTCCCTATGGTAGCTTGCGTTATATCTCTAGATTCCCCTACAGTTATACTAGCAAGAAAGTTTCTAAATTAAGATTTAGGGGGATCCCTAACACTACCCCATTGTGGAAGTTTGCAAGCAAAAGTGAAATCCTCTAAGTCCATGGTATAAGATTTGTCATAAAGATCAAACATGACTGAAGGAGAATTACGTGAAGATGAATACTCAAACCTCCTCACAAAAGATCTTGTGAGATCATGATACTGGGGGCATTTGTCTGCCTCAAAGTCCTCAAGACCGGCATTACGCAAATATGCGTTAAATTATTCTTTAATTCCCGCTCAATCCATAAAATTTCTAGAAGGCCACTCACAAGGACGCACTGGAGCGTCTCTTGGTGGCTCTTCGTCAGCATCACGCATTGCAAGCCTGGGTCCTTGGTTCATTGAAGAACCACCTTGGAACATTTTCCTAAGCATAGTTCTTCCTCTGAAAAATTCTGAAATTTTTTAGTAACTTGAAAATAGAAGTAAACCAAACTCAATAATATTGATAGCAACCACTCCTACAAGTGCCTAGGGCCTATATCATGCATCAAAACTACTTTTGACCATATAAATTTCACATGCAAGCTCAAGAACAGGGTCACCTAAGCAGCAAAAATTTGCAATGAATAAAGAACTAGAACAAAAACTAATTGGACCAATGGAGGGGTCACATACCAAGGAACAATCTCCCCAAGCAGTTTTGTGAGAGGTGCTTTGAGCAAGGAGATCGAAAATGGCAGCAAAGAGGGCTAGAACTCGTGCTTGAGTTGGTTTTTGGTGTTTGTGGGAGGAAGAAGAAGAGGATGGGTGCAGGAATATGTGGAGGACGGCCACCATGGGCCCACGAGGCAGGGGGCATGCCCTAGAGGGGTGTGCGCGCCCTCCACCCTCGTGGCAAGGTGGTTGGCCCCCTGGTGTGTTCTTTGTTCCATAAATCCTCAAATATTCTATAAAAAATCATATTTAATTTTCAGGGCGTTTGGAGAACTTTTATTTTCGAAGTATTTTTATATTGCACGGATAATCAGATAACAGACAGAAAATTATTTATTTTTGCTTTATTTCAACTAAATAACAGAAAGTATAGAGAGGGTACAGAAGGTTGTGCTTCTAGTTTCATCCATCTCATGCTCATCAAAAGGAATCCATTAACAAGGTTGATCAAGTCTTGTTAACAAACTCATTCCAATTAACATGAATCCGGAGAAATTTCGGATAACACTAGGTTACCTCAACGGGGCTATGCACATCCCCAATAATAAGTATATCATATTTCTTCTTGACAGTAGGAAGAGGAAATTCAAACCCTCCAAATATAATCGATGGAATTTTTCCGATAGAATTGATACTATGAACTTGAGGTTGTTTCCTCGGAAAATGTACCGTAATCTCATTACCATTAACATGCAAAGTGACATTGCCTTTGTTGCAATCAATAACAGCCCTTGCAGTATTAAGAAAAGGTCTTCCAAGAATAATAGACATACTATCGTCCTCGGGAATATTAAGAATAAAAAAGCCCGTTAAAATAGTAACGTTTGCAACTACAACAGGCACATCTTCAGTAGGTGTCAACTTATTCAAGTCAAGTCTACAATATAAAGAGCGAGGCGGCTCCAAGATCACATAAAGCAGTTTTAAAATAGTTTCTTTTAATGGAGCATGGTATAGTAGGTACTCCTGGATCTCCAAGTTTCTTTGGTATTCCACCCTTAAAAGTATAATTAGCAAGCATGGTGGAAATTTCAGCTTCTGATATCTTTCTTTTATTTGTAACAATATCTTTCATGTACTTAGCATAAGGATTCATTTTGAGCATATCAGTCAATCGCATACACAAAAATATAGGTCTAATCATTTCAGCAAAGCGCTCAAAATCCTCATCATCCTTTTTCTTGGATGGTTTGGGAGGAAAAGGCATGGGTTTCTGAACCCAAGGCTCTCTTTCTTTACAATGTTTCCTAGCAACAAAGTCTTTCTTCTCATAATGTTGATTCTTTGATTGTGGGTTATCAAGATCAACGACAGGTTCAATTTCTACATCATTATGATTACTAGGTTGAGCATTATTATGAACATCATCATTAACATTTTCATTAGGTTCATGTTCATTGCCAAATTGTGTTTCAGCATCAGACATAGAGATATCATTTGGATTATCAGGTGGTTCAACAATAGGTTCACTAGAAGTTTGCACAGTTCTATCATTTTTCTTTTTCTTCCTTTTAGAAGAACTAGGTGCATCAATATTATTTCTATGAGAATCTTGCTCAATTCTCTTAGGGTGGCCTTCAGGATACAAAGGTTCCTGAGTCATTCTAACAGTTCTAGTAGCCACTTTAACAGCATAATCATTTTTCTTACTATTCATCTCATTGAGAAATTCCTTTTGAGCTTTAAGTACTTGTTCTACTTGAGTGGTAACCATAGAAGCATGTTTGCTAACAAGTTTAAGTTCACCTCTAATATTAGCCATATAATCACCTAAATATTTAATCATATCAGCATCTTGTTTTAATTGTCTACCAAAATAAGCATTGAAGTCTTCTTGCTTAAACATAAAATTATCAAACTCATCCAAGCATTGACTAGCAATTTTAGCAGGAGGGATTTCAGATTTATCATATCTATAGAGAGAATTTACCTTTACTACCTGCGTCGGGTTATCGGGGTCTGGAGGTTCTTCGATAAATAAAGGATTAAGATCATATGTTTGTTCAATAGGCGGTAAATTAAGACCATGTATTTCTTCAATAGGAGGTAAATTCTTAACATCTTCAGCTTTAATACCTTTTTCTTTCATAGATTTCTTTGCCTCTTGCATATCTTTAGGACTGAGAAATATAACACCTCTCTTCTTCGGAGTTGGTTTAGGAATAGGATCATTAATTGGAGCAGGAGCTGGCTTAGGAGGTTCCCAATTATTTTCATTTGTCAACATATTATTCGATAAGATTTCAGCTTCATCCGGTGTTCTTTCCCTGAAAAGAGAACCAGCACAACTATCCAGGTAATCTCTAGAAGCATTGGTTAGTCCATTATAAAAGATATCAAGTATTTCATTTTTCTTAAGAGGATGATCAGGCAAAGCATTAAGTAACTTGAGAAGCCTCCCCCAAGCTTGTGGGAGACTCTCTTCTTTGATTTGCACAAAGTTGTATATTTCCTTTAAAGCAGCTTGTTTCTTATGAGCAGGGAAATATTTAGCAGAGAAATAGTAAATCATATCCTGGGGACTAAGCACACAACCAGGATCAAGAGAATTAAACCATATCTTAGCATCACCCTTTAATGAGAACGAAAATATTTTAAGGATATAAAAGTAGCGAGATCTCTCAGCATTAGTGAACATGGTAGCTATATAATTTAATTTAGTAAGATGTGCTACAATAGTTTCATATTCATAGGCATGAAAACGATTAGATTCAACTAAAGTAATTATATCAGGATCAATAGAGAATTCATAATCCTTATCAGTAACACAGATAGATGAAGTAGCAAAAGCAGGGTCAGGTTTCATCCTAGCATTTAGAGATTGCTTGTTCCATTTAGCTAATAACCTTTTCAGTTCATATCTATCTTTGCAAGCTAAAATAGCTAAAGAAGCTTCTTGATCAAATAAATAACCCTTAGGAATAACAAGTGATTCTTCATCATCATAATCAGATTCAATATTTTCAATCTCTCTAGCCCTAGCAAGTCGTTCCTCGAGAAAATCACCAAGTGGCACAGTAGTATCAAGCATAGAAGTAGTTTCATCATAAGTATCATGTATGGCAGAAGTAGCATCATCAATAACATGCAAAATATCAGAACGAACAGCAGAAGCAGGTTTAGGTGTCGCAAGCTTACTCATAACAGAAGGTGAATCAAGTGCAGAGCTAGATGGCAGTTCCTTACCTCCCCTCGTAGTTGAGGGATAAATTGTTGTCTTAGCGTCTTTCAAATTCTTCATAGTGTCCAGCAGATATAAATCCCAGGTGACTCAAAGAATAGAGCTATGCTCCCCGGCAACGGTGCCAGAAATTGGTCTTGATAACCCACAAGTATAGGGGATCACAACAACTTTCGAGGGTAGAGTATTCAACCCAAATTTATTGATTCGACACAAGGGGAGCCAAAGAATATTCTCAAGTATTAGAAGCTGAGTTGTCAATTCAACCACACTTGGAAACTTAGTATCTGCAGCAGAGTGTTTAGTAGGAAAGTAATACGATAGTGGTGGTGATGGTAACAAAAGAGTAATGAAAGCAAATTAATATTTTTGGTATTATGTAGTGATTGTAACAATAGCAACGGGAAAGTAAATAAGCGTAAACCAGTATATGGAAAGCTCGTAGGCATTGGATTAGTGATGGATAATTATGCTGGATGCGATTCATCATGTAACAGTCATAACATAGGGTGACACAGAACTAGCTCCAATTCATCAATGTAATGTAGGCATGTATTCCGAATATAGTCATACGTGCTTATGGAAAAGAACTTGCATGAAAATTTTTGTCATAACCTCCCGTGGCAGCGGGGTCCTAATGGAAACTAAAGGATATTAAGGCCTCCTTTTAATAGAGAACCGGAACAAAGCATTAGCACATAGTGAATACATGAACTCCTCAAACTACGGTCATCACCGGTAAGTATCCCGATTATTGTCACTTCGGGGTTAACGGATCATAACACATAATAGGTGACTATAGACTTGCAAGATAGGATCAAGAACTCTCATATATTGATGAAAACATAATAGGTTCAGATCTGAAATCATGGCACTCGGGCCCTAGTGACAAGCATTAAGCATAGCAAAGTCATAGCAACATCAATCTCAGAACATTGTGGATACTAGGGATCAAACCCTAACAAAACTAACTCGATTACATGATAAATCTCATCCAACCCATCACCGTCCAGCAAGCTACAATGGAATTGCTCACACACGGCGGTGAGCATCATGAAATTGGTGATGGAGGATGGTTGATGATGACGATGGAGACGGATTCCCCTCTCTGGAGCCCCGAACGGACTCCAGATCAGCCCTCCCGAGAGGTTTTAGGGCTTGGCGGCGGCTCCGTATCGTAAAACACGATGATTTCTTATCTCCTATTTTTTTCTCCCCAAAAGCAGATATATAGAGTTGGAGTTGGAGTCGGGAGGTCTCTAGGGGGACCACGACGTAGGGGGCACGCCCCCCACCCTCGTGGACAGGATGTGGGCCCCCTGATCTTCATGTTTGGCGAGGATTTTTTATTATTTATTGTAAGATATTCCGTGGAGTTTCAGGTCATTCCGAGAACTTTCGTTTTCTGCACATAAAACAACATCACGGCAATTCTGCTGAAAACGGCGTCAGCCTGGGTTAGTTCCATTCAAATCATACAAGTTAGAGTCCAAAACAAGGGCAAAAGTGTTTGGAAAAGTAGATACGACGGAGATGTATCACATCGCACCCGGGTATCTTCCTCAACACAGGCGAGTCTCTGTTGCATCACCGTCGCCCGTATGGGACCTTCTCTGCCTCCCCTGCCAGGCCCCGTTGCCCTCCTCTCCTTCCGCACACACCTTCGCTCGACCCCGCCGCCTTCCATCTCCGTCGTGACGTCGCCAGACCAGTAGCTCTGTCGCACCGGCCATGCTCCTCTGCGGCGGCCACCGAAGGGGCAGCAGCAGCCCCTACGCTGCCCGAGCCTCCCCTGCTTCGCCAAGCCGTCGTCTCCGGCCAAATCCACTTCCACGTCGCCGGATCTCCCCTCTGCCCACCTCCATCCTCTTCCCGGAGGTCCGCCGTCACGCTCCTGTTTCTCTGCTTCGAGGACGAGCCAGGTGCTCGTGTTTGACCAACTCCAGGTCAACGCACCCACGTGCGCGCTGTGCGGCAGCTGCTTCCTCTGAGGCCCAGTGCATCCCTAGCCTAGCACCTCCGTTCGCCCAAGGCCCAGGGTGAGCAGCCCCCGGCCTTTTCCCTCTGTTGGGTTTCCTATACAGATTCGACCCAGATTCTATTTTTTTGGCTCTGCGATTTTGTCTTTTATCCTGTGATAATAGTTTTGCAGTATAGCCCCTAAACTTCATGCATTCAATAACTATATAACCACGCATCTTATGTAAAAACTTCTAATATGAAAAATGCTTGGAATTGCATCTAGATTCATAATATCCAACTTTCATGCATGTTTAAAATGCTGTTTGATTAAATTTGTTCTCATAACATGCTAAAATGTTTAATTCATAACTAAATAATCGTAGCTCCATTTTAAATAATGTTTATATGTAAATGGGGTAGAAAATTCCTAGTTTTAACATGATGCACTTACTTTGCATGTTTAACAACTCTAAAATTATGTTTAGGGCAGAACAGTAGCTAATTGCCAAATGCATATGAGGATTTACCAGAATTGTTGATTGTTGTTTCTGGCCTCATTTAAACTTGCCTAGTTAGGTAGTTTTATTATGCTTCATCTCTTGCCATGTTTAACCAAATAATTAAATGTGGTGTTTTCTTAAATATGCAACTCGTTGCATATGGAGCTCCACTTAATTTGTAGTATTGTTTGTGCATATTGCCATGCCATGCCGCATTAAATTGGACATGCATCATACTTGATTGTGCATCATGCCATGTTTATGTGATGGTTGTTTATTATGTTGCTTGCTTCATTCCGGGTTGCTTCTCTCTTTAGCTTCGGTTTCGTTCCGGAGTTGTGAGGATCCGTTAGACTACGTCTGTTTGTCTTCTTCATGGACTCGTTCTTCTTTCTTGCGGGATCTCAGGCAAGATGACCATACCCTCGAAATCACTTCTATCTTTGCTTGCTAGTTGTCCGCTCTATTGCTATGTCGCGCTACCTACCACTTGTTATATCATGCCTCCCATATTGCCATGTCAAGCCTCTAACCCACCTTTCCTAGCAAACCGTTGTTTGGCTATGTTACCACTTTTGCTCAGCCCCTCTTATAGCGTTGCTAGTTGCAGGTGAAGATGAAGCTGGTTCCATGTTGGATCATGGTTATTGTTGGGATATAACAAAATCTCTTATTTAATTAATGCATCCATATACTTGGTAAAGGGTGGAAGGCCCGGCCTTATGCCTGGTGTTTTGTTCCACTCTTGCCGCCCTAGTTTCCGTCATACCGGTGTTATGTTCCTTGATTTTGAGTTCCTTACGCGGTTGGGTGTTATGGGAACCCCTTGACAGTTTGCTTTGAGTAAAACTCCTCCGTCAAGGCCCAACCTTGGTTTTACCATTTGCCTCACCACCACCTACTTTTCCCTTGGGAGTCGCGCTCCTGAGGGTCATCTTTATTTTAACCCGCCCCCGGGCTAGTGCTTCTCTAAGTGTTGGTACGAACTGAGCCGCCTGCGGGGCCACCTCAGGGAAACTCAAGGTCAGGTTTCACTCGTAGCTTCTCTAAGTGTTGGTACGAACTAAACCGCCTGCGGGGCCACCTCGGGGAAACTAAGTGTTGCCTTGAGAACGAGATACGTGTGACTCCTATCAGGATTGTCGGCACATCGGGTGGCTTTGCTGGTCTTGTTTTACCATTGTCGAAATGTCTTGTAACCGGGATTCTGAGACTGATCGGGTCTTCCTGGGAGAAGGAATATACTTCGTTGACTATGAGAGCTTGTGATGGGCTAAGTTGGGAAACCCCTGCAGGGTTTGAACTTTCGAAATCCGTGCCCGCGATTATGTGGCAGATGGGAATTTGTTAATATCCGGTTGTAGAGAACTTGACACTTAACTTAATTAAAATGCATCAATCGTGTGTGTAGCCATGATGGTCTCTTCTCGGCGGAGTCTGGAAAGTGAACATGGTTTTGGTGTTATGTTTGAACGTGAGTAGTTTCAGGATCACTTCTTGATCACTTATAGCTTCTCGACCATTGCGTTGCTTCTCTTCTCGCTCTTATTTGCGTATGTTAGCCACGATATATGCTTAGTGTTTGCTGCAGCTCCACCTCATTACCCTATCCTACCCATAAGCTTAAATAGTCTTGATCTCGCGGGTGTGAGATTGCTGAGTCCTCGTGACTCATAGATACTTCCAAACAGTTGCAGGTGCCGATGATGCTAGTGCAGGTGACGCAATCGAGCTCAAGTGGGAGCTCGATGAAGATCTTGATCGTTGTTTTGTCTTGTTTCCTATTGATCAGTAGTGGAGCCCAGTTGGGCCGATCGGGGATCTAGCATTTGGGGTTGTCTTCTTTTATTTTGGTTCCATAGTCGGACCTTCTTTGTAATTTGGATGATGTATGCTTAACTTGTATTTTTGTGAAGTGGCGATTGTAAGCCAACTCTTTAACCCTCTAGCGACAAACCTACCATGTGGCTATGCATCTAAGTCGTTCCCCGACACGTGGGAGATATAGCCGCATCGTGGGTATTACATTGCTTTATCATATTCTTGCTCGTTCTTCGATTGCCTCCAGGAATAGACCTTAGTGGTCAGGCTGACCGTGCTTCCGACATCGTCAGTTACCTCAGGAGATTGGTTTAGCAATTGCTAAGGCGCAATGTCATGCACGTTTGTAGTCGGATCGTCAAAGTCGTCTCCACCAAATCGATAGTTATCATCTCATCGAAAGATCGGGACACCCTCGCCTCTATCAAGTTGTATCAGTTTTCAGGTTGCTCGGTGAGAATTTCCAGTTTTTCCTAGATTAGATTTATTTTCTTACCTATTGTCCAAGAAAAATCCACAAAAAAGTTAGATGTATTCATCCTTTGTCCAAGCCAGTCTGAGCCTTTGCAATTTTTATTTTCATTGCTTGCATAGTTGAATTATTGGTTGCATCGTCGTGTCGAGTTGCTGGTCCTAGTGTCTAGATCGTTTAGAGTTTCGAGTTCTGTTCACATTAGTCACTCCGCCGCTGCATCGTTATTCCTTCCGCTATCCACCATAGATCCATAAATTTACACCATGTACCCACCGTTCATTCTCATAATCATAGTTGAGATCATTCACATCTTCGCTTGATCCAATCTGCATCTTATCTAGTTTGTTTTGGAAAGAGGGAGAGAGAAAAAAGGTAGAGAAAAAAAGTAAAAAAGTTAGAGAAAAAAAGAAAAAAAAGTGTGAGAAAAAAAAGAGAGAATAAAAAAACAAAATTCGGATCTATCTAGACTCAATCTCGTAGTTGAATTCAGACTGGAATCTGTTTTGTGTACTATTTAGTAAAATAGGCATAACTTCCTCATACGAAGTCCGTTTTGGCTCCATGAGTACTCAAATGAAAGCTAGCAAAAACTAGTTCAATATTTGGCATCTCAAATTGGCTTCTGAATAGGTTTTTTTTGGCCTCCGAAGTTCATGAACATAGCTTATTCCAGTTTTTCATGCCAATTTTACAGTTTTTTGACTCCTCATATCAACTCGGAATTGAGTGATTCCTTTTGCGTTTGAAATCTTGATTCAGTACCATTCTTTAAAAAAAATCAAAAAACTAGCACAAACTTTTCTAGAGGAAGGTTGGAGAGAAAGTTGTTAATATATCCTGCTTGGCTGTTGTTTCACATCATTATCTTTTCTGCTATTTTGATATTCACTTATATTTTGTTGTCCAAAGCTACTTCATATCCTTCATTGATGCTATTTGTGCTACGGCGTGACCTCATTAGTGTTCTAGACTCGCGTCTCTAGTTCGGTCTAGCCTAGGACCAGCACGCAACGTTGTTGAGCGTATATTCAACATTGCATCTCTGAATTGATTATTGCTAATCATTTGCTACCATATATTTAAGCCTTTCAAGATCCACATATTTCTACACAGTGTATACGTACGTTCCCCGGGCAATCGCTTTACTCAATGTTCGGAGTTATTTGACACCGCTGGTTGTTTGTCACCACCTACTGCTTGGTAAGACCTTGTAAGATATTGATATTTGCTTTACTGTGAGCGCCTTACCACCACACCCTAGTAGTTCATAGGAACATTATTCTTGAATTTTGTTTCTTGTTTCTACTAATCATGACAGGGTCCAAAGATAGAAGTTCTTGGACGACGAATAGATCTTCACCATCACGACAGGTGGGACAACACACACATGCATATGGTCAGGTTATATCTTTACCATCATTTGAGGGTAGATTTAATCCTGCTATTTATCTATCTTGGAAGATTGAAGTAGAACAAGTTTTTAGTCACCGTGATTTTTCTGAACTTGAGAGAGTACGAGCTACCACTAGAGCATTTACTTGTTTTGCTTCTGTTTGGTGGAGTGTACATTGTAAGAAAAACATTGCTAACCAACCCACAACTTGGAAAGTTTTGAAAGCTGTAATGAGACAACAATTTTTTCCTCCTTACTATCGTCGTGAATGGCTTCGCAAATTGGAACAATTAAAACAAGGCAGTAACACTGTTCATGCTTACTACCAAGAGTTCAAATCTTATATGCATCATTGTGACATAGAAGAATCTAAGGATGATACAATGAATAGATTTTTTTGGTTGTTTGAACCATGATATCCGTGCAAGATTTCAGTATATTCCTCATTGCATTACTGGTATGTATGTTCGTGCTTGTACCTTTGAGAGACAGATACAGGATGATGCATTGGGTGACTACAACAACTACTATTCCAGTTCATGCTCACCACCACCGGTTGGTTCCTCCACCATTGCACCTACTATAGCAGCCCCACCTCGGATTGTAAGTGCGACATCATCTCAAGAGTATGGTACATTATTAACATCCGTACCTACATCAACTACATCTTTGCGACAAGGTAACAGTAAAGGTATTGATGATATCACTTCACATAAGAATGATGCATGCCTAGTTAATTTGAATGCATCATGTGTTGAGTTACCTGTTGATTTGAGCACACCACCTATTTTAGAGAATCTTGTTACTGTCATGAATGAGTCATGTGATCAAACAACTGAAATACCAACAATTTAGAGTGCACCCATTGAATTAACTGTTGATGCAAAAGAACCAATGTTCAATCATTTTGATATGAACTCTAATCTTCGTGAGGATTCTTTGTCCAATGACTTATTGCACGTTTGCTTATTTAAGCATGTTGTAGCATGTAAATTTGATGCAACTACGGTTTATTCACCAATGTTGGGATGGTTTAATGATGAACATTGTCAATCTTTTGAAATGAATAAGAGCTTCACTTATATGTGCAAACTGAGTTGCAATATTTTCATGCCTTCTACTTCTTGCGATAATTTTTTGGCTTTAGATTTTATGAACTATGAAAGTTACTCATGTATACATGTGTCATATGTGCAAAAATCAAGGGAAGTAAAAATGTATGACATATACATATACAACATGTACACCTTGTCTCTTTTGTTACACACATTTCAGATTAAGCAACGCCGAGCACGGCTCTGTTTTAAAGAAGGGGAGGATGATGAGGACATGACTACCTTGGATATAACCAAAAATATTGCATACATGTATATTTGTGAGGTAATTTCTAATCCAAACTATGCAATAATTTATTTATGTCATCGAGGACAAAAATACTTCACAACCTTTTGAGCCATGTCTAATTGCAGGTGTATGGGACATTTGTACAATCCACATATGAAGATAAGGGGAAAAGAGAAGTTTAGGTGCTATTCAAAAAGTCCTCTCACGTCACTTTTGGGCCAAGATAAGATAGAGTCCAAGTCTCTGACGTTCTGGATTTTGAGTCGGATTGCATAGACATACCTGACTCAAAACGCCAACAACTTTTTCATGCGGACTCCGAATTGGGTGATTCTTTTTTTGTTTGAAAGTAGATTTCGTGCTCTTTCCAACAAAATTGGATTCACCTTCAAATTCATCTGGAGCGTTGAGTTATGGACGAAACAATCTGATGTTGCAATAGAATCCGAGTCAAACTACAAGCCCAAAGGTGTTGCATCACCTCCACTTGGGCCCATGAGCCTTGTACGACCTAGGGTTAGTTTTAGGCTGCCTTGGGACATCCTCCCACCTCCTTGCCCGCCACCCCTTGCTCCTATATAAGTAGATCCATCTAGTAGCTTTTTCCTTGGAATTTGTTTAGTTAAAAGTTAGCCATTGCAACTTCGCGTACTTTGTTTGTGTCCAACGACCAGGCCAAGACCGCTTACGGATCCCCACCATTATCAATACTTCATATATATTCGCAATATTCAGATTGCTTTATCATACTCTTGCTCATTCTTCGATTGCCTGCAGGAATAGACCTTCGTGGTCAGGCTGACCATGCTTTCGGCATCGTGAGTAACCTCAGGAGATTGGTTTAGCGATTGCTAAGGCGCAACATCATGCACGTTTGTAGTTGGATCGTCAAAGTCGTGTCCGCCAAATCGATAGTTATCATCTCATCGAAAGATCGGGACACCCTCACGTCTATCAACCACCAACCCCGCGCAATGCATGCGGCGTGCATGGAAGAAATGGCATGAGTAGTCGGTGAGGTAAAGATAAAATGAAAGTTACCCCCAGTTCATGCGCGGACGCCCTAATGGGCTCCCGTGGACGTGTGCACCCCTAGTTTACGACGTGAACGGAGCGCACCGTTTGAATATTGAAGATGCCATGGGAGACATGGGTGCGAGATCAATCCCAGGTTAATGAAGAAGGAAAGAAGATCTCAAACATACAAGTGGCAGCCCCGGCAAGGTCAGTATGTACACATGTGCAATTGATTGGGCCTACCCCAACGATGCCCAGCAGCATGTATGGACCAGGCCCGGGGGCTCCTGTTGGGGCGGCAAACATTTGTTTTTGCCATCCGGACTTGTGCACAGGCATACTAACGATCATACACCAATTACCAAGACATGGCACAAGATAAGCCAAAGAAACCACTCTTCGTGAGATCAAGGAATGCATTAAGAAGATCTATTCAGCAGGGGAGTAGCTCAGCAATTCCTCCCTTTCCGATCAAGAGAGCCCAACTAGGTTGAGACTGCCCCTGAGAGCCAAGACTAGATTGCCTCAACAAGGCTCCTAGGCCATCAAGATCGGATCCCGGCAGGCTCCGTACCAGTAGTTCTCCGCCAAGATGCCACTGCTCCATCGCATCAGGCACAGGTCATTAATCAGTACGGTGAGGAGCTCTTAGTTGGCTAGGTGGATCTTGTCAGCTATGTGGCAACTTGCTAGAGAGGAGATTAACTTTATTGACACCAGTCCAGATGGCGTGTCACGCTAATAAGAAGAAAAATGATAACCGGTGCGGCAGGCTTGCCAGGCTTCAACCTCAGCATGACCCCTAGCAGTGCATTTAATGCACTTTGTCCTAACTACCAGAGCTAGGTATGCTGACACTATTAGCTATCTAATTATACTAAAATGATTGTTTTGCCACTATGGTCGCCACTTAAGCTATAAAAGGAGGCACGAGGCAACCTAGCAAGGGGTTCGAACAGTTTGATCCATCAACACTTGTATGTCTGCGTTGCTCTCCTCGAGGCACACTTGCCAGGCTTAAGATCGCCGCGTCTTCATGTTCGTCTAGATCAATACACTAAAGCAGGAGTAGGGTTTTCTGCTGCAAAGCAGCCTGAACCTGGGTAAAAGAGAGTTGTCCATCGCCGCGCTGCACTGCCATTTCTACTATTTGTGCAATGTGATCACCCCCTTGCCGAACCACAAAGGGGTAGCCTTGCCCCATAGGTGATTGTGCTTCCACGCTGACATATACAAAGTTATAACAATCATGTATAATAGAGTTTAGAAAAGACTCAATTGCTTCTCATGAGTATTCAGATCATAAACCCACAATTCATCGGCTCCTAACAAACACACCACAAAAGAATATTATATCGAATAGAACTCCAATAACATTGAGGGGAACATTGTATAGAAGATCAAATACAAAGAATAAGCCATCTAGCTACTAGCTATGGACCCGTAGGTCTGTGGTGAACTACTCACGCATCATTAGAAGGCAGCAAGGATCATGTAGAAGCCCTCCATGATCGATTCCCCCTCCGAAAATGCCTCCAAATGGGATCGTAGAAGAATAGAAGGTTGTGGCGGCGGAAAAAGTGTTTCAAGTGGCTCTCTGGTATATTGGGAATATTTGGGAATTGATAGATGAAGAATTAGGTCAAGAGGTGCCATGAGGGGCCCACAAGCTCAGGCGGCGCCCCCTTGGGGGCGCTCCTGGTGAGCTTGTTGCTCCCTCGTGAGTCTTTTGGTCTTCTCCCGAACCTTTGTGGGTCCCTTCTAGTCCAGAAAAATTCATCGTAAAGTTTTATCATGTTTGGACTCCGTTTACATTAATTTTGTAAAAGCTAAAAACAAGCAAAAAATAGCAACTAGCACTGGGCACTAGGTTAATAGGTTAGTCCCAAAAAATAATATAAAATAGCATATAAAGCATCCAACATTGATACTATAATATCATGGAGCAATCAAAAATTACAAATACATTAGCGATGTATCACCTGTGCGCGCTGGGTGTTCCGCCTGTGCAAGAACAACCCCAAATCCGTGGTAAATCCATGGTATATCAACCTGTGGGAGAAAAATGATGGAAAACTGAACCTGGCAGAGTTTTCGGGCATCTATACGATTGTCGTTCAAGCCGTCAGGGGAAGAGATGAGAATGTGCTTGCCAATTACTTCCCGTTGGATCTTAAGCCTAGCGTGAGGTCTTGGCTGATGCACCTGCGGAGTGATACGTCCATTTTGCATCATGCTTTTATATCGATATTTATTGCATTATGGGCTGTTATTACACATTATGTCACAATACATATGCCTTTTCTTTCTTATTTTATAAGGTTTACATGAAGAGGGAGAATGCCGGCAGCTAGAATTCTGGACTGGAAAAGGAGCAAATATTAGAGAACTATTCTGCACAACTCCAGAAGTCCTAAAACTCCACGAAAGTCAGTTTCGGAATATATTAAAAATATTGGGCAAAGAAAGCACCAGAGGGGAGCCAGCCACCATCCACGAAGGTGGGGGCCGCGCCCTACCCCACTGGGCGTGCCCCCTACCTCATGGGCTACCTGGCAAGCCCCTGATGCCCATCTTTTGGTATAAGGTGTCTTTTGCCCAGGAAAAAAATACAAAGGAAGCTTTCGGGACAAAGCGTCGCTGTCTTGATGCGGAACCTTGGCGGAACCAATCTAGGGCTCCCATGGAGCTGTTCTGCCGAGGAAACATCCCTCTGAGAGGGGGAAATCATCACCATCGTCATCACCATCAATCCTCTCATTGGTAGGGGGTCAATCTCCATCAACATCTTCACCAGCACCATATCCTCTCAAACCATATTTCATCTCTTGTATCCGATCATTGTCTCAAAACCTCAGATTGGTACCTGTGGGTTGCTAGTAGTGTTGATTACTCCTTGTAGTTGATGCTACTTGGTTTATTCAGTGGAAGATTATATGTTTAGATCCTTTATGCATATTAATACCCCGCTAATTAAGAACATGAATATGATTTGTGAGTACTTAGTTTGTTCCTGAGGACATGTGAGAAGTCTTGCTATAAGTAGTCACGTGAATTTGGTATTCGTTCGATATTTTGATGAGATGTATGTTGTATTTCCTCTAGTGGTGTCATGTGAACGTCGACTACATGACACTTCACCATTGTTTGGGCCTAGGGGAGGCATTGAGAAGTACTAAGTAGATGCTAGAGTGACAGAAGCTTAAACCCTAGTTTCTGGGTTGCTTCGTAAGGGGCTGATTTGGAGCCATATGTTTCCTGCTATGGTTAGGTTTACCTTAATTCTTCTTTCGTAGTTGTGGATCCTTGCAAGAGGGGTTAATCATAAGTGGGATGCTTGTCCAAGGAAATGAAGTACCCAAGCACCGGTCCACCCACATATCAAATTATCAAAGTAACGAACGCGAATAATATACGCATGATGAAAACTAACTTGACAATAATTCCCATGTGTCCTCAGGAGCGCTTTCCTTTATATAAGAGTTTGTCTAGGCTTGTCCTTTGCTACAAAAAGGATTGGGCCACCTTGCCGCACATTGTTTACTTTTATTACTTGTTACCCATTACGAATTACCTTATCACAAAACTATCTATTACCGATAATTTTAGTGCTTGCAGAGAATACCTTACTGAAAACCGCTTGTCATTTCCTTCTGCTCCTCGTTGGGTTCGATACTCTTACTTATCAAAAGGACTATGATAGATCCCCTATACTTATGGGTCATCAAGACTCTTTTCTGGCGCCGTTGCTGGGGAGTGAAGCGCCTTTGGTAAGTGCAATTTGGTAAGGAAAATTTTATATAGTGTGCTGAAATTTACTGTCACTTGTTACTATCGGAAACAATCCATTAAGGGGCTTGTTCGGGGTATCTTCACCCCGACCAGTAGAGCAAAGAGTTGCTCCTCAACCTACTAAACCTACTGAAAATATTTACATTGAAATTCCTTTGGGTATGATAGAGAAACTGCTAGCTAATCCTTTTACAGGAGATGGAACATTACATCCCGATATGAACCTAATTGATGTGAATGAACTTTGTGGATTATCTAAGCTTGCAGGTATGCCCGAGGGTGTTATCAAGAATAAGGTGTTCCCTATATCTTTAAAGGGAAAGGCATTGACATGGTTTAGGCTATATGATGATATTAGATCATGGAACTACAACCGATTGAAATTGAAATTTCATCAGAAGTTTTATCCTATGCATCTCGTCCATTGTGTCGTAATTATATATATAAGTTTTGGCTATGCGAAGGAGAAAGCATTCCTCAAGCTTCGGGCAGGCTTAAGTCAATGTTATATTCATGCCCCAATTATGAGCTCTCAAGAGAAATTATTATTCAAAAATTTTATGCTCGGCTTTCTCTCAATAATCACTAAATGCTCGATACTTCTTGTACTAGTTCTTTTATGATGAAGACTATTGAATTCAGATGGGATTTATTGGAAAGAATTAAACGCAACTCTAAAGATTGGGAACTCAGCGAAGTTAAGGAGTTAGATATAACATCTAAGTTTGCTTGTGTTAAATCTTTCATGGATACCGATGCTTTTCGTGAATTTGGCACTAAATATGGACTTGACTCTGAGATAGTAGCTTCTTTCTGTGAATCATTTGCTACTCATGTTGATCTCCCTAAGGATAAGTGGTTTAAATATAATCCTCCCATTGAATTAAAAGTAGTTGAACCTATTAAAGTTGAAGAAAAGACTATCACTTATAATGTTGATCCTATTGTTCCTACCGCTTATATTGAGAAACCGCCTTTTCCTGTTAGAATGAAGGATCATGCTAAAGCGTCAACTGTGGTTCCTAAGAGTAATACTAGAACACCTACACCCTCTGAGCAAATTAAAGTTGAACCTAGTATTGCTATGGTTAAAGATCTCTTGGTTGATAATATTGATGGGCATGTTATTTACTTCTTTGATGAAGCTGCTAGAATTGCTAGACCCGATACTAAAGATAAACATAGACCTGTTGTTGGCATGCATGTTGTTTCTATTAAAATAGGAGATCATTGCTATCATGGCTTATGTGAGATGGGTTATAGTGCGAGTGCAATACCTTATTCCTTATACAAAGAAATTATGCATGATATTGCACCTGCTAAGATAGAAGATATTGATGTTACTACTAAGCTTGCCAATAGAGATACTATTTCACCAGTCGAGATTGTTAGAGATGTTGAAGTCTTGTGCGGGAAAGTTAAATATCCAACTCATTTTATTGTTCTTGGTTCCCCACAAGATGACTTTTGTCCCATTATATTTGGTAGACCCTTCTTTAATACTATTAATGCTAAGATGGACTGCAAAAAGGATATTGTTTCTGTTGGTTTAGGGGATATGTCTCATGATTTTAATTTTGCTAAATTTCGTAGACAATCCCATGATAATGAATTGCCTAGTATAGATGAAGTTATTGGTCTTGCTTCTATTGTCGTTCCTCCTAATGATCCTTTAGAACAATATTTGCTAGACCATGAAAATGATATGTTTATGAATGAAAGAAGGGAAATAGATGAAGTATTCTTTAAATAGGGACCTATTTTGAAACACAACTTGCCTGTTGAAATTCTAGGGGATCCTCCTACACCTAAGGGTGATCATGTGTTTGAGCTTAAACCGTTACCCGATACTCTTAAATATGCTTATCTTGATGAAAAGAAGATATATCCTGTTATTATTAGTGCTAACCTTTCAGAACAGGAAGAAGGGAAATTATTGAAAACTCTGAAGAGGCACCGTGCTGCTATTGGATATACTATTGATGATCTTAAGGGCATTAGTCCCACTCTATGCCAGCACAAAATAAAATTGGAGAAAGACGCTCAACTAGTTATTGATCACCAACGACGGTTAAATCCTAACATGAAAGAAGTGGTAAGAAATGAAATACTAAAGCTTCTGGAGGCAGGTACAATTAATCCTATTGCTGATAGTCAGTGGGTAAGTCCTATCCATTTTGTCCGTGAGAAGGGAGGTATTACCGTTGTTCCTAATGATAAAGATGAATTGATCCCACAAAGAATTGTTACAGGTTAGAGATTGGTAATTGATTTCCGCAAATTAAATAAAGCTACTAGAAAGGATCAATACCCTTTACCTTTTATCCAGACATACACATTTTTGCTTTCTAGATGGTTATTCTGGTTTCTCTCAAATACCTGTGTCGAAAGAGGATCAGGAAAAGACCACTTTTACTTGCCCTTTCGGTACCTTTGCTTATAGACATATGCCTTTTGGTTTATGTAATGCACCTTCTACCTTCCAAACATGTATGACTGCTATATTCTTTGACTTTTGTGAAAATATTGTTGAGGTTTTCATCGATGATTTCTCCGTTTACGGAACTTCTTTTGATGATTTCTTAAGCAACCTTGATCGAGTTTTGCAGAGATGTGAAGGAACTAATCTTGTCTTGAATTCGGAGAAGTGCCACTTTAATGTTAATGAAGGTATTGTCTTGGGGCATAAAATTTATGAAAGAGGTATTGAAGTTGATAAAGCTAAGGTTGATGCTATTGAAAAGATGCCGCGTCCCAAGGACATTACAGGTATAAGAAGCTTCCTTGGTCATGCCGGTTTTTATAGGAGGTTCATTAAGGACTTCTCTAAAATCCCTCGGCCTCTGACTAATCTCTTACAAAAATATGTTCCTTTTGTCTTTGATGATGATTGTGTAGAAGCATTTGAAATACTTAAGAAAGCCTTGATTTCTGCACCTATTGTTCTACAACCTGATTGGAATTTACCCTTTGAAATTATGTGTGATGCTAGTGATTATGCTGTGGGTGTTGTTATAGGACAAAGAGTTGATAATAAATTAAATGTTATCCAATATTCTACTAGAACTCTAAACAGTGCCCAGGGAAATTATCTACTACTGAAAAAGAATTTTTAGCAGTTGTATTTGCTTGTGATAAGTTCAAACCTTATATTGTCGATTCTAAAGTAACTGTTCACACTGATCATGCTGCTATAAAATCTTATGGAGAAGAAAGATGCTAAACCTAGACTTATTAGATGGGTTCTCTTTCTACAAGAATTTGATTTGCATATTATTGATAGAAAGGGAGCTGAGAACCCCATTGCAGACAACTTGTCTAGGTTAGAGAATGTTCTTGATGACCCACTACCTATAGATGATAGCTTTCCTGATGAACTATTAGCTGTCATAAATACTTCTCGTGCTGCTCCATGGTATGCCGATTATTCTAATTACATTGTTGCTAAATTTATACCACCGAGTTTCACATACTAGCAAAAGAAAAGGTTTTTCAATGATTTAAGACATTACTTCTATGATGACCCACATCTTTATAAAGAAGGAGTAGATGGTATTATTGGACAATGTGTACCTGAGTATTAACATGAACAGATCCTACGCAAGTGTCACTCCGAGGCTTATGGAGGACACCATGCTGGAGACAGAACTGCACATAAGGTATTGCAATCCAGTTTTTATTGGCCTACTCTCTTCAAGGATGCCCGTAATTTTGTATTGTCTTGTGATGAATGTCAAAGAATTGGTAATATCAGTAGACGTCAAGAAATGCCTATAAACTATTCACTTGTTATTGAACCATTTGATGTTTGGGGCTTTGATTATATGGGACCGTTTCCTTCCTCTAATGGGTATACACATATTTTAATTGCTGTTGATTATGTTACTAAGTAGGTAGAAGCTATTCCAACTAGTTGTGCTGATCATAACACCTCTATTAAGATGCTTAAAGAAGTTATTTTTCCGAGGTTAGGAGTCCCTAGATATTTAATGACTGAAGGTGGTTCACATTTTATTCATGGTGCGTTTCGTAAATGCTTGCTAAGTATGATGTTAATCATAGAATTGCATCTCCTTGTCACCCACAGTCTAGTGGTCAAGTAGAACTGAGTAATAGAGAACTTAAATTAATTTTGCAAAAAAATGTTAATAGATCTAGAAAGAATTGGTCCAAGAAACTTGATTATGCATTATGGACCTATAGAACTGTAACACCCCGAGAATCATGCTATAGTTATCTCATGCCTAATGGTGCCAAGTCATCACAATTATTTTATTTTTGTTAATCACTTTGTTTCAATCCGACCTCAAATTCAAATTTTTAAAAGGCAAGTTAAATTATTATTCCTTCGAACAGTAAAACAAAAATGTTTGATGAGTTCAAAAATTCACTAACTAATTGTCATGAATAGACCAACATTATCTCAAGTAATTAAATGCCCTTAACCTAATTAAAATAGTTACAAAACAACATTTAATAGTTTTATAAGTTTTGAAAAATTCAAACTAATTCAAACTAACCCCAAACTTTTGTGCAGTCC
This sequence comes from Triticum urartu, assembly GCF_003073215.2. Classification (NCBI taxonomy): domain Eukaryota; kingdom Viridiplantae; phylum Streptophyta; class Magnoliopsida; order Poales; family Poaceae; genus Triticum; species Triticum urartu. The sequence goes on along the minus strand of NC_053026.1, from coordinate 241,132,695 downwards.
AAGAATAGTAACTAGTATTACTGGATAAGGCTTCATAATTAACAAAATTCATTTGATCACTAAACTATTTAGAAATAGTAGCTACTTATTATTTTAGCAATCGAAAAGAAGAAAGACTCCTATGCCCTTTGACCCAGCTAGCAACAGTGCATAAAGGCCCAACCCACACCGGTTGCCTTCAACCTGTAGCAGGGAGGCATCATGGAGCACATCCATGGACGCCATGGCGCCGTGGCGCACATCCACGCCCCCCTCATCCTACTTAGCGTCGGCATCCCCTCCCCAACGAACCCTAGCACATCGGTTCCCCTATCCCGTCTCACTTCCTCTCAATGTGTCCACACCCGAGCTCGGTTGTCGCCTCGTTGTTGTCGTGTTCGCGTACTGGAGATCTCCCCGAGATGCACAAGCATGTTCGGGAGCACCGCAGCCTCGTCCTCGTCACCTACACGCGTTGGATCAGAGCCATAGAGCTGCAATGACGATGCCCACTTCGATCTTCTCCGACGGTGTTCGCCACTGCCCGCCGTCGATCTGCATCACCACGGTGCCCCTGGCCTCCTCAACCGCACACCCGAGCTCGCTTTGAGGTCCTCTCCCGGATCCCCTCTCTCCCTGCTTTGATATGTCACCATTGAGGCCGTCCCCGTGCTGCGCCGCCATTACCGAAGCTCGCTCCGCGCGTGCGTGCACGCGACCACGATGCCCCAGCCGCAGCCACCACGCCCCCGCGTCGCCCCTTCTGCTTGCTGCTGCCATTGCACTACTGCTCTACTTGCTGTTGTTGGCGCTGCACTGCTACTCTGCTTTCTACTGCTGCCACTTGCTGCTGCTCACTACCGCTGCTCTCTGCCGCCGCTACTGCTCCCTAGTGGTGCTACAGCAACGCTTCTTTGGCCGCCGTGGCCTTGTGCACCTCGTGCATGCTAGGCATGGCAAGCACAACCGAGGCATGGTTGTGTAACTGCCAATGGCCGTCCCAATTAGATTAGGCCTAAACGCCCCCTAATAACCCCCTCTGACTATTAGGCCCCCACTAACTAATTAGCTAGCTTCAAAATAAATAATATGTTAGTTAAAAAACCTAGTCACTAACATGCGGGTCCCATTTAGTTAACAGTCTAAAAAAATACCTAGATACAACTACTCTCCATGACACGCGGGACCCACTGCACTATTCACCCTTTAACCAGTCAGATGTTGACTGGGTCAACTTAGTCAACATGCCCCACATGTCAGCCTCTGTAGACCCTGCTACGTACACTTTAGTGTGTGCGCATAGCACTTGACTATTAATTTCGAATTAATAATAATTCTAGAAATTCAATTAAATTTTAGAAATAAATATAAAATAAATCGTAGCTCGGATGGGAAACTTTGTACATGAAAGTTGTTCAAAACGACGAGACAAATCTGAATATGCCGTCCGTTCATGTGCCACATGTCCCTAGCATAGCGAACATGCAACAATCCACCTCCGGTCCGTCTGTCCAAAAATGTGAAATACTGGGAATACTTTCCCGGATGTTTCCCCCCTTTGACGATATCACCTAGTACTACATTAGGTCACCTCTAGCACCGCGTATTGCCATGTTATGATTTTGTAATGCTTTGATTGCTATGTTATTTATTGTGTTCCCCTCCGTTTCTTCTTTCCGGTAGACCCCGAGACCGCTGTCGGTACCCCTGTGATCGACTACATTGTTGACAAACCCTTCTTGCCAGAGCAACCAGGCAAGCCCCCCATTGATCACCAGATATCGCCTATTCTTCTCTCTACTGGTTACCTTAGAGTAGTGTAGCATGTTACTGCTTTCCGTTACTCCTATCCTGATGCATAGCCTGTCTTTGCTACTACTGTTGTTACCTTTACCTGCAATCCTTAATAATTAGTATAGGATACTAGTATTCCATCAGTGGCCCTAGATTCTTGTCCGTCTGCCATGCTATCCTATCGGGCCGTGATCACTCGGGAGGTGATCACGGGTATATACTTATATACATAATATGTGATACTTGGTGAATAAAGTCGGGTCGGCTCGTAGAGTACCCGCAAGTGATTCTGATGTGTGGGGGGCTGAACGGACAGGTGGTTCCATCCAGGTAGTGGTGGTCCTGGGTTCCCGACGGCCCCCGACTATTACTTTGTGCTGGAGCAATAGGGCAGGTTGAGACCACCTAGGAGAGAGGTGGGCCTAGCCTTGGTCGGCGTCCGCGATTACTTCAAGATAACACGCTTAATGAGATCTTGGTATTTGATCTGAGTCTGGCCACTGGCCTATACGCACTAACCAACTACGCGGGAACAGTTATGGGCACTTGACTTCGTGGTATCAGCCGAAGCCTTCTTGACGTCAGCGACAGAGCGGCACGCGCCGGATTGGACTGGAACGCCATAGGATTTAGACCAGCGTGCTCTCCCCTGTGTTGTGCCTAGGTAGGGTTGCGACGTGTTTATTTTCCAAGGCTGGGCATGACCTAGGGAAGTATGTCTGGCCAAAGGGGATCGAGCGTGTTGGTAAATGTGGTGCACCCCTGCAGGGAAGTTTATCTATTCGAATAGTTGTGTCCCTTAGTAAAAGGACGACCCAGAGTTGTACCTTGACCTTATGACAACTAGACCAGATACTTAATAAAATACACCCTTTCAAGTGCCAGATATAACACAGGGCGACGAGGGGAGGATCGCCGGGTAGGATTATGCTACACGATGCTACTTGGTGAACTTACCATCTACTCTCTCCTGTGTGCTTCAAGATTGAGGCTGCCAGAAGCTTAGTCTTCGATAAGACTAGCTATCCCCCTCTTATTCTGGCATTCCGCAGTTCAGTCCACACATACTACCCATTTCATTGATACCGATGTATATGTAGTGTAGATCCTTTCTTGCCAGTACTTTGGATGAGTACTCACGATTTCTTTGCTACTTCTTTTTCCCCTTTTCCCGGTTATTGCAATCATATGATGGAGTCCAGGAACCAGAGGACCCCGAGGATGTTTCTACATGGAGTTCGACTTTGAGGAGTAGTTAGGAGGTCCCACGCAGGAGGCCTTGCCTTTTCGATGGTTGCTACTTTTGTGCTAGCCTTTGATACGCCCATTTTGCATCATGCTTTTTTATCGACATTTATTGCATTATGGTCTGTTATTTCACATTATGTCACAATACTTATGGCTATTCTCTCTTATTTTACAAGGTTTACATAAGGAGGGAGAATGCCGGCAGCTGGAATTCTGGGCTGGAAAAGGAGCAAATATTAGAGACCTATTCTTCACAACTCCAAAAGTCCTGAAACTCCACGACACACCTTATAATAAATAATGAAAAATCCTCTCCAATGACGAAGACCAGGGGGCCCACACCCTGCTCACGAGGGTGGGGGGCGTGCCCCCTACCTCATAGGCCCCTGGTGGCTCTCCGATGACCATCTTCTCCTATATGAAGTCTTCCTCGAGAAAAAAAGAAGAAGCAACCTTTCAAGATGAAACCCTGCCACCACGAGGCGGAACCTTGGCGGATCCAATCTAGAGCTCCGGCAGAGCTGTTCTGCTAGGGAAACTTCCCTCCCGGAGGGGGAAATCATTGCCATCGTCATCACCAACGCTCCTCTCATCGGGAGAGGGCAATCTCCATCAACATCTTCATCAGCACCATCTCATCTCAAAACCCTAGTTCATCTCTTGTATCCAATTCTTGTCTCCAAGTCCGGGATTGGTGCTAGTTGGTTGCTAGTAGTGTTAATTACTCCTATAATTGATGCTAGTTGGTTTAATTGGTGGAAGATCATATGTTCAGATCCTATATGCATATTAATACCCCTCTGATTATGAACATGTTTATGCTTTGTGAGTAGTTACGTTTGTTCCTCAGGACAAGGGAGAAGTCTTGCTATTAGTAGTCATGTGAATTTGGTATTCGTTCGATATTTTGATGAGATGTATGTTGTCTAGCCTCTAGTGGTTTTATGTGAACGTCGACTACATAACACTTCACCATTATTTGGGCCTAGAGGAAGGCATTGGGAAGTAATAAGTAGATGATGAGTTGCTAGAGTGACAGAAGTTTAAACCCTAGTTTATGCGTTGCTTCGTGAGGGGCTGATTTGGATCCATATGTTTCATGCTATGATTAGATTTACCTTAATACTTTTGTTGTAGTTGTGGATGCTTGCAATAGAGGTTAATCATAAATGGGATGCTTGTTCAAGTAAGAACAACACCCAAGCACTGGTCCACCCACATGTCAAATTATCAAAGTACCGAACGCGAATCATATGAATGTGATGAAAACTAGCTTGACGATATTCCCATGTGTCCTCGGGAGTGCTTTTCCTTATACAAGAGTTTGTCCAGGCTTGTCCTTTGCTACAAAAAGGATTGTGCCACCTTGGTGCACTTTCTTTACTTTTGTTACTTGTTGCTCGTTACAAATTATCTCATCACAAAACTATCTGTTACCACTTATTTCAGTACTTGCAGAGAATACCTTGCTGAAAACCGTTTATCATTTCCTTCTGCTCCTCGTTGGGTTCGACACTCTTACTTATGGAAAGGACTACGATAGATCCCCTATACATGTGGGTCATCAAGACTCTTTTCTGGCGCCATTGCTGGGAAGTGAAGCACCTTTGGTAGGTGGAATTTGGTAAGGAAAAATTTATATAGTGTGCTGAAATTTACTGTCACTTGTTAGTATGGAAAGTAATCCTCTGAGGGGCTTGTTCGAGGTATCTTCACCCCGACCAGTAGAGCAAAAAGTTTCTCCTCAACCTACTGAACCTACTGAAAATGAAAATGAAAATGAAAATACTTGCTTTGAAGTTCCTTTGGGTATACTAGAAAAACTGCTAGCTAATCCTTTTTTAGGATATGGAACAAAACATCCTGATGAACATCTAATTTATGTGGATGAAGTTGTTAAGAAGAAGTTTGTGGATTATTTAAGCTTGCAGGTGTATCCGGAGATGTTGTTAAGAAGAAGGTCTTCCTGTTATCTTTGAGGGGAGATGCATCGACATGGTATCAGCTATGTGATGATATGAGGTCTTGGAATTACAAATGATTGAAATTGGAATTTCATCAGAAGTTTTATCCTATGCATCTTGTTCATTGTGATCGCAATTATATATATAATTTTTGGCCTCACGAAGGAGAAAGCATCGCTCAAGCTTGGGGGAGGATTAAATCAATGTTATATTCATGCCCCAATCATGAGCTCTCAAGGGAAATGATTATTCAAAAATTTTATGCTCGGCTTTTTGAAAATAATCGTACCATGCTCGATACTTCTTATGCTGGCTCTTTTATGATGAAGACTATTGGATTTAGATGGGATTTATTGGATAGAATTCAACGCAACTCTGAAGATTGGGACCTCGACAATGGTAAGGAGTCAGGTATGACACCTAAGTTTGATTGTGTTAAATCTTTTATGGATACCGATATTTTCCTTAAGTTTAGCACTAAATATGGAGTTGATTCTGAGATAGTAGCTTCTTTATGTGAATCTTTTGCTACTTATGTTGATCTCCCTAAGGAGAAGTGGTTTAAATATCATCCTCCCATAGAAGTAAAAGTAGCTGCACCTATTAAAGTTGAAGAAAAGACTGTCACTTATAATGATCCTATTGTTCCTACTTGTTATGTTGAGAAACCACCTTTCCCTGTTAGGATAAAGGATCATGCTAAAGCTTCAACTGTGGTTCATAAAAGCAATATTAAAACATATACACCTCATGAGCAAGTTAAAGTTGAACCTAATATTGCTATTGTTAAAGATCTCTTGTCTGTTAATATAGATGGGCATGTTATTTATTTCTGTGATGAAACTGCTAGAATTGCTAAACCCCGTGATACAAATAAACCTAGACATGTGATAGGCATGCCTGTTATTTCTGTTAAAATAGGAGATCATTATTATCATGGCTTATGTGATATGGGTGCTAGTGCTAGTGCAATACCTATTGACTTATACAACGAAATTATGCATGATATTGCACCTATTGTGTTAGAAGATATTGATGTCACTATTAAATTTGCTAATAGAGATACTATTTCACCAATGGGAATTGTTAGAGATGTTGAAGTCTTGTCTGGGAAAACTAAATATCCCTCTGATTTTCTTGTTCTTGGTTCCCCACAAGATAGCTTTTGTCCCATTATATTTGGTAGACCCTTCTTAAATACTGTTAATGCTACCATAGATTGCACAAGGGATGTTGTTACTATCGGCTTAGATGATATGACTCATGAATTTAATTTCGATAAATTTAGTAAACAACACCGTGAAGAACAATTCCTTAATAAGGATGAAATTATTGGTCTGGCTTCTATTGCCATACCTCCTAGTGATCGTTTAGAACTATATTTGCTAGACCATGGGAATGATATGTTTATGAATGAAAGAAGGGAAATAGATGAAGTATTCTTTAAACAGGAACCTATGTGGAAACACAATTTGCATATTAACATCCTAGGGGATCCCCCTCCACCTAAGGGTGATCCCGTGTTTGAGCTTAAACCGTTGCCTCATAATCTTAAATATGCTTATCTTGATGAAAAGAAGATATATCATGTTATTATTAGTGCTAACCTTTCAGAGCATGAAGAAGAAAGGTTATTGAAAACTCTGAAGAAGCACCGTGCTGCTATTGGATATACTCTTGATGATCTTAAGGGCATTAGTCCAACTCTACGTCAACATAAAATAAATTTGGAAGTAGATGCCAAACCAGTTCGTGATCCTCAACGATGTCTGAATCCTAAAATGAAAGAAGTGGTAAGAAAAGAAATACTAAAGCTTCTGGAGGCAGGTATAATTTATCCCATTGCTGATAGTCAGTGGGTAAGTCATGTTCATTGTGTCCCTAAGAAGGGAGGTATTAATGTTGTTCCTAATGATAAAGATGAATTGATTCCACAAAGAATTATTACAGGTTATAGGATGGTAATTGATTTCGGCAAATTAAATAAGGCTGCTAAGAAAGATCATTACCCCTTAACTTTTATCGATGAAATGCTAGAAAGATTATGCAAACATACACATTACTGCTTTCTAGATGGTTATTCTGGTTTCTCTCAAATACCTTTGTCGGCTAAAGATCAATCAAAGACTACTTTTACATGCCCTTTTGATACTTTTGCTTATAGACGTATGCAATTTGGTTTAATTAATGCACCTGCTACCTTTCGAAGATGCATGATGGCTATATTCTCTGACTTTTGTGAAAAGATTAGTGAGGTTTTCATGGATGACTTTTCCGTCTATGGATCCTCTTTTTATAATTGCTTGAGCAATCTTGATCGAGTTTTGCAGAGATGTGAAGAAACTAATCTTGTCTTGAATTGGGAAAAGTGACACTTTATGGTTAATGATGGTATTGTCTTGGGGCATAAATTTTCTGAAAGAGGTATTGAAGTTGATAAATCCAAGGTTGATGCTATTGAAAAGATGCCATGTCCCAAGGACATCAAATATATAAAAAGTTTCCCTGGTCATGCCGGATTTTATAGGAGGTTCATTAAGGACTTCTCAAACATTTCTCGGCCTCTGACTAATTTATTACAAAAAGATATACTGTTTGTCTTTGATGATGATTGTGTAGAAGCATTTGAAATACTTAAGAAAGCATTAGTCCCTGCACCTATTGTTCAGCCACCTGATTGGAATTTACCCTTTGAAACTATGTGCGATGCTAGTGATTATGCTGTAGGTGCTGTTCTAGGACAAAGAGTTGATAAGAAATTAAATGTTATCCATTATGCTAGTAAGACTCTAGACAATGCTCAAAGAAATTATGCTACTACTAAAAAAGAACTTTTAGCAGTTGTATTTGCTTGTGATAAGTTCAGACCTTATATTGTTGATTCTAAAGTAACTATCCACACTGATCATGCTGCTATTAAATATCTTATGGAGAAGAAAGATGCTAAACCTAGACTTATTAGATGGGTTCTCTTGCTACAAGAATTTGATTTGCATATTGTTGATAGAAAAGGAGCTGAGAACCCCGTTGTAGACAACTTATCTAGGTTAGAGAATGTTCTGGATGACCCACTACCCATTGATGATAGCTTTCCTGATGAACAATTAAATGTCATAAGTACTCCTCGTAGTACCCCTTGGTATGCTGATTATGCTAATTACATAGTTGCTAAATTTATACCACCTAGCTTCACATACCAACAAAAGAAAAAGTTCTTCTATGATTTGAGACATTACTTTTGGGATGACCCACATCTTTATAAAGAAGGAGTAGATGGTGTTATTAGACGTTGTGTACCTGAGGATGAACATGAACAGATCCTACGCAAGTGTCACTCTGAAACTTATGGAGGACACCATGCGGGAGATAGAACTGCACATAAGGTATTGCAATCCAGTTTTTATTGGCCTACTCTCTTCAAGGATGCCCGTAAGTTTGTCCTATCTTGTGATGAATGTCAAAGAATTGGTAATATTAGTAGACGTCAAGAAATGGCTATGAATTATTCACTTGTTATTGAACCGTTTGATGTTTGGGGATTTGATTATATGGGACCTTTTCCTGCCTCTATTGGATATACACATATTTTAGTTGCTATTGATTACGTTACTAAGTGGGTAGAAGCTATTCCAGCTAGTAGTGCTGATCATAACACTTCTATTAAAATGCTTAAAGAAGTTATTTTTCCTAGGTTTGGAGTCCCTAGATATTTAATGACTGGTGGCGGTTCACATTTTATTCATGGTGCTTTCCGTAAAATGCTTGCTAAATATGACGTCAATCACAGAATTGCATCTCCGTATGACCCACAGTCTAGTGGTCAAGTAGAACTAACTAATAGAGAACTCAAATTAATTTTGCAAAATACTGTCAATAGGTCTAGAAAGAATTGGTCCAAGGAACTTGATGATGCATTATGGGCCTATAGAACTGCATATAAAAATCCTATGGGTATGTCTCCGTATAAAATGGTATATGGAAAAGCATGTCACTTACCTCTCGAACTAGAACATAAGGCATATTGGGCTATTAAAGAGCTCAACTATGAGTTCAAACTTGCCGGTGAAAAGAAGTTATTTGATAATAGCTCACTTGATGAATGGAGAACCCAAGCTTATGAAAATGCCAAGTTGTTTAAGGAAAAGGTTAAAAGATGGCATGACAAAAGGATACAAAAGCGTGAGTTTAATGTAGGTGATTATGTATTGCTATACAACTCTCGTTTAAGATTTTTTGCAGGGAAACTTCTCTCTAAATTTGAAGGCCCCTATGTTATCGAGGAGGTCTATCTTTCCGGTGCCATAAAAATCAACAACTTCGAAGGCACAAATCTGAAGGTGGTAAACGGTCAAAGAATCAAACATTATATCTCAGGTAATCCCATAAATGTTGAAACCAATATTATTGAAACCGTAACCCCGGAGGAATACATAACGGACACTTTCCAGAACGTTTCAGACTCCGAAAAGGAGTAGGTATGTGGTACGGTAAGTAAACTGACTCCAAAACAATTTTTAAGGCAATATTTCTCTGTTTTGGAATATTTAGAAAAATAGAAAAATTAAGTAGCAGTCCGGGAAGGACACGAGGGCCCCATGAGGGTGGAGGGCACGCCCTACCCCCTGGGCGCACCCCTACCTCGTGAGAACCTTGTGTGGCTTCTGGACTCCATTTTCTTGCACGATACGTATTTTGATCGGTAAAAATTCATTATATATTCTCCCGAATGTTTTGACTCCCGTATCACGCAAAAATCTCATGTTTTTGTTTCGAGCTGTTTTTCTGACAGATCTAGATTATCATGACGTCCCCAAGTGCTTACAAGGATAAGTTCTTCGAGAAGGTCATCAACCCTTACCTCGCGGAGGTGCTCCGACACCCTCAAACCATTGAGATGCGTGATGGGTTGCTGCACATCGGCGATGCTCAGGGACCAAAGGGAATCGGAAGCATGGAGACGAGGCTCGAAGCAATGGAGCAACAAGTTTTCAAGTGACAGGGGATGGTGGAGCGTGGAATCAATGCTAGCCACATGATGCTCGCGGAGTTCACTAACAACTACAAGCCGGATGCCAAGAACACCGAGGAGGCCATCTTCAAGCTACATGAGAAGATCGAGCACCTCCAAGCCCAAATCTATGACCTGCAAAACCAAAACTGTGAGTATGAATATAGATTCAAAAGAATGAGTGTGGCTACAGATTCGAGGATTCCGGAGACTCTATCATCTTTCTATGATGGTGAACCTATGCCTTGGAAGATGGATGACAAGCCCGCATCATCAACAACACCTCCACCGTCTCCTCCAACAAAGAAGAATTGAGAATCTGGGTATGGGCACTCCACGTGGCAACTGCCAAGCTTGGGGGAGTGCCCCGGTATCGTATCACCATCACTATTATCTTTACCGTTTTCCTTAGTTCGATCTTATTAGTAGTATCTTGATCTAGTAGAATAAAAGTTCTTAGTGTGATCTAGTTGTGAGTTTTTCTTTATTATCCTTCTATGTAACGAGTCCGTGAGCTATATAATAAAGATTAGTGTTGAGTCAAGGGCTTGTTTATTTTTCCATGATCCCAAATAAAAGAAAAGAAAAGATAAAAATAATAAGAAGAAACAAAAGTTCATATTGATCTTATTGATAGTAATGACTTCACATAGAAAGAGTGTGATGATTAAAAGTTGTTGGGAGTTGGCAGACATAGCTTTGGTCATCGTTGCAATTAATAAGAAGTAATAAGGAAAGAGAGGTTTCACATATAAATATACTATTATTGACATCTTTTATGATTGGGAGCACTCATCAAAATATGACATGCTAAAGAGTTGATGTTGGACAAGGAAGACAACATAATGGGTTATGTTTTCTTATATCTGAGATTAAGTATGTTGTCACGGATCATCCAACATGTTGATCTTGCCTTTCCCCCTCATGCTAGCCAAATTCTCAGCACCAAGTAGAGATACTACTTGTGCTTCCAAATACCCTTAAACCAGTTTTGCCATGAGAGTCCACCATATCTACCTATGGATTGAATAAGATCCTTCAAGTAAGTTGTCATCGGTGCAAAGCAATAAAAATTGCTCTCTAAATATGTATGATTGATTGGTGTGGGAGACATAAGCTTTATACGATCTTGTGATGTGGAAGTAATAAAAGCGACGGACTGCATAATAAAGGTTCATATCACAAGGGGCAATATAAAGTGACGTTCTTTCGCATTAAGATTTTGTGCATCCAACCATAAAAGCGCATGACAACCTCTGCTTCCCTCTGTGAAGGGCCTATCTTTTACTTTTATCTCCTACCTTGCATAAGAGTCATGGTGATTTTCACCCTTCCTTTTTACAGTTTATCCTTTGGCAAGCACATTATGTTGGAAAGATCCTGGTATATATGGCTAATTGGATGTGAGTTTTCATGAACTATTACTGTTGACATTACCCTTGAGGTAAAACGTTGGCAGGCAAAACTATAAGCCCCTATCTTTCTCTGTGTCCAATTAAAACTCCATACCAATAAGTATTGCGTGAGTGTTAGCAATTGTGAAAGATTATATGATAGCTGAGTATGTGGACTTGCTGAAAAGCTCGTATACATTGACTCTTTCGTATGTTATGATAAATTGCAATTGCTTCAATGACAAAGAGTATAGTTTGTTAGTTTTCGATCAAGTTTACGATTCACACTTGATATTGTGATTGAATTATTACTCTAGCATAAGATATCATATGACAAGAATTATATAAGTTGATGTTCTAAGAATGATCATGATGCCCTCATGTCCGTATTTTATTTTTATTGACACCTTCATCTCTAAACATGTGGACATATTTTTCGATTTCGGCTTTTCGCTGGAGGACAAGCGAGGTCTAAGCTTGGGGGAGTTGATACGTCCATTTTGCATCATGCTTTTATATCGATATTTATTGCATTATGGGCTGTTATTTCACCTTATGTCACAACACTTATGGCTATTCTCTCTTATTTTACAAGGTTTACATAAGGAGGGAGAATGCCGGCAGCTGGAATTCTGGGCTGGAAAAGGAGCAAATATTAGAGACCTATTCTTCACAACTCCAAAAGTCCTGAAACTCCACGGAACACCTTATAATATATAATGAAAAATCCTCGCCAAAGATGAAGACCAGGGGGCCCACACCCTGATCACGAGGGTGGGGGGTACACCCCCCCTAGGGCGCGCCCCCCTACCTCGTGGGCCCCCTGGTGGCTCTCCGATGACCATCTTCTCCTATATGTAGTCTTTCGTCGAGAAAAAAAGAAGAAGCAACCTTTTGGGACGAAACTCCGCCACCACAAGGCGGAACCTTGGCGGATCCAATCTAGAGCTCCGGAAGAGCTGTTCTACCGGGGAAACTTCCCTCCCAGAGGGGAAATCATCGCCATCGTCATCACCAACGCTCCTCTCATCGGGAGAGGGCAATCTCCATCAACATCTTCATCAGCACCATCTCATCACAAAACCCTAGTTCATCTCTTGTACCCAATTCTTGTCTCCAAGTCCGGGATTGGTGCTAGTAGGTTGCTAGTAGTGTTAATTACTCCTTGTAGTTGATGCTAGTTGGTTTAATTGGTGGAAGATCATATGTTCAGATCCTATATGCATATTAATACCCCTTTGATTATGAACATGTTTATGCTTTGTGAGTAGTTACGTTTGTTCCTGAGGACAAGGGAGAAGTCTTGCTATTAGTAGTCATGTGAATTTGGTATTCGTTCGATATTTTGATGAGATGTATGTTGTCTAGCCTCTAGTGGTGTTATGTGAACGTCGACTACATAACACTTCACCATTATTTGGGACTAGAGGAAGGCATTGGGAAGTAATAAGTAGATGATGGGTTGCTAGAGTGACAGAAGCTTAAACCCTAGTTTATGTGTTGCTTCGTAAGGGGCTGATTTGGATCCATATGTTTCATGCTATGGTTAGGTTTACCTTGATAATTTTGTTGTAGTTGCAGATGCTTGCAATAGAGGTTAATCATAAGTGGGATGCTTGTTCAAGTAAGAACAGCACCCAAGAACCGGTCCACCCACATGTCAAATTATCAAAGTACCGAACGCGAATCATATGAATGTGATGAAAACTAGCTTGACGATATTCCCATGTGTCCTCGGGAGCGCTTTTCCTTATATAAGAGTTTTTCCAAGCTTGTCCTTTGCTACAAAAAGGATTGGGCCACCTTGCTGCACTTTATTTACTTTTGTTACTTTCTGCTCGTTAAAAATTATCTCATCACAAAACTATCTGTTACCACTTATTTCAGTACTTGCAGAGAATACCTTGCTAAAACCGTTTATCATTTCCTTCTGCTCCTCGTTGGGTTCGACACTCTTACTTATCGAAAGGACTACGATAGATCCCCTATACTTGTGGGTCATCAGCCTTCTTAAGGCAAACTTGTTTAACTTATGTATGTAGTAAGATATTTTTGCTTCTGCTCACTCTTGTGTTTTCGAGCTTATCTATTCGAGCCCTCGAGGCCCATGGCTTGCAATATAAAGCTTGTATTATTTTAATTTGTGTCCAGTGTTATGTTGTGATATCTTCCCGTGAGTCCCTGATCTCGATCGTACACATTTGCCTGTATCATTAGTGTATGGTCAAATCGGGGGCGTCAGAAGTTGGTATCAGAGCCAACTGCCTGTAGGAATCCCTCTTCCACACTCCTTGGCCGAAGTTGAGTTTAGTCATTAAAAAAACTTTTACTAACATGGATGTGTGGCTTATGGGCCCACGTCGCCATTGGGTGGTATTAGAATCTTTTATTCCTCGACCTATACTCTGGGACTCTGATCTCTGTTCTATTCGGGTTTAAATGAATTTAGTAACTCTAACTCTAGGTTCTCGTAACTACTTCCTCCCGGAGAGCCCCTTATCACAGATGATCGCCTGCTACACCAGGAGATTCCGAAGATACTGTTTCATGTTCTCTCGAGACTTTGTGCCCGTCGTTTTTTCAATTCCCTATCACCGATATATCCCGGTGGATAAATACATACTCGCCATCCATACCTTCATTCCTAGATGCTCTTGTTATTACTAGATACCTTAGAATATTTTCCAATATCTCAAGAATCCTTTGTGCCTACTGTTAGCTGTTTTCGCGTAAATACACATGCAAATAATTCCTCACACTTATCGAGGATTCGTTCATCCCCAATTGATTATGTGTTTCACAAAAGTCCTTGAAATACCATTTGGTTTTTTGAAAATCCTCAGCAGCCTATTGCTCCTGAATTCCCCGCCTTCTTGCATTATGGTTAATTCCATACTTCTAGTTATCTCCGTTGACATCCTCTATCACTATTATTTCGGGTCCCTTGATTTGGTATGTTGCGAATGCTCGCAATCCCCAATCAGATCCTAGAATTCGTCCTTTCGGCTCAGACGTCATTTAAACATGGTCTGGATCTCGACCAATCAAATTGCCATCGATTATGCCCCTAAGCCTACTCAACTTATCCATCCTTGATCAGAGCGTTTGCTCCTGATCCCTTGATTTGAAAATCATAATTCTTTTGTTATTTACATGTTGAATTATTCAGATGTTATATAAACCGATGCATTTGCATTCTTTCTTCCTTTGATTGGGTATCGGTACTCACATTAGCTCCATTGTGGATCGCCATATCCACTGTTGCATTATTATCCGACAGTTCCTTCATAATTAATCACCTTGTGAGTTCTTTCTCCGATACATAATGCCTATGGTAAATAGTATCCTCTCCTTTGGTCAAACATGATCTGCTTTCGATTATGTGTTAATTACTCCTGAAGTTTACGTTATATGTTCCCAAGATGCCCTATGGGATGAACATATACCTTCTCTAAAACCGTATGAACCCAAAAAATTTCACAAGTCATAAGTAAATTGATTCCACGCTCTGACTCATTAAATCTTAAGTAATTTTTGGTACTTACAAGTTTTATACTCCATCACGTTATTCCTAGCTGGTTCGGCTAGATACCATTATCGTGATAAATTGTAACTATGCTACTTGGTCCTTCTTCCCGGAGCACAACCTTTGATGATGAGCTAAGCTTACGTTGATTTCCCTGTCTTATTGTTTCACTAAAACATCAAACTTGATTTCGAGTTTGTGTCGTATCTGTGGTTCCAATAATCTTTCGCTGCATTAGTCCTTTAGCTTCATCTCGTCGATGATCGATTACACCTTCATGAAACCTCCCGACAAATGTGTCGTGATCATCATCAACATTTTGAGCTCTTCTAGGATATCAATCTAATTCATGATGGGGAATAGCACCCTTGCCCCTTGAGGATTTGTGTTATCATCAACAACACTCTTGCTTTCCCTCCAACGCAAAACTTGTCCTTGATTTGTGTTGTACCTTGAGCTCCTTGCTATAAAACTTATATTTTGTTCTACCTTGAAGTATTACGATCTTTTATGTCAAGGATGTTGTGAGAATTGCTCCACCTCTCAAGAATTCTTGGTATAGTGATACTCCTCACCATCACCATTCTTTCTTGGTCCCCGTGTTGATTCTAACCGGGATACCAACAAGTGAACAATGCTACTTGGATTCTGTACTTCTAGCAACCCTATTGCTTTGAAGTTAATGGCCGATAGTTCATTCTATACTTTTGATTATTGAACCACCATTCTAACGTTAATCATGCTACCTAAGCCCATCTTTCGGGTGCACCTTTCAACCAATGTTTAATTCTGTGTGTTTTCGTCGAGCATACTTCATTATATCATTTGATCTGACAAATGTTATATTCTTGTTCACATAATTATGGAAATCCATCCTTTTGGAAATCTTGATGAATTATCGCTGAGTCCATCAGCCACATCCTCATCCTCTCCTTCGATTAATGATGAACTCTTGTTTCTGAACTCGCTCTCATAGTTCATTTCCCGAGAATCTTACATTTCTTCTCGTCAATTGTGTTGCACCTTTTCTTCTTAGGCATCCTGAGTCTGAGGTATCCTGACATCAATCAGATCTGAATCTCGGTCAGATATGATGGCTGGAACATATTTCCAAGAGTTATAACATTGGTCTTTATATGACCCGGTAAGGTGATATCATGCCTAACGCACTTGGCCGGAGGACCTATTGTTATAATATCCTTTTTAGAAGGTTAGCCGTTCTTCCATGAGGAAATCATAAGACCTATTCTATAAGTTGTTCCTAATGGATCCTTTGTGTATCCAAAATCTGACCCTTACTTGATGAGCATGTGAATGCTATCTCAAAGCATGTTTGTGGTACTCCGATCATCAATAAGAACATTTCAAGCACAATGTTAAATGTTTCTTAAATCGATTATCCAAACACATTGTATGGGTAATGTCATGAAATTCCTCTTCCCTTACCTGAATGGTTTACTACTTTCTATCATGTCATCGATAACATGCTTTGCTTGTCTTTGGGGAGGATATACCCCTGGAATATGTGTTTAAACACATTTTCCTTCCCATTGTCTGTTTAATCCAATAATCACATTTAACTTTCCATTGGTTTGTTTAACCATTCTTGTAATCTACTTAACTGAGCAGTGACAATTCCCTGCTTAGGTAAGCACCTTGTTGTACCACTCTATTAGTAAGACCCTGTTACTATTGTTGATGACATTCTGGTAACCACCGATGGACGAGAACATTGCCTATTGGTCCGCCTCGTTTAACGAGCAGGAAGATGGTTCTCTTTGTCCGATGCCCTTGGTACCGATGTTGTTGCCGACATAACTAACAGGCTATTCTGTGGCATGCCTTGCTATCATAACTGCGCAAGATGTCAGTGCCTTTCCTACTTTTAATACACATGGTGGGCCCATAACCCATAGTTCTACAGGATCAAAACCTGACTCTCCTGTACACCCTGCTGTCAAACTGTTTCCTCGTGCTTGACTTCATATGTAATTCATGGGCCACCTTCCTAGTGATCTATTCTGGTATCAGATGCAATGTTTATTCCCATTGCTCTAAACCCCTTTCACACTTCGTTTAAGACAACGAATGATTGCCTATGTGCGTGAAACTTCTATTTTGCACCTTCTTGCTTTGCTCTAGATAATTTCTGAAGTTTCAATTCGAGAGTTACTTTCCACCACCTTGCCCGATGTTATCGACCAGATAGTCAACCTTACAGAGGTCCGTTCTCCCGGAATACCCACCCTTTATTCTTTCGTAAGTACGATGGTGGAGTTCTCGAAGGAATGATGACGACTTCATCAGGATGACCTGAATTAGAGATATGAAGGCATCAGCGAAAGAGATCGACGTCTTCTGGAAGAGCAACCAAGACCGACAACACTCGTTAGAATTCATAACCGATTCTTTCCGCTTAACTCTACCTCTTAAATCTCGGGGCGAGATTTCTTGTAGTAGAGGAGATTTGTAACACCCCGAGAATCATGCTACAGTAATCTCATGCCTAATGATGCCAAGTCATCACAATTATTTTATTTTTGTTAATCACTTTGTTTCAATCCGACCTCAAATTCAAAATTTTAAAAGACAAGTTAAATTATTATTCCTTAGAACAGTAAAACAAAAAATGTTCGATGAGTTGCAAAAATTCACTAACTAATTGTCATGAATAGACCAACATTATCTAAAGTAATTAAATGCCCTTAACCTAATTAAAACAGTTCCAAAACAACATTTAATAGTTTTCTAATTTTTGAAAAATTCAAACTCACGCCAAACTTTTGTCAGTCCAGGAATAGTACCTAATATTATTGGGCAAGGCTTCATAATTAACAGAATTCATTTGATCACTAAACCATTTAGAAATAGTAGCTACTTATTACTTTAGCAATCGAAAAGAAGAAAGACTCCTGTGCCCTTTAGCCCATCTAACAACACTGCATAAAGGCCCAACCCACACGGGTTGCCTTCGACCTATAGCAGGGAGGCATCGTGGAGCACATCCACGGATGCCATGGCGCCGTGGCGCGCATCCACGCCCCCCTCGTCCTACTTAGCATCGGCACCCCCTCCCCTACGAACCCTAGCACATCGGTTCCCCTCTCCCATCTCACTTCCTCACAATGTGTCCACACCCGAGCTCGGTTGCCGCCTCGTTGTTGTCATGTTCGCGTACTAGAGATCTCCCCGAGCTGCACAAGCATGTTTGGGAGCACCACAACCTTGTCCTCATCACCTACATGCGCTGCATAGGAGCCATAGAGCTACAACGACAACGCCCGGTTCGATCTTCTCGGACGGTGTTTGCAACTGCCCGCCGTCGATCTACATCACCACGCCGCCCCCGACCTCCTCGACCTCACCCCCGAGCTGGCTGTGAGCTCCTCTCCCGGATCCCCTCCCTCCCTGCTTCGATCTGTCGCTATTGAGGCCATCCCCGCACTGCGCCGCCATGGTTGAAGCTTGCTCCGCGCGTGCTTGCCCGCGGCCCTGACCATGCCCGTTTCCCTGCTCACCCCAGTGTGCGCCCACGAGCTCCTGTGTGCCCCCGCGCGCGACCAACGCCATTCAGCCACGCTCTGCAGCTGCGCAACCAAAGCCACCGTGCGCCCGCATCGCCGAGTCTGCTTGCTGCTGCCATTGCACTACTGCTCTACTTGATGTTGTTGCCGCTGCACTGCTACTCTGCTTGCTACTTCTGCCGCTTGCTGCTGCTCATTACCGCTGCTCTCTGCCACCGCTAATGTTCCCTAGTGGTGCTACTTCAACGCTGCTGTTGCTATTGGCCATGGCTGCCGTGGCCTTATCCGCCTCGTGCGTGCTAGGCATGGCAAGCACAACCGAGGCATGGTTGTGCCACTGCCAATGGCCGTCCCAATTAGTAGGTCTAATTAGATTTGGCCTAAACACCCCCTGATAACCCCCTCTAACTATTAGGCCCCCACTGACTAATTAGCTAGCTTAAAAATAAATAATTTATTAGTTAAAAACCTAGTCACTGACATGCGGGTCCCATTTAGTTAACAGTCTAAAAAAATACCTAGAGACAACTACTCTCCATGACACGTGGGACCTACTGCATTATTCACCCTTTGACCAGTCAGATGTTGACTGGGTCAACTCAGTCAACATGACCCACATGTCAGCCTCTGTAGACCCTGCTGCGTACACTTCAGTGTGTGCACATAGCATTTGACTATTAATTTTGAATTAATAATAATTCCAGAAATTCAATTAAATTTTAGAAATTAATATAAAATAAACCATAGCTCGGATGGAAAAACTTTGTACATGAAAGTTGCTCAGAACGAAGAGATGAATCCGAATACACCGTTCGTTCGTCTGCCACATGTCGGTAGCATAGCAAACATGCAACAATCCACCTCTGGTCCGTTTGTCCAAAAAAAGAAAAACACTGGGAATACTTTCCTGGATGTTTCCCCCCTTTGTCGGTACCACCTAGTACTACATTAGGTCACTTCTAGCACCGCGTATTGCCATGTTATGCTTTTGTGATGCTTTGATTTCTCTGTTATTTATTTTGTTCCCCTCCGTTACTTCTTTCCGGTAGACCCTGAGACCGTTGTCGGTACCCCTGTGATCGACTACATCGTCGATGAACCCTTCTTGCCAGAGCAACCAGGCAAGCCCCCCCTTGATCACTAGATATCGCCTATTCTTCTCTCTACTACTTGCATTAGAGTGGTGTAGCATGTTACTGATTTCCGTGACTCCTATCCTGATGCATAGCCCGTCTTTGCTACTACTGTTGTTACCTTTACCTGCAATCCTAAGTATAGGATGCTAGTATTCCATCAGTGGCCCTACATTCTTGTCCGTCTGCCATGCTATACTATTGGGCCGTGATCACTTGGGAGGTGATCACAGGTATATGCTTATATACATAATATGTGATACTTGGTGACTAAAGTCGGGTCGGTTCGTAGAGTACCCGCAAGTGATTCCGATGTGGGGGTCTGATGGGACAGGTGGTTCCATCCAGGTAGTTGTGGGCCTGGGTTCCCGACAGCCCTCGACTGTTACTTTGTGGCAGAGCGACAGGGCTGGTTGAGACCACCTAGGAGAGAGGTGGGCCTATCCCTGGTCAGTGTACACGATTACTTCAAGATAACACGCTTAACGAGATCTTGGTATTTGATCTGAGTTTAGCCACTGGCCTATACGCACTAACCAACTACGCGGAAAAAGTTATGGGCACTTGATGTTGTGGTATCAGCCGAAGCCTTCTTGACGTCAGCAACTGAGCGGCGTGTGCCGGATTGGACTGGAACGCCTGCTCTTGTATTAGGAAGGCTACTCCGCAATGGGCGATAGGCCTAGACCCCTGCGCCATAGGATTTAGACCAGCGTGCTGACCTCTCTGTTGTGCCTAGGTAGGGTTCGACATATTGATCTTTCAAGGCTGGGCATGACCTAGGAAAGTGTGTCCGGCCAAAGGGGATCGAGCGTGTTGGGAAATATGGTGCACCCCTGCAGGGAATTTTATCTATTCGAATAGCCATGTCCCTCGGTAAAAGGACGACCCGGAGTTGTACCTTGACCTTATGACAACTAGAACCAGATACTTAATAAAATACACCCTTTCATGTGCCAGATACAACCCGGTGATCACTCTCTCACAAGGCGACGAGGGGAGGATCGCCCGGTAGGATTATGCTATACGATGCTACTTGGTGAACTTACCATCTACTCTCTCCTATATGCTTCAACATGGAGGCTCCCAAAAGCGTAGTCCTCGATAGGACTAGTTATCCCCCTCTTATTGTGGCATTCTGCAGTTCAGTCCACACATACTACCCATTTCATTGATACCGATGCATATGTAGTGTAGATCCTTTCTTGTGAGTACTTTGGATGAGTACTCACGGTTGCTTTACTACTTCTTTTTCCCCTTTTCCCGGTTATTGCGATCATATGATGGAGTCTAGGAGCCAGAGGATCCCGAGGATGTTTCTACGTGGAGTTCGGCTTCGAGTAGTAGTTAGGAGGTCCCAGGTTGGAGGCCTTGCCTTTTCGACCGTTGCTACTTTTTCGCTAGGCTTCTTAAGGCAAACTTGTTTAACTTATGTCTGTACTCAGATATTTTTGCTTCCGCTGACTCTTGTGTTTTCGAGCTTATGTATTCGAGCCCTCAAGGCCCATGGCTTGTAATATAGAGCTTGTATTATTTTAATTTGTGTCTAGAGTTGTGTTGTGATATCTTCCCGTGAGTCCCGGATCTCGACCGTACACATATGCGTGTATGATTAGTGTACTGTCAAATCGGGGGCGTCACGAGAACTGCATATAAAAATAATATGGGTAGGTCTCCGTATAAAATGGTTTATGGAAAAGCATGTCACTTACCTCTCGAACTAGAACATAAGGCATATTGTGCCATTAAAGAGCTCAACTATGACTTCAAACTTGCCAGTGAGAAGAGACTATTTGACATTAACTAACTTGATGAGTGGAGAGCCCAGGCCTATGAGAATGCCAAACTATTTAAAGAAAAAGTTAAAAGATGGCATGAAAAAAGGATACAAAAGCGTAAGTTTAATGTAGGTGATTATGTTCTATTATACAACTCTCGTTTAAGATTTTTTGCAGGAAAACTTCTCTCTAAATGGGAAGGTCATTACGTTATTGAGGAGCTCTATCATTCCGGTGCCATGAAAATCAACAACTTCGAAGGCACAAATCCGAGGGTGGTGAATGGTCAAAGAATCAAACATTATATCTCAGGTAACCCCATAAATGTTGAAACCAATGTTATTGACACCGTAACCCCGGAGGACTACATAAGGGACACTTTCCAGAATGTGTGAGACTCTGAAAAGGAATACGTATGTGGTACGGTAAGTAAACTGACTCCAAAACAATACTAATAGCAATTTTTCTCCGTTTTGGAATATTTAGGAAAATAGGAAAATAAGAAGGAGTCCGGAAAGGACACGAGGCATCCACCAGGGTGGAGGGCGCGCCCTACCCCGTGGGCGCGCCCCCTGCCTCATGGGCACCTTGTGTGCCCTCCGGACTCCGATTTCTTGCACGATACTTCTATTGGTCGGTAAAAATTCAATATATAATCTCCCGAAGGTTTTGACCACCGTCCCACGCAAATATCCTCTGTTTTTCTTTCGAGCTGTCTCTGCTGCTGATTTAGATCAAGATGTCTTCTCAAGAGTGAGTTGGGAGAGCCGGGTATCTCACTCGACACCCTGGACAAAAGCAAACTGCGATGACGATCACTTTGGGCCATCAACTAAGGAAGAGATGGAGGCCGACTTGAAAAGGATAGATGCCATGGAGGAGGATCAAGAAGTTACCTCTCGTCTCCAAGCCAAATTTACGATGGAGGAACTTTAGAGCTCAACAATTCCAAACTTGGTCATCCCTCCCAATGTTAGATTTATTTCTTATGAAAATATGAGAAAGAGTGTTACTTGTTCTCCCGCAGCTATGCAACATCCATGGGTGCAAGGAGCTTTAGCCGTCACGGGTAAGCTCCGTAAGGAAATAATGGATCTCAAGCAGCAAGTCAATAAGCTCGAGGAAGAGAATCATATCCTAAGGGGCATCATCGCCAAGAATATTACATCACCACCTCCGAAGAAAGAGACATAAAAACATGGGTATTGGCACTCCCCTTGGTAACTACCAAGCTTGGGGGAGTGCCCCGGTATCATATCACCATCACACTTCTATCTTTACCGTTTTTCTTAGTTCGATCCTTTTGGTTACATCTTGATCTAGTAGAATAAAGATTAGTATGATCTCGCTTTGAGTTTTAGTATTGATCCTTATCTATGTAATCGAGTCCGTGAGCTATACATAATAAAGATTAGTTTTGAGTCAAGGGCTTGGTTATCTTGCTATGATCTTAAGAAAAAAGAGAAAGAATGAAAAGAAATAAAGAGATCATATTGATCTTATGGAGAGTAATGACTTCACATATAAAGAGTATGATGAATAAAAGTTGTTGGGAGTTGACAAACATAGTTTTTGTCATTGTTGCAATTAATAGGAAATAATAAAGAGAGAGAGGTTTTCACATATAAATATACTATCTTGGACATCTTTTATGATTGTGAGCACTCATAAAAATATGACATGCTAAAAAGTTGATGTTGGACAAGGGAGACAACGTAATGGGTTATGTTTTCTTATATCCGAAATAAATTATATTGTCATTGATCATCCAACATGTTGAGCTTGCCTTTCCCGCTCATGCTACCCAAATTCTTTGCACCAACTAGAGATACTACTTGTGCTTCCAAATATCCTTAAACAAGTTTTTCCATGAGAGTCCACCATATCTACCTATGGATTGAATAGGATCCTTCAAGTAAGTTTTCATTGTTGCAAGCAATAAAAATTGCTCCCTAAATATGTATGATCTATTAGTGTGGTGAAAATAAGCTTTATACAATCTTGTGATATGGAAGAAATAAAAGCGACGGACTGCATAATCAAGGTCCCTATCACAAGTGGCAATATAAAGTGACGTTCTTTTGCATTAAGATTTTGTGCATCCAACAATAAAAGCACATGACAACCTCTGCTTCCCTCTGAGAAGGGCCTATCTTTCATTTTTGTCCTATACCTTATACAAGAGTCATGGTGATCTTCACCTTTCCTTTTTACATTTTATCCTTTGGCAAACACTATGTGTTGGAAAGATCGTGATATATATAGCTAATTGGATGTGGGTTTACATAAACTATTATTTTTGACATTACCCTTGAGGTAAAAGGTCGGGAGGCAAAACTATAAGCCCCTATCTTTCTCTGTGTCTGATTAAAACTTCATACCCATAAGTATTGCATGAGTGTTAGCAATTATGGAAGACTAAATGATAGTTGAGTATGTGGACTTGCTGAAAAGCTCTTATATTGAATCTTTCCGATGTTATGATAAATTGCAATTGCTTCAATGACTGAGATTATAGTTTGTTAGTTTTCAATGAAGTTTCTGATTCATACTTTACATTGTGAATAGATTGTTACTTTAGCATAAGAAATCACATGACAATATATATATATATGTTGTTGTTCTACTAATGATCATGATGCTTTCATGTCCGTATTTTATTTATCGACACCTCTACCTCTAAACATGTGGATATTTTTGATATTGGCTTCCGCTTGAGGACAAGCCAGGTTTAAGGTTGGGGGAGTTCATGCGTCCATTTTGCATCATGCTTTTATATTGATATTTATTGCATTATGGGATGTTATTACACATTATGTCACAATACTTATGCCTTTTCTCTCTTATTTTACAAGGTTTACATGAAGAGGGAGAATGCCGGCAGCTTGAATTCTGGGCTGGAAAAGGAGCAAATATTAGAGACCTATTCTGCACAACCTCGAGTCCTGAAACTGCACGAAAGTCAGTTTTGGAATATATAAAAAATATTGGGCGAAGAAAGCACCAGAGGGGAGCTAGCCACCGTCCACGAGGGTGGGGGCGCGCCCTACCCCCTGGCGTGCCCCCTGCCTCATGGGCCACCTGGCAGGCCCCAAATGCCCATCTTTTGGTATAATGTTTCTTTTGCCCTGGAAAAAATAAAGAGGAAGCTTTTGGGATGAAGCGCCGCCATCTCGAGGAGGAACCTTGGCGGAACCAATCTAGGGCTCCGGCGGGGTGACCGGGAGCGGCTACCGCGGTATCGAATCCGGCAAAGATTAAGTCTGCACGGATTTCCGCGACGTAGTTGAAGCTCCCGAATCTGACCTGATGGCCAGGGCCGTAGCTTTCGATCTGCTCCAGATGGCCAAACGAGTTGGCCCATAGTGCGAAGCCGCCGAACACGAAGATCTTCCCGGGGAGGAAAGTTTCTCCATAGACAGCGTCATTATTGACAATTGAAGGGGCCATCAAACCTTTCAGCAATAGCACAGAGGAACTAGGGATGGCAATGGGTACCCATTACCCGCATACCCTGCGGGTAAAAACCCTATTAGGGTAAGGGTATGGGTCAAAAATTTACCCATGGGTACTTAAATGAGAAAATATCATACCCATGGGGTAGAGAGGGTACGGTCATGGGATCGTATAACCCATGCCCGCATACCCATGTACCCATCTAAAATGTTGACAAGTGGGTTTCCTTTAATATCCTAATGTATTAATTTTTCCATCCTAATCGCGCTAGGTAAAAATTCTAATGTGTAGTCAAATTATCTCTATAATTTATCATGATTTTATGAACTTAAAGTGTATGCCTATGTGTTGTTATTTACGATTATATCTTGTTGTTTAACACTTCTGTGTGTCTCCTTATAGGCAAGTATTTTTGTTTATGAGAATGTGTTGTTGTTACAATATGTTGTTGTACATTGTTGTTTAAAATGTGTTGCTATTAATAACTTATGATTATATGTCGTTGGTTTTTACCACTATTTTCTATTCAATGATGTGTTGCAAACATGGGTATTTTTACCCCCGGGTACCCATCTACCCTGTCGGGTGACGGGTATTGTATCCTTGACGGGAATGGGTATGGGTGATAGGTAAGTTCAGGGTGGACGGGTAAGGGTATGGGGTGGCCCCACCCGTACCCATACCCTATGGGTGCCATCCGTAAGAGGAACTCTCAATCAAAGCACCAATGCCGGTGTCAAAACCGGCGGATCTCGGGTAGGGGGTCCCGAACTGTGCGTCTAAGGTTGATGGTAACAGGAGACAGGGGACATGATGTTTACCCAGGTTCGGGCCCTCTCTATGGAGGTAATACCCTACTTCCTTATTGACTGATCTTGATGAATATGAGTGTTACAAGAGTTGATCTACCATGAGATCGTAATGGCTAAACCCTAGAAGTCTAGCCTGTATGACCACGGTATTGAGTATATCCTTTCCGGACTACACCCTCCGGTTTATATAGACACCAAGGGGATCTAGGGTTACATAGAGTCAGTTACATAAGATGGAATCTTCATAGTTGTTCGCCAAGCTTGCCTTCCACGCCAAGGAGAGTCCCATCCGGACACGGGTACAATCTTCGGTCTTCATATCTTCACAGCCCATCAGTTCGGCCCATAGATAACAGGCCGGACGCTCAAGGACCCCTTAGTTCATGACTCCCTTAGTAGCCCCTGAACCTGGCTTGAATGACAAGGTATCTGGCGTGTAGTGCTGTCTTCGGCATTGCAAGGCGGGTTCCTCCTTACGAACTTCAGAATAGTCTCCAGACGAATTGATCGTGTCTGGACCTGTAACACACACCACACACAACTGCAGAGAGAATATAATAACACATGAGTCCAATCTGCTGACAACTTTAGTGATGTGATGTCACGCCTATCTGGTCATAATTTCGAACCATTTTCCGCCCCACGTTTCGAGACGCGGTTGTCATTGGCATGTCTTGTCAAAGCAGAGATCGTGTCCCCTTATTACGGGATTCTCATCAACACGGGCGTGGGTAACCCAACCGCGCCGTTTACACAGCCCTTGCGAGCAGGCGAATTTTAAGGCGAATGGGGGGGGCGTTCAATATTCACCACCCTTATAAGGAGATAAGATTCCCCTTTATTCTCCCATGCTTTCTTCCTGCCTTTCCGTTCTTGAGCTCCAATGCCCAAGTTCTCATTTCCCTGTCTCGAGAAAGCACTCAACCATGTCCGGATCTGGAGGTCAAGGCAAATGGATGGCCTCCACTATTAAGGAGGAGGACATCGCCGAGCTTCGGGCAGCCGGGTATCTGGCGAAGGAAATCACCCACTGTCTTACAGCCCGGGGACAAATCATCACCACACCGAAGCCCAACGAGAGGGTAGTGTTCATCCCTCATTTCCTCCGCGGACTAGGGTTTCCACTCAACCCCTTCATCCGCGGGATAATGTTCCACTACGGGATAGACTTCCACGATCTATCCCCAAACTCCTTCATCAATATCTTGGTGTTCATCATCGTGTGCGAGGCCTTCCTCCGCATCCACCCCCACTTCGGGATGTGGCTCAAAACCTTAAACGTGAAGCCCAAGGTGGTGGATAGACAACACGCAGAGTGCGGGGGCGCCATGGTAAGCAAGCTCACCAATGTCTCTTGGCCAAAAGGCACATTCGTGGAATCTGTGAAGGAATGGCAGAAGTTGTGGTTTTACATCACCGTACCCCGCGATGCCACCTGGGCCGCGACTACCTAATTCAATTCTGGTGTCCCTGTGCGGTTCACCTCCTGGGTCGAGAAGAGCCCAAACTGGTGTTTGTCGTACGAGTTGATTGCGCTGCAAACGCATATCCAAAGTATGATATATAGGGACATCAAGCTTGTCGACATAATCCAAGTGATGTTGGTGCGCCCAATCCTTCCCTGCCAGAGCCGAAGTCGTCTTCTATGGGATTTCAACCCAAAGAAACACCATACACTGGTGAGGCTTTTCTAAACGACTTATGAAGATGCCTAGAAGTTGCTTTTCAAGGGCAACGAGAACCGCCGGCCACTGACTCAAACCAGGGTCATGACATAAATCACCTCCCCAACGAGGTATGCTGTTTTCAACACATCCCTTACTTGCTTGTTTCAAGGATGACATCTAAGCTTTCATTACCATTGCTTTTTTAGTACTAGTTGAAGAAGGCGAAGCAGATCCGGTGTCCAGCTCCCTTCCCCAAGAAGCCAGTTATCCCGCGCTTAGCAAAGATGCTGGAGCTGGCACCTTATAAGGCACCAGAGAAGAAGGCCACAGGAAAAGGCCAAGGGGGTCCGGAGCGGCCCCCGCCGCAAGGGTACCTTGGACGCGACGTCCGAAGACAAGGCCTATTCCCCCACCACCGAAGACGACGCGGATGAGGAGGAGGAGGAGAGCGACTCTCCCCCCGATGGGGGGAGGAAGAAGAGGGCGGCCTCCACAACTCTGGAGGCGGAGGCGCCCAAAAGGACGAAGGTCTCCCTCGCAGATAACTCCGCATGGGACGTCGAGGACAGTCCGGAGAGACGCCCCCGCGCTAAGCCTCGGGCCGCATCGTAAGTACTAACACCTTATCCGCCCATGAAGTTTCCCCTCCACATTGTATTGAGACGATTGGTTATGTTAATGTAGTCCAGCCCACAACATCCATCCGCGACCCTCGTCAGGAGGATCACTGGATTCCAGGGCGATGGTCAGCGACTCTCCGCTAGCCGCACACTCTCCCAAGACCAGGGTTGAAGTAGAGGTGTTGTCCCGAAGGACTGTTCCCGGCGGGGGAGAGGCTCAGGAGGCGACCGAAGGCGAAACCCCCATCGCCGGACACCAAGGGGAATCAATCCCCCCGAAGACTGGCGGGGAGGGCCGCATACATTTTGGCCCTCAACCGAACTCAATTCCGGGCCGAGGCGGCTCCAGACTCCAGTACGCACGCTCCTTCGAAAGAAGGGGGGATGCTTGTTCTGCCGGTGCCCCCTGTCCAAGTAGGGGCACCGGATAATCTAGTGGAAGCGCTGCGAGGCGCTTCTATTATGGATGAGCATCGTGTCCTTATGGGCACGGTGATTGAAAGGGTTCAGTCCGCCAAGAGCAGACTAACCGAGGCCTGCGGCAACCTGCTGACAGGTTTTGAGGTAAGTGATGCCAAAAGGATAGAATCCCAATGTAGACAGCAGCCCCTGAGACACTGTCCGGTGTTCAGAAAGAAAAAACCGGACAGAGGATCAATCTCCTATGACAGGAAACTAACTAAAATTTTCTTAAATACAGGCGTCGTTGCTGGCCACGGCCTCGCATACTGCCAAAGTCTTCGGACTGAAGCAGAAACTGGCGGAGGCCGAGGGAGAGCTGAGCCAAGTGAAGAGGCGGCTCCAGGAGAAACAAGGTAAGCAATAACCTGTTATATATTCGAAAAGAAGAAAATGATATGCGATGACCAAAATGCCATGATTTGTACAAAAGCGACGACCGAGGTCGAGGCCCTGAGAAAGGCCCCGACCGAAGCCGAGGGGAAGGTTGTCCAACAACAAGCTGCCCATAAGAAGCTCAAGGCCCGGGTCGGCGAGGTCCAGCAGGAGCTCCAGGACATGGTGAAGAAGTGTGAAGCTTTGGAGTGCGAGGCGTCGGCTCGAGAGGCCGAACTTACCAAGGCTCGTCAGAGCACAGAGGCCGCACGGAATGAAGCTCGGGACGCTCTCCAGGAGATCGAGGAGGCGAAGAAGATCGCAATGGGTAAGGCGTTTAACATGCAAAGCAAGTATGCGGAGAGGAAGTACCTTTTACTAACCTGGATTCGGAGTTGCCCAGGGGCTTTTGTGGATCTGCTGCGCAGTGTATCCGATGCTGCGGAGTTCTTTCGAGCCAAGGAAAGGGATTCTCCGGAGAAGCTGTTCTGGTCGCAGTATGTTGTGCCAGTACATCCGGTGGCCTTTACTGATCAACTGAAACAGTTTGTCGAGCTACACCGGATGGCTGAACTGGCCATGAAGATTTAATAATCCGACTATGGCCAGCCGAAGCTATACCTAGCAGTTATTTTGGCCTCGTGAAGCGGGTGGTGGAGGCTTGTCCATGTCTAGACATCCTCAAGCGATCAGTCTGCATCGAGGGTACCTGCATGGCCTTCGCTTGTTGCAAGATGTGGTGGGCGAAGATGGACGCCGTCGAGGTGGCCCAGGGGCCGCCGGAAGGCAAGGAGCACCGCACACCCGAGCAATATTTTGCGGATGTCCTGGAGGGATCTAGACTTGTAGCAACGCAGTGCGGGAAGGACGTTATTTTCGAATGAATACATTCGTATTTTGCCTTGTATGATGAAAACAAATCTGCATTGTAATATAATTTTTATTATGTTTTGATTGTATCCTCCTATGCGGCTGTGTTGTATGAAATCTGAGGGTTGGCCAGTCGTCGGCTTCTTCCCTCACGTAGGTAGTACGGAGGTGTTCGGGATGGTATCTAAACAATCTTGAGCCAATTATATGGTCCTTGAAGGAGTTGTTTAGCGCAACGAACCAGGCAACCGGACTATGCGGCTTGAACGCCCTCACTTAGCCATAGGAGTTTTATAATAAAACATAGGCGTAGCCCCTGATATACGAACCAGAGTGCTGTCAGCGTCTGATCAGGAAGTACCGATCCTTCACGTAATGCGGAAAAATCTCCAACGATTTGAGACCTCCGAACAGCTGACCAGGTCTCGCCGCATCATGACAGTCAGTTTTCGGGTTTCTCTACTAAGGTGCTCAAACGGTTTAAACCAGGGCACAATCGTAGTAGTTCTCCCTTTACTACCCTAGCCGATGTAGCGGAATGTCGGGTAGCAAGCACAGGAGCCGGGCAACCCAACTATTGACCAAAGACATGATTCAGAGCCAATGCATATAATGCTAAATTCGGGGTGCCGGACTATACTTATAAGAAGTGTCCGGACTTTTGTTGCCGTAATGTGGGGCGCTAGAAAGCCCCTGGAAAATTTCAAAATGTACCAAAGTTTACGGGTGCTACCTGTTGGGGTTATCCACAGGGAAACTAAAAAAAGGAAAAAGAGAGAAAGAAAACAGAAAATATGTAAAGGTAAAAATCTGTGGTCCTACAGCCCCAGCTACAAACTATTTTCATTGTAATGTAATTAGTACGTCAAGGTGCATTGATACAAGTAGTGCAATAAGCAACTGGCTATTTAACATGCCGAAACCAGGGGAGAGCTGCATGTGGGTCCTGAAAAACAGGTAGAGTTATCGTTAACGAAAGCACCTAAAAAGTCCCCGTATGTCTGCGCTCCTCGCCATCTTGGTGTATTTATCCTTCAAGAGGACCGATAACCAGACCCCCTGACGGGGCTTGTAGGATTAAAACTTAAAAGAAAATAAGCAGAGTGAAAGTATGTGTGTATCTGATGTGGGTTGAGCCATGCCGTGTATCACAAGCTAGCTATGCCTCCGTCGATGCCCATGGAATTTTGAGTGCGTAGTTATGTACGCGCGACACGTATGCCACCGCTTGATAGGGACTGAGACGGAGGCCGGATTGCTAGTCGAGCTCCTGACAAGCCGAGCTCTCCTGCTGCAGAGTAGTTTGGACCCTCTTAAGGGTGTCCGAGGGCTCGGCAGCCGAATGAAGGTTCTGCTTGAGAAGGCCGCTTTGTACTTCTGCAGCCAGGGCAGCTATGTGTTCTTCTGTACGGAGAGAGCGTTCCGTATTGCCATTGACTGTTATGACGCCACGTGGGCCGGGCATCTTGAACTTGAGATAAGCATAGTGTGGCACTGCGTTGAATCGAGCAAACGAAGTTCGTCCGAGCAATGCATGATAGCCACTACAGAATGGGACGATATCGAAGACTAACTCCTCGCTTCGGAAGTTGTCCAGAGATCCGAAGACAACCTCTAATATAATTGAACCCGTACAACGGGCCTCTATGCCTGGAATGGCTCCTTTGAAGGTGGTCTTCCTAGGCTTGATCGTTGATGGGTTAATGCCCATTTTTCGCACTATATCCTGATAGAGTAGATTGAGGCTGCTACCGCCGTCCATAAGGACACGAGTCAGGTGGAACCCATAAATTATTGGGTCTAAGACCAGTGCGGCTGAGCCTCCATGACGGATACTGGTCGGGTGATCCCGGCGATCAAAAGTGCTCGGGCATGACGACCATGGATTGAATTTTTGGTCGACTGGCTCTATCGCGTAGACGTCCCTGAGTGCACGCTTGCGCTCCCTCTTGGGGATGTGGGTAGCATATATCATGCTCACCATTTTGAACTGAGGGGGAAACTTCTTCTATCCCCCTGTGTTCGGTTGTCGTGGCTCTTCGTCATCGTCCTCGCTTTGTGATCCCTTTTTCCTATTGTCGGCGTTTAATTTGACGGCCTGTTTGAAAACCCAGCACTCTCTGTTTGTATGATTAGGAGGCTTGTCGGGGGTGCCGTGAATCTGGCATGGACGATCAAGTATGCGGTCCAAGCTGGATGGGCCCGAATTGTTCTTTTGGAATGGCTTCTTCCGCTGACCGGACTTAGAGCCCTGAATCCGGCGTTGACCGCCGTATCCTCAGTGTTGTCACCGTTGTTTCGGCGCTTGTATCTATTGCGTCAAGACTTGTCTTTGTTTCTTTTAACTTCAGGGGTGTCGGCGTCGCTTGCATTGTTTTTGCTATGGGCCACCAACTATCTTCGCCCACACAAAAGCGGGTCATGAGTGCCATGAGGGCCCCCATGGATTTTGGCTTTTCTTGGCCGAGGTGGCAAGCGAGCCATTCGTCGCGGATGCTATGCTTGAAAGCTGCTAGAGCTTCGGCGCCTGAAGAGTCGACAATTTGGTTCTTTTTAGTTATGAACCTTGTCCAAAATTTCCTGGCGGACTCTCCGGGCTATTGAACTATATGGCTTAAGTCATCAGCGTCGGGAGGTCGAACATATGTACCTTGGAAGTTATAAAGGACAGCCTCTTCCAAGTCCTCCTAGCTGCCAATGGAATTTTCAGGCAGACTGTTTAGCCAATGCCGAGCTCGCCCTTTGAGTTTTAGAGGGAGGTATTTTATGGCGTGGAGGTCATCTCCGCAGGCCACATGGATGTGGAGAATGAAGTCCTCGATCCACACCGCGGGGTCCGTGGTTCCATCATATGATTCGATGTTCACGGGCTTGAATCCTTCGGCGAATTCGTAATCCACGACCTCATCAGTGAAGCAATGAGGTTGTGCTGGGCCTCTATATCGGGCCATGTCATGACGTAGCTCTGATGGAGTCCGTCTGTGGTGTTCAACCCGCGCATGACTGGGTTTGTCACGTCCGAATAGGTGGCCGTTGTCATGTGTCGAGGCGCGTCCTCGTGATCCATAGATTGATCTTGTATGTCCTGCTTTATTGTTCAGGTTCTGCCGGAGGTCATATGTATGGCTGTGGGCTAATTTACCTCTACCTGAGTGATGATGCGGGGCGGGCTGATGTTCGGCATTAGTTGCCGCTTTGTCCTGACCACGTGGTGGTCGGTCGGCCGTATTATGCGATGGTGGTATGTACTTCGGCGCCTCCTCGTCGAACTGAGGTAGTAATTTGCGCTTTGGGTAGCTTTTGGTTGGGCGCTTGAGGACATATTCTTCGGCTGCCAGGACATCAGTCCATTTATCATTGAGCAGATCTTGGTCAGCTTGAAGCTGCTGCTGCTTCTTTTTCAGGCTCCTTGCCGCGGCTATTAGCTGGCGCTTGAAGCGCTCCTGCTCAAGAGGTTCCTCGGCCATGATGAAATCTTCAGTGCCGAGGCTCACCTCGTCTTTGGAGAGCGGAATGTAATTATCGTCCTCCGAATCTTCATGCCTGGCCTGTTTAACAGGGCCAACCTACTCATCTTCCCGTTCATCTTGTTTGTTTGCTTTATCGACGGGGTCTTCGTTTTCTTCGGCACCTTCCGGAGTGTCATCTTCCCCCGTGCCGGTGTTGTTGTCTTTACTGTGGTGCGACTTAGAGCGGCGCCACTGACACCGGCACTTGGACTGTATTTCGGAAGGTTTATCCTGAACTGGGTCTTCCTTATCGTCGCCATTGTTCTCCTTTGGTGCATCCACCATGTATACGTTGTACGAGGTAGTAGCCGTCTAGCGTCCGGTGAACGGCGGGTTCTGGACCTCCTCTTCTCTGGCATCGTCGTCCATACCATCAATGTCCTCGGAGTCGTAATCAAGTTCGTCGGTTAAATCCTCGATCATGGCTATAAAGTGGGTGGCGGGTGGGAAGTAAAATTCTCCATTGTCAGCCCCTGGTTCGAGCCGGATATAGTTCAGCTGAGAGTCCTCCGCCAAGGACAGGTTTTTTAATGAGTTTAGCACATCGCCCAAAGGCGAGTGCTGGAAGATGTCTGCGGTGCTGAATTTGAAGATCGATAAACGATCAAGCTCGGTGTCCCCGGGCTTGCGTGGTTCGGAACCTACGGCCGGAGATGAGTCCGGCGTTCCGGTGGCATAGGCATCGTGTGAGACCAGGTCCATGTGTGGCTCCAACGCCGTGGAATCTGCGGCCTCCGTGGTGGGGTTAATTCTCCTGTCTTTGGATGGCGCGGCCTGCTCCAGCTCTAGGGCTACAGCGCTTACAGGAGCGATCTCCTGGATGCGGACCGATGATAGATTTTGGTCATGATCATCGGGGTGACCGGGAGGGGCTACCGCAGTATCGAATCTGGCGAAGATTAAGTCTCCACGGATGTCTGCGACGTAGTTCAAGCTCCCGAATCTGACCTGATGGCCCGGGGCGTAGCTTTCGATCTGCCCGGGGAGGAAAGTTTCTCTGCAGACAGCGTCATTATTGACGAATGAAGGGGGCATCAAACCTTTTAGCAACAGCACAGAGGAACTCCCAATGAAAGCACCAATGTCGGTGTCAAAACCGGCAGATCTTGGGTAGGGGGTCCTGAACTGTGCGTCTAAGGTTGATGGTAACAGGAGACAGGGGAAACGATGTTTACCCAAGTTCGGGCCCTCTCTATGGAAGTAATACCCTACTTCCTGCTTGATTGATCTTGATGAATGTGAGTATTACAAGAGTTGGTCTACCATGAGATCGTAATGGTTAAACCCTAGAAGTCTAGCTTGTATGACTACGGTATTGAGTATATCCTTTCCGGACTACACCCTCCGGTTTATATAGACACCAGGGGGATCTAGGGTTACATAGAGTCGGTTACATAAGATGGAATCTTCATAGTTGTTCGCCATGCTTGCCTTCCACGTCAAGGAGAGTCCCATCCGGACACGGGTACAGTCTTCGGTCTTCATATCTTCACAACCCATTAGTCCGGCCCATAGATAATAGGACGGACGCCTGAGGACCCCTTAGTCCAGGACTCCCTCAGTCAGCATGGAGGATTCCATTTCCTACTGGGCAGACCTGTGCAACGAGTTCGTTGACGCCTTCATAGGTGGCCCTCAAGAACAAGGACAACCTAGTGACCTGCAGACCCTTCTACAAAAATAAGGGGAGAGTTTCCACAAGTATCTGCAAGGGTTCAGCCAAGTGCACTGCAACATGCCGAAGATACATCTAGCATTTGTGATTGCCGCCTTCCACACGAATGTGTGCAATCGGAGGATGCGGTCCAAGATGAATATTCGGGTACGTAAGACCATGAAAGAACTCTACATGTTCGCGGACAAGTGTGCTCGTGTTGAACATGGGAGAGGACTTCCAGTGGAGGTGGTTGGTGTCGAAGTTGATTTGGAAGACGATGACGATGCTGCCACCCCCAGGAAGAGGAACAGAAAGTACAACAAGAAGCATAAGGAGAAAGCAGTGATGGTCATTGAGATATCCAGTGATCTTAGCGCTTGCAAGAAAGCAAAAACTGAGACGCCCGGCAAGGAGGCCACTACTTGCGCTGACTGCTTGGCGGCAGTGGCTGCTAAGAAAACCAGCAAATCCGATGTGCCATACTGCAAGATCCATAGGACCAAGGGTCATGATCACCAAGATTGCAAACAAGTTGAATAACTGGTTGAGAAGCAGAAGGCCAAATATGAAAGGTGTGATAAGGAGATAGGCCAAGATGGCACTGGCGGGAAGGGCCGCGGTGGCCGCAATAACTGTCACGGCAAGGTCGACCTGCAGAAGGATAAGCCCACCAGGGGCCATGATAAAAAGGAAAGTGAGGATGAAAGAGAAGAGGAGGATGAGGAAACAAGTGAGCAGGAATGTCAGAAGGCTAACGAAGCATTGTGCATTGACGGGGGCTCATCTTTGCACTCCTCTCACCACCAACTCAAGTAGTGTGCGCGTGAGCTTAATGTGGCAGAGCCGGTAGCAAGCGCTCTAGAACCACTCAAGTTGTTGCACACACCCATCATTTTTTATGTTGAGGATCATCCAGACCACACAACTATAGTTGGATGCTTGTTGTTGTCGGATTCACCAATGATCCGCAACCTCAAGGTCACAAAGATGTTGGTTGATAGCAGAGTAATGTTGAATTTGATTTCCCCTGATGTGCTTAAAAACTTCAAATTCCTAACGAGGACCTGAAGAAGACTGGCACTTTCTAGGGGATCAACCAAGGAAGGAGCCAGCCAAAGGAAAAAAATTACTTTGCTAGTGACGTTTGGCGAGGAACTAAACTTCAAGACTGAGAAAGTTGTGTTTGATGTTGTTAAGCTTCCCCTCCCGTTCAACGGAATCCTTGGTCATCCAGCTTTGGCCAAGTTCATGGAGGCGTTCCATTATGTGTATAACACTTTGAAGATGTCGTGCCCCATGGGAGTCATCTCCATTCCATCAGATAAAAGGGATGTAGTCATCTATGTTGATAATATGTATAGAGATGCGGTAGCAACAGAGGCCATCAAGGCCTCAGCTCCCGCCAAGGAGGAAAAGACAGTTAAGAAGGCTGGCAAAGACACCAACAAGGACCCCAGGAAGTGCGCCTCTTTAGAGTGTGCTGCGCCCGACAGTGACTTGCTGGAAAGCTTGGCTAGCAAAAGATCCAAGGCTGCTCCTCCTCCAACAAACAAGGTTCTGGCAAGGCAAGATGGCACTGATGGTACTTTTACCATTAGTGCCACCCTTGATGACAAATAGGAACGTGCACTCGTTTCCTTCCGACGGGCGAATGTCGATGTGTTTGCATGGCAACCATCTGACATCCCTTGTGTTCCCAGGGAGGTAATCGAGCACCACCTTGTTGTCTGTCCTCGTGCCCGTCCCGTCAAGCAGAAAGTCAAAAAGCAAGCCTTGGAGCGGCAACAGTTCATTGCCAAAGAGATTAAGATACTTGAAGCGGCAGGCTTGGTCAGAGGAGTACTGCACCCAACTTGGTTAGAAAATCCAGTGGTGGTCTAGAAGGCCAGTGGGAAGGGGAGACTTTGTATTGACTTCACTGGGTTAAAAAAGGCATGTCCAAAGGATCCCTTCCCTTGCCGTGCATCGATTAGATCGTTGACTCCACTTCAGTATGTGATTTTCTCTCCTTCCTTGACACATACTACGATTACCATCAGATCTTCAAGACTAGAGATAAGTCTACACTCATTTGGCACGTACTTCTTTGTACGAATGCCTTTTGGGTTAAAAAGCATCGGTTCTACATTTGCAAGAGCTATGCAGATTGGGTTTGAGTCTCATCTACACAAAAACATAGAAGCCTACATGGATGACATAGTGGTCAAGACTAGAGATAAGTCTACACTCATTCAAGATTGGGAAGAAACCTTTGTGAACCTGTGAAAGATCAACTTGAACCTCTACCCATAGAAATGTGTGTTTGGTATAGAAGCCAACCCCAACAAGATCATTGCAATAGAGCAGATCCAAGCCCCAAAAAACGTCAAAGATGTGAGGTGTATGGCAGGCTCTATTGCTGCGCTGCGCACGCTTTCAGGTTAGCGCAAGCGAGCCCCCTACCTGGCGTGCCAAAGATGTCGCGGGATATCCGCGGCCACCTCTGGGACCAGGAGGCCCTTGCTGGTTTGGCAGGGACGTTGCATTGCACAAAGAGCAGAATAGCGTACGGCAGCGCGGCAGAGAGCACACAAGCAATTTACCCAGGTTCGGGCCGTTGTGGGGCATAAAACCCTACTCCTGCTTTGGTGGATTGATGGTGGAATGGAGGTGCTGAAGCATAGTACACTTGCCCGGCAAGGGTTGCCTTAGGGGCAGTAGCGACTACGCGCGTATGGGGGTGTGGGTTCATCAACATTCCAACCCTTTTTACGGTTGCCATGGGCCTCCTTTTATCGATCAAGGGGTCACCACAATGGCAAAGTTGTAATTATACATTCATATGATAGCAAACAGTGCTATCATAACTAACTCTGCGGGATGATAGGGTGCATTAAATGCACCGCTTAGTGTCACGTCACTGGTTTCCCAGCAAGGCTTGTCGGGCTATCTTGCCAGCTCCGTGCCTGTTCTTTTGACACGTTGCAGGAACAGGTGTCATCTGTGGGTTTCTCCTATAGGAAATGGCTTCCATGTGGCAAATGTCTGCCACTTAATCATCTTGCGGCTTGGCACGGCACTGATGGATGGCGTGGATAGTGCTGGAGAGGTTGGTGAGGTGGTTTTGCCTCTGCAAGCCCCGGCAGGCCCTGCCGGGGCACCTCGGGCGCCTGCTTCTGGGGTGGGCTGGTTTCTTGCTGGTCTCGCCTGCCCAGTAAAGGAGGCCTTCTCTTGGCGATGTCTTGCTTCTCTAGCTTGGCCTTAGTCTCTCTGAGCTGCATGCTGGATCTTCGAATCTCTTGATTACTTGTATCCTGGCTTGGGTTGGTGCTTTGACCTTGCCCTTGTGCAAGTGCACAGTCTGGGCAACATACCCGGGGTTTGTTGCACCGATAGAAGCCCCCGTGCCTACCTCGAATGTGCTGCCGAGTGTCATCGAGGTAGGGCCTAATAAGTGCACAGGCAGGATTGCTGAAGGGGTCGGCTTCTTGAGGTCTCCTTTGCTTCTTCATCAGCCTTGATTTCGGGCCAGTTTTCGGTTTCCCCGCGCGTGGTGTAAAGCCAATAGTGGTGGGGCTGCTCCAGTGATGGCCCGTGAATGACTTTAACTCACAGGGTAGAAACTGCCAATTTACTCTTCCCACAGCGCGCCCTTATCGTTGGCCACGTATGCTGCATGCATTGCGCGCGGTAGGTAGCGGAGGCGCGTGGTGTGGGAGAGCATCATGGTGAGGACCTGGTCATCCTGAATTGGCGAAGGAGGACGGTGGCCGCCCGTTGATGGAGGAGCTGCCCTCCCCTCTCGGCCTACAAAAGGGAGGGGCGGAGTCATCCATCTTTGCATTCCTCCTCTTTTTATCTTTTGCTTTTGCTGGCTATGTCGAACAGAGGGGCCTGGGGCCATCCCCCGGGCGCTTGCTTGGGATCTCCCCTGGATGTGAGAGGAAGATTCGGGAGGCGCGGCACCGACGCTAGGAGTGGCAATCCAGGTGGCCTTGACTTCAGTGGGAGCAGATGCAAACAATTCCACGTCACGGTCTAAAGCGGGTACGATGTGCGGCAGTAGGCCGCTCCCCGTTCTTCTTCCTGTTGCGGCGCTGGGGGGGACCATGGAAGAGATTTCCACTAGTAGGGGTGAATCTGGCTCCTCTTGGGTGCCCTCCTTCTGTTGCGCAGGAAGGCTCCCTTCTCCCACATGCGTCCTCGAGAAGTGCGGCAACTTCTGACTCCAGGGCTCCTAGGAACGACCATGCTCTCTATGGGAGGGCCCAGAGAGCATGGCGTCTGGTGTGATGGTCGCACCAAGGTCTTCGGTGGTAGTGATGCGGATGGCAGTGGCGTCAGGAATGGGGATGACCATTCCGACGAGTCGTGTTTGTCGGTGATTCCGTGCCTTCCATCCGGACCTCCAGCAGTGTCACCATCCACGCTTGCCCTCCGGTTTCTTCCTCCCTGTCGCTAAGCGGCACCGTCCTGATCCTGGGGAGGCGCCAAATCTCAGCCGTGCCCGCTTTCGGTCCCTTCGACCTCTTCCTGTAGGAGATGGACATGGGCAAAGGCGTAATGGGGCACTTATGTTTTTTTAGTCTTAAACCTGTAGGCAATTGCCAAATTTTAATTCAAATAATGTAATCCCTCGAGTCCATATTTTGTGTCCTGTAATTCTTGTACTTGTATTAGCATATGAATGAAAAAGATGAACCTTGCCGGGAACTCGTGCATGTGTGTGTCCATGCTGAGGTGGAATGCCTCTTTACGGTAAATAAACGAGTTTTCCCAAGTAGGATATCATGTCGGCACCCTCTTTTCCGCCAGAGAGTTGTGTCTACCGGGGAACAGACAGAGGGGTCGGCCCCCCTCCATCTTCTGTTTACCAAAGGCCACTTCAACCATCCTGACTGAAGCAACATTCGAGTCATGGATGGGAGCACCTAAGTCTCAAAAGATAGGCGAGGCTTTCTCATGCAAAGTTATAGCTTTACAGAACACTAATGGACATGAGGTAGAACTTATAGGTTTGGCTTGCCAAGGATCGCTGTGCCGGGTAGTCTTCTCAATCTTTGTTGAAGCCAAGTCCACGGCAAGAACCTGCAACTTCATGTAGATAAGAATGAATGCAGGATGCGATCCTATCTATATGCATATGCAAATGCACATGAAATGCTTATGAGGTGATCTTGGTGTGCTCATGCATGCATCCATGCAATCTTAGTTGGGGGCCCCCTACATCACTTCTTTATTTTCTCTTGCACGGGGTTATCGCCCCGACTTCGTACAAGGGGTTACATGCAGTTGAGGCAATGCCTGTACAAAAGGGGGCCTGTCGGGCAGGGCTTACGCGTAGTATTTGCAGAGATGCTCAATATTACATATCCGGTCTGCAGACGGACTGCGCCAGGTCTGGTGACTCGTACCACCCGGTAAGGGCCTTCCCACTTTGGTGATAGCTTGTTTGTACCCTTGGCAGACTGAATGCACCTAAGGATAAGGTCATCTTTTTCAAAACCCCGGGCATGAACCTTGCGGTTGTGATAGCAACGCAGGGCTTGCTGGTAGTGTGCAGCATGCGCATCAACCCGGAGACCATTCTCCTCGAGTAGCACAACGTCGTCACATCAGTGCTGATCTTGCGCTATTTCATCGTAGTCAAGCACTCGAGGTGACCCGCAAATGATTTCCATCGGGATAACTGCTTTTTCCCCATAGACCAGGGCGAAGGGAGTCTGCCCGGTTGCTCGGTTAGGTGTCATTCTGAGGGATCAGAGAACTACCAGCAGCTCCTCGATCCACCACCTGCCATGCTTCTGCAGCGTATCGAAAGTTCTTTTCTTGAGTCCACATAGCACTTTAGCATTCGCCCTCTCGGCTTGTCCATTGCTCCGAGGGTGTGCCACAAAGGCGAATGAGATCTTGCATCTAAGGGTACGAACATATTGCGTGAAGGCATGGCTCGTGGACTGGGTGTTGTTGTCAGTGATGATCCTTGCTGGAACTCCAAAACGACACACCAATTCTTTCCAGAACTTCATAGTTGACTGAGCAGTCACCTTTCTCACGATAGTCACTTCCGGCCACTTTGTAAACTTGTCGATAGCAGTGAACAATAATTCAAAACCGCTGATTGCTCGGGGAAGGGGCCGAGAATATCGAGCCCCCAGACCAAAAATGGCCATGATAGAGGGATTGTCTGAAGGACTTGGGCAGGCAGGTGTGTTTTCTTGGAGTGGAACTGGCAGGCTTCACATGTCGTGACGAGCACGACCACATCATGGAGGGATGTGGGCCAATAGAATCCTTGCGGAATGCTTTTCCAACTAATGCCCTTTATCCAATGTGGGAGCCGCACATTCCTCTATGAATCTCAGCCAGCAGTTCCTTTCCATCGTCCCGGTAAACACACTTCAATTTTGCATCATTGGGTCTCCTACAGTATATAGAGTGTCATCGACAAACTAATACATACTGGCCCTCCGTGCTACTCTTTCAGTGTCATCTTGGTTGCCGGGGAGTTCCCCAGTCTGGAGGAAGTGAACAATGTGCCTTGCCCAGGTTGGAGCCTGGGGCTCGGCAACGAGGACTAGCGGCACCTCCTCTGCTGCAAGAGCACCAGCCTCGTTCGCGGGGTCCATGGGCCCGACTGGAGGGGGTGGTCCGGCAGGTAGTGAGGAGTTGTTTCTGGCCGGGTGTCTTCCGGGAGCGGACGGCTTGACCGGGATAGGCTTGCCGTAGTCCAACTTTCTCCTTTTCCGGGCCATTGTTGCTGGGGATACGGATGGCTGAGAGAGATGGAGAACAAAAATTATTGGTTCCATAGGAAGATTCTACGCAGCACACTCTGATAGGTGGTTAGCTATGCTATTTTCTGCATGGGGTATGTGCTCTGTTTGCAACCCGTCAAAGTGCTCCTCCGATCTCCTCACTTCCTTGACGTATGCCTCCATCAGTGGACTTTGATAATCCTTTTTGATTTTTCTCACCACAAGCTACGAATCTCCTTGAATGACCAGCTTCTTAATTACCAATTCTACTTCAATTATGAGCCCGGCAAGGATCCCTTCATACTCAGTTGTATTGTTGGTGGCTTCTTCCAAGGCAAAATGCATTTAGACGATGTACTTCAAGTGCTCCCTAGAGAGGGCAACAAGAAGCACGCCAGCCCCTGCACCTTGTAAGGAAAAAGCACCATCAAAGTACATAATCCATTCTTGGAGTGATTCCTTGCCGGGGAGAGCTGTCTCTGTCATTTCCTCATCAGGGGTTGGCGTCAATTCTACAATAAACTCTGCCAGTGCCCTTCTATGAATAGTTGATGTGCTCCCAAACTTCAAACATAAGCTGGATAACTCCAAAGCCCACTCCACTATTCTGCCAGTAGCCTCAAGGTTTCGGAGTATCCTTTGCAGTGGAAAACATGTGACAACCGTGATCTCGTGGGCTTGGAAATAGTGCGTAGTTTCCTTGAGGCCATAACGAGACCAAAGATCAACTTCTGCACACCAGAGTACCTCGATCTAGCCCCCTGTAACAAGGAGCTGACGAAGTACACTGGGCCCGCACCATGTTCTTCCTTGCCGCATCCCTGGGTTGTTCTCGTTACCGTGCTCATTGCTATCTTGATCCTTCTCTGACTCCGCTTTTTTCTGCTCACTTTCTGCCTTATCCACTTCCCGCTACGTTACCAAGGCCACACTGACCAATTGGTTGGTTGCCGCCAAGTATAGCAACAACTGTTCTTGGGGTTTGGGCGCAACCAAGGTGGGCACATATGATAGGTAGGCCTTCATCTCCTGCAGAGGTGCATCTGCTTCCGAGGTCCACTTCGTAGGCCCTGCTTTCTTCAAAATTTTAAAGAACGACAGGGCATGCACAACATACTTGGAGATGAATCTGCTTAGTGCGCCAACACATCCTGCAAACGCATGACATCCTTAACTATCCTTGGTGCTTGAATCTTCTCGATGGCTTTGATCTTTTCGGGGTTAGCTTTGACCCCCCGATGGGACACAAAGAAAGCAAGTAGCTTGCCGGAGGGAACACCGAACACACACTTCTCCGGATTAAGCTTCAAGTTGATCTTGCGCAGATTAGCAAATGTCTCCTCCAAATCCTGGATAAGGGTGGCCTTAACCTTTTTTTTGACCACGATATCATCCATTTAGGCTTCTACATTTCTGTGCAACTGTGGCTCAAAAACAATAGTACTGCCCTTGCAAAAGTCGACCCAGCACTCTTCAATCTGAATGGCATACGGACAAAGCAGTATGTACCACATGGAGTGATGAATGATGTCTTCTCTTAATCTGGTCGATGCGCTGCAAGGGAAATGGGTCCTTCGAGCAATCCTTATTGAGATTTGTAAAATCAATGCAAAGCCTTCACTTCCCATTATCCTTCCGAACTACCACTGGATTTGCTAACCATGTAGGACAAAGTACTCCTCTGACCAAACCAACTGCCTCCAGTTCCTTGATCTCTTCGACAATGAATTGCTGCCTCTCCAAGGCCTGCTTCCAAACTTTCTGCTTGACAGGTCGGGCATGTGGGAAGACAATAAGGTGGTGCTCGATTACCTCCCTGGGAACACCGGAGATATCAGATGGTTGCCAGGCAAACACATTGGTATTCTCCCGCAGGAAGGCAACGAGCGTGCTTTCCTAATTGTCATCGAGGGTGGCGCTGATAGTGAAAGTACCATCAATGCCAGCCAGCCCTGGTGGGACCTTGTTCACTTGGGGTGCAGCAACCTTAGGTCTCTTGCTGTTGGAACACTCCGACACGTCGTCAACAGGTGTCGTGCACTCGCAGGGGGCACGCTTCCCCAACTCCTTGCTGGAAGTCCTACAACCCCTCTTCTTTCCTTAGCTTTCCATGGTGGGACCTGCCGCTGTCACTGCCTCTACTGCGACTGCATCTCGGTATATCATGTTCACAGAGATAATTGCAACCTTCCCATCTGATGGGATAGTAATGACTCCCAATGGGATGCCGCCATGAACTTGACCTGGGCCGGGCGTCCAAGAATTCCATTGTATGGTAGGGGGAGAGATCAACCACATCAAAGACAATCTTCTCAGTCCGATAGTTTAGTTCTCCCCCAAATGTCACTGGCAACATAATCTTCCCTTTAGGACGGCTCTTGCTGGGATTAACTCCTTGAAATGTGTTGGTAACCTCTAGCTCTTCTTCTCCTATCTAAAGCCTGCTGATGACTGCTGGGGAAATCAGATTCAACCTGGCCCCGCCATCCACTAGCATCTTTGTGACCTTGAGGTTGCGAATTGTTGGGGAAACCAACAATGGCAAACATCCTACCGCAATGGTGCGGTTGGGGTGATCCTCATCGTCAAAGATGATGGGTGTCCGAGGCCATTTCAGTGGCTTCCGGGCATCTGACGCTCGTACCACGACATTGATCTCCCGTGCCCATCGCTTGAGCTAGCTGTGAGAGGCGTGCAAGGATGCACCCCCATCAATGCATAGGGCGTAAGTGGCCTTCTGAAACTCCTGCTCACTGGTTTCCTTTTCATCCTCTCCATCACTCACATCATCACAGATTTCTTTCTCTTGACGCCTGGCGGGCTTTCCTTGGTTTTGAAAGGGTTTGCCATGGCGATTAGCTTCACCGCCTTATCCGTTACCCCCAGCAGCATTCTAACATTTTTCCTTGTCACGCTTATCATATTTTGCCTTCTATTTCTTGACAAGC
Organism: Triticum urartu; assembly: GCF_003073215.2. Lineage (NCBI taxonomy): Eukaryota > Viridiplantae > Streptophyta > Magnoliopsida > Poales > Poaceae > Triticum > Triticum urartu. Next base: position 241,088,237 of record NC_053026.1, on the reverse strand, counting down.
TTCTCAACCTAGTAACACTCTTGAAGGTCGTCGCCCTTGGTCCGATGGATCTTTCAGTATGGCCCATCGCCCTTCCCAGCTTTCTCGGTGACAGCGACTTCCTGGCAGGCAGCAAGCGGCAGCTTCCTTGCCGGGGGCCTCAGCCTTGGCCTTCTTGACGGTACTAGGTGTGCCCGAACATTCCACAGTCATCACTACCTTATCTATTGGCTTCTTACTGCGCTTCTTGTCCTTTCTCTGACTCGTTGATTCATCGTCATCCTCTGAATCAACAATGGTGCAATCTTCCTCTCTAGGAAATTTCCTTCCTTCCTCCATCCGAGCACACTTATCCTCCAGTGTGTATAGCTCCTTCACAGTCTTGGGCAATCATACGTTCATCTTGGAACGAATACGGCGGTTGTGCACATTGGACTGGAAAGCTGCTATAATGGCTACCGGATGGATACTTGGAATATTTCTATGAATTTTACTAAATCTCTGCAAATACTTACAGAGAGTTTCTCCTTCCTTTTGTTGGAGAAGTTGCAGGTCACTCGGCTAGCCGGGCTCTTCGTGGCCACCGGTGAAGGCACCGATGAACTCGTGGCAAAAGTCTGCCCATGACGAGATGGAGTTTTCCGGCTGGTGCATCAGCCAAGACCTCACATTGGACTTGAGGGCCAAAGGGAAGTAGTTGGCTAACACCTTCTCATCTCTTCCCCTGGCAGCCTGAACAGTGATACGTCTGCAACGTATCTATAATTTTTGATTGTTCCATGCCGGTTTTATTATCAATCTTGGATGTTTATAATCATTTTATATCATTTTTTGGTACTAACCTATTGACATAGTGCCGAGTGCTAGTTGCTATTTTTTCCATGTTTTCTACATCGCAGAAAATCAATATCAAATGGAGTCCAAATGCCATGAAAATTTACAGAGATTTTTTATGGACCATATGGAAGATATTGGGCCCTGGATGCACCTGGGGGAGTCCCGAGGAGGGGACAACCCACTAGGGCGTGCCAGGAGGCCCAGGCGCGCCCTGCTGGGTTGTGCGCACCTCGGGTGCCCCCCGGACCACCTCTTGGCTCTATAAATGCCCCAATATTCCCAAAATCCCAGGGGAGTCAACGAAATATTAATGCAGCCACTGCAGAGTCCGGAACCACCAGATCCAATCTAGACACCATCATGGAGGGGTTCACAAACTCCATTGGTGCCTCTCCGATGATGTGTGAGTAGTTCTTTGTAGACCTTCGGGTCCGTAGTAAGTAGCTAGATGGCTTCATATATATCTCTCTCTCTTGATTCTCAATACAATGGTCTCTTGGAGATCCATATGATGTAACTCTTTTGCGGTGTGTTTGTTGGGATCGATGAACTTTGAGTTGATGATCAGATCTATATTCTTATATCCATGAAAGTATTTGAGTTTCTTTGATCTCTTTTATGCCTGATCTCTTATAACCTCGTATTTATTCTCCGATATTTGGGTTTTGTTTGGCCAACTTGATCTATTTATATTGCAATGGGAAGAGGTGCCGAGAAGTGGGTTCGAGCTTACGGTGCTTGATCCCAGTGACAGAAAGGGAACCGACACGTATGTATCATTGGTACTAAGGATAAAAAGATGGGATCTATATCTACCGCCATAGATAAACGGATCTTGTCTACATAATGTCATCGTTCTTATTGCATTACTCCGCTTTTCCATGAACTTAATACACTAGATGCATTCTGGATAGCGGGCAGGAGTCGGTCTACTAATCTTGGACGTGATGCCTATTTAATGATCATTGCCTGGATATCGTCATAATTATTTGATGTTCTATCTATTGCCCAACAGTAATTTGTTCACCCACCGTTTGCTATTTTTCTCGAGAGAAGCCACTAGTGAAACCTACGGCCCCTCGTTCTCTTTCTCATATTATTTGCCTTTGCAATCTATTTTTATTTGCTTTTAATTTGAGATCTATTAAACCAAAAACCCAAAAATATCTTGCTGCAATTTATTTTATTTGACGTTTGATCTATCAATATTTACAACTCTCTCCCATCAACACGCCATTTCTGGCACCGTTACCCGAAAGGGATTGACAACCCCTTTAACGGGCCGGGTTGCGAGTGGTTGTTATATGTGTGCAGGGGCTGATTATGTTGTGTTGCTTGGATCTCCTAATGTTTCAATAACCTTTGTTTCATATATGAGGGAATTCCTACCGCCGCTATGCTGCATCATCCGTTCCTCTTTGGGGAAAAACCCGACGTAGCATGCGACATCAAAAGGAATTTTTGGCGCTGTTGCCGGGGAGGATCAAGTCAAGATAGTCCCCCATCAACTCACCAATTTCTGGCGCCGTTGCCAGGGAGGATCTTCATCATAACCAGATTCCAAATCACAAATCTCATCTCCTCGCAATTTACATTATTTGCCATTTGCCTCTCGTTTCCCTCTCCCCCACTTCATGAAAATTTGCCGTTTTATTCGCCTTTTTTTGTTCGCCGTTTTCTTGCCGGATCTGTTTTTGAGTGCAATCTTGTTGTATAGTAATCATGACTCAAGAGAACACCAAGTTATGTGATCTCTCAAATACGAACAACAAAGATTTTATTGGCACTCCGCTTGCTCCTCCCGTAACTAGTGCGGAGACTTGTGATATTAATACTGCTTTGCTCAATCCTGTTATGAAAGATCAATTTTCCGGTACTCCTAATGAGGATGCCGCGTCCCATATTAATACCTTCATGGAATTATGTGATATGCAAAAGAAAAAAGATGTGGACAACTATGTGGTCAAGATGAAATTATTTCCATTTTCTTTGCGTGATTCTGCAAAAAAATGGTTCTCTTCTTTGCCTCGCAATAGTATCGATTCTTGGAATAAGTGTACAGATGCTTTTATCACTAAGTATTTTACTCCCGCAAAAATTAATTCCGTTAGAACCCAGATCATGAATTTCAAGCAACTTGAACATGAGCATGTTGCACAATCTTGGGAAAGGTTGAAAATGATGCTAAGGAATTGCCCAACTCATGGGTTAAATCTTTGGATGATCATACAAAATTTTTATGCTAGGTTGAATTTTGTTTCCCGTAATCTTTTAGATTCTACCGAATGTGGTACTTTTATGAAAATTACTTTGGGTTAATCCACTAAATTGCTTGATAAAATTATGGCAAATTATTCGCAATGGCATACTGAAAGGGCTCCTACTAGTAAAAAGGTTAATTCGCTTGAAGAAATTTCTTCTTTGAGTGAAAAAGTTGATGCTCTTGTGAAATTGGTTGCTAGTAGAAGTGCTCCTATTGATCTTAATGATATTCATTTTTTCACTTTGATTTAGAAAAATAGTGATGCCATTGATGTGAATTTCATTTCTAGCAATAATTTCAACAACAATGCTTATAGAGGTAATTTTAATCCTAGGCCTTTTCCTAGTAATTCCTCTAATAGTTATGGTAATTCCTATGGAAATCAATCTTATAATAATAATAGGAATACTTCTGATCTTGAGAATAATATTAAAGATTTTATCAACGCGCAAAAAGTTTTCAACACTTCCATAGAAGAAAAGTTGAATAAGATTGATGATTTGTCTACAAGTGTTGATAGAATTGCTCACGACGTGGAAAATCTCAAGATGAAAATTTTTGTGCCTAAAGTAGATGAATCAGTTAAGGCTCTTTACGTTTCTATGGATGAAAGCAAGAAAAGAACCGCTATGCCTAGAGCTAAAAGAGAATTCTTAGAAAAAGCTTTTACTAGTGATTTCTTTCGCAAAAGTGATGAAGATCTTAAAATGATTGGTGTTTCTCCTATTGATTCCTTGTTTAGGAAAGTTAATATTGATAAAAAAGGGACTGGAGAAGAGTCAACTTTAGGTAGAAGCGTCCCAATATTTTGGAGGGTGAAAATCTTCTTGAAAAAATTGATGAAACTGGGTTTGAAGAGGTCAAAACTTTAGCTAGTGATGTACCCACTCTTTTGGATTACCAATACTTTAATTATTATAGTTTCTCTTTGATTGATTTTATTTCTTTGTTGCAATCTATGATGAATTCACCCCATGCTTATGAACAAAACAAGGATTTTACTAAACATATTGTTGATGCTATGATGAAAGCTCTTGAAGAAAAATTAGAATTGGAAGTATCAATTCCTAGAAAATTTTATGATGAATGGGAACCTACTATCAAAGTCAAGATTAAAAAATATGAGTGTTTTGCTTTGTGTGATTTGGGTGCTAGTGTTTCTACAATTCCAAAATCTTTATGTGATGTGCTTGGTCTTACCAATATTGAATCATGTTCTTTGAATTTGCACTTGGAGGATTCTACTACTAAAAATCCTATGGGAAGAATTAATGATGTTGTTATTATTGCAAATAGAAATTATGTGCCCTTAAATTTTATTTTTCTTGATATTGATTGGAATCCGTCTTGTCCAATTATTCTTGGTAGACCGTTTTTATGCACTATCGGTGGAGTGATTGATATGAAAGAAGGCAATATTAAGTTCCAATTTCCCTTGAGGAAGGGTATGAAACACTTTCCTATAACTAGAATTAATCCACCCTATTAGTCAATCATGAGGGCATCATATGGATCTCGAACCAAAGATAACAAAACTTAGATCCTTGCTTTATGCCCTGCTAAGGGCATAAAACTATATCGCTTGTTGGGAGGCAACCCAATGAATAAATTTTCTTTTTTTCTTTTTGCTTCATGTTTTTGAGTGTTAGCATAGTTATGCTACTGTTATGATTGTGTTTTTTGTGTTTTAGTTAGTGTTTGTGCCAAGTAAAGCCTTTAGGATCTTCCTGGGTGATAGTTGTTTGATCTTGCTAAAAAAACAGAAACTTCTACGCTCATGAAATTAATTTTAGTTTTTTACCAGAGAGCGAAAAAATACCCATTCCGCTTGCAGTAGACCAATATACAAATTTCTTAGGACGTCCTAATTTTCAGAGTTTTTTGAGTTACAGAAGTATTCTAAATAGTCAGATTGCTACAGAATATTCTGTTTTGACAGATTCTGTTTTGTTTGTGTTGTGTGCTTATTTTGATGGCTCTATGGTTTTATTTGATGAGTTTTTTCCATAGAAAAGTTGTAATACAGTAGATATAATACAAAAACAACATATGAATTGGTTTGATACAACACTCATAGTAGTGATTTATTATTCTTATACTAACGGATCTCACGAAGGTTTTGTTGAGTTTTGTGTGATTGAAGTTTTCAAGTTTTGGGTTATCTTATGATGGATGAAGGAAGGATGTAAGAGCCTAAGCTTGGCTATGCCCCGGAATCCCAAGCTATTATCCAAGAATGAGAAACCAACTAAGCTTGGTGATGCCCCCGAGTGGCATCCCCGCTTTCTTCCAACAACTATTTTTATTCGTCACATGATATGTGTTTTACTTGGAAAGTCTTGTATGATATGTGTCTTTGCTTGTTTTATTTTGTGTTTTATGTAGTCAATCCTTGCTGGACTCACCTATTCGAGAGAGCCAAAATTATGTCATGACTTGTTAGAATTGGTCTCTATTCTTCACTTAAATCTTTTATGAGCAATGGACATGCTCTAGTGCTTCACTTATATCTTTTTGAGCACGGTGTGCTTTTTTATTTTTAAAGAAATGCTCTCTTGCTTCACTTAGATTTATTTGAGAGTTAGTAAAATTTTGAAGAAATTCTCTCTTGCTTCACTTAAATTATTTTGAGAGAAAGAAATTTTTTATGCTCATGATCTTCACTTATATTTGTTTGAGCTTATGAGAAGCAACACATGAAAATTAGTCCCAAAGTGATAGATATCCTAGAAGGATAAAGAAAAGAGAAAAAATGTCATGGAGATCATTGGACGAAATAAACTTGATTCTTAGTAATAGTTTTGAGATATGATGATGTGATATGTGAGTCATCTTGATGAGTAATTATGCTTTAGTAAAAATATTGGTGTTAAGGTTTGTGATTCCCTATGCATGCACGAAAGTCAATAATCATGAAATGAAATTATATCCTACTTATGGTGCATTATTCGATGTTAATTATGCTTAATGCTTGCTTATGAGATTATTCGTTTCTTGGTTGCTCGCTTCCCAATCTTTTGCTAGCCTTCATTTTGCACTAAGTATGATCACTACTTGTGCACCCAAAATCCTTTAAACCACTTTTGCAACATGAGTGCCCTATATCTACCTATATGCGGTATTCTTTTGCCGTTCTACGCAAATTTGCATGTGCCATCTCTAATTTTCAAAATATACTTCTCTTTTGTGTGTTTGTTTCGCTCACGGAGCGGTGAGGGGTGGCTAATATTTTCCATGCTAGATGTGTTATTCTCAAGATGAGTGTTTATTCACTTGTCATTACACGAGAGTAAGGCAAAGGTAATAGGGATGCCCAGTCCCGAAATGCAAAAACAAATGAATTTACTTTATGTTGGCAAATAATAAATTCCTTAGAAAGTGTTGGTATGGAGGGCACCCGTGGATACGGTTAGCCATGGAAAGTGAAAGTTATGGTGGAAAAAGGAATAAACTTTATTTTCTATTTGGGAACCCCCTATGATATATCTCTAAGTCATTTTCGTTGGTGGGATCGATACACCTCTCAAAATGTTTTTATCTCTAAATTTTTCGCTTTGAGCTCTGGCACCTCTACAAATCCCTACTTCCCTCTATGAAGGGCCTTTATTTAACTTTATGCAATTTTTATTTTGAGTCTCCATCTTCTCTTATAGAAACACCAACTAGGAGGCAATATGATCATGATTAAGTATTGGGTGTAGTTAATATTCGAGTGCATTTCATGAATGGATCAATGTTTGAGCATGATGGGCTAGGGATAACTTATTTTGGCATTGATATTTTGAAAGACATGGTTGCTTGTTGATATGCTTGAGTAACTAAATTATTATGTCAAAACTAGACTATTTCTTTAAATCACATAAAAGTCCAAATGTCCATGCTATAAATAAAAGAGTATCATATGACATGATGAACATCACTCCACATCAAAAATTCTGTTTTTATCACTTACTAACTCGAGGATGTATGAGTTAAGCTTGGGGATGCTGATATGTCTCCAACATATCTATAATTTTTGATTGTACCATGCTGTTTTATTATCAATCTTGGATGTTTTATAATCATTTTATATCATTTTTGGTACTAACGTATTAACATAGTGCCAAGTGCCAGTTGCTGTTTTTTCCATGTTTTTTTACATCGCAGAAAATCAATATCAAACGGAGTCCAAATGCCATGAAACTTTACGGATATTTTTATGGACCATATGGAAGATATTGGGCCCTGGTTGCACTTGGGGGGACTCCCGAGGAGGGGACAACCCACCAGGGCGCGCCAGGAGGCCTAGGCACGCCTTGGTGGGTTGTGCCCACCTCGGGTGCCCCCGGACCGCCTCTTTGCTCTATAAATACCCCACTATTCCCAAAACCCTAGGCGAGTCGATGAAATATTCATCCAGCCGCCGTAGAGTCCATAACCACCAGATCCGATCTAGACACCATCACGGAGGGGTTCACCACCTCCATTGGTGCCTCTCCGATGATGCGTCAGTAGTTCTTTGTAGAACTTCGGATCCGTAGTTAGTAGCTAGATGGCTTCATCTCTCTCTCCCTCTCTCTTGATTCTCAATACAGTGGTCTCTTGGAGATCCATATGATGTAACTCTTTTGCGGTGTGTTTGTTGGGATCGAAGAACTTTGAGTTTATGATCAGATCTATCTTTTATATCCATGAAAGTATTTGAGTTTCTTTGATCTCTTTTATGCATGATCTCTTATAGCCTCGTATTTCTTCTCCGATATTTGGGTTTTGTTTGGCCAACTTGATCTATTTATATTGCAATGGGAAGAGGTTCACGGTAGTGGGTTCGATCTTACGGTGCTTGATCTCAGTGACAGAAAGGGAACCGACACGTATGTATCATTGCTACTAAGGATAAAAAAGATGGGATCTATATCTACCACCATAGGTAAATGGATCTCGTCTACATCATGTCATCATTCTTATTGCATTACTCCATTTTCCATGAACGTAATACACTAGATGCATACTGGATAGCTGGATAGCAGTCGATGTGTGGAGTAATAGTAGTAGATGCACGCAGTAGTCCGTCTACTAATCTTGGATGTGATGCCTATGTAATGATCATTTCTTGGATATTGTCATAATTATTTGAGGTTCTATCAATTGCCCAACAGTAATTTGTTCACCCACTGTTTGCTATTTTTTTCCTAGAGAAGCCACCAGTGAAACCTACGGCCCCCGGGTCTCTTTCTCATATTATTTGCCTTTGCGATCTATTTTGATTTGCTTTATTTTCAGATCTATTATACCAAAAACCCCAAAATATCTTGTTTCAATTTATTTTATTTGGCGTTCGATCTATCAATATTTACAGCTCTCTCCGGTCAACACGCCATTTCTGGCGCCGTTACTCGAAAGGGATTGACAACCCCTTTAACACGTCGGGTTGCGAGTGGTTGTTATTTGTGTGCAGGGGCTGATTACGTTGTGTTGCTTGGTTCTCCTACTGGTTCGATCATCTTGGTTTCATATCTGAGGGAAATACCTACCGCCGTTGTGCTGCATCATCCCTTACTCTTTGGGAAAAATTGACGTAGCATCAAGCGACATCAAACAGCGATGGTGTAGATGCTTAGGAACTCTGCCGAGTTCAGTTTCTCGTCATACTTCTTAGGTATCTCTGGCTTGATCGTGCGAACGGACGACCAACGGAATTGTCGCAGTTCTTGTGTAAAGGCAGGGCAGCCAACCTCGAAAGGCAGGCACCCGCCAACACTGAGCGCAAGCTCATCGATGTTGAGGCCGTTGCACCCGTCGGTCGGGCGGAGGTCATCGCAGTGTCGATCTGCGACGACGCACGCATCTCCCCGTCGCGTATTCTCGGGGGCTCGACGTTGGCCTATACGTGCTTGAGGGTCAGAAGAGGTGTGGCGCCCCAAGACCGGCGCTCCAGATGTCTTCCATGGATTCGGAGATTCGTCGTGTGATTTGTTTTATTCGTTGCATTCATCATAGCATCATTTCCATTGCATCATGTCATTAATTTTTGCAACTCAAATAAATAAATTGCTTGGATCTTGAATTCATTTAAATTGAGGGAAATGCACTGTAACACCCGCAATGTGGCTATATCTCCCACATGTAGGGGCACGACTTAGAGGCATAGCCGCATGGTAGGCATGTCGCAAGAGGGGTAAACTTTACACATCCCATGTACTGAATAAGAAAGGGATAAAGAGTTGGCTTACAATCGCCACTTCACACAATACATAAATATATCATACATCATCCAGAATACAATCAAGGTCTGACTACGGAACCAAAATAAAGGAAGACCACCACAAATGCTAGATCCCCGATCGTCCCAACTAGGCTCCACTACTGATCAACCGAAAAGACACAAAACAAAGATCAAGATCTGCATCGAGCTCCCAGTTGAGCTGGGTTGCATCACCTGTACTGTCATCATCGGCACCTGCACCTATTTGCAAGTATCTATGAATCACAAGGACTCAGCAATCTCACGCCCTCGTGATCATGTTTATTTAAGCTTAAAGGTAGGAAAGGGTAGTGAGGTGGAGGTGCAGCAAGCACAAGCATATATGACGGCTAACGTACGCAGAAGATAGCGAGAAGAGAAGCAAAGCACGGCCGAGAAGCTAATAGTGATCCAGAAGTGATCTTGAAGCTACTTACGTTCAAGCATAACACGAGACCGTGTTCTTTTCCCGGACTCTGCCGAAAAGAGACCATCACGGCTACACACGCGATTGATTCATTTTAATTAAGTTAAGTGTCAGGTTCTCTACAACCGGATATTAACAAATTCCCATCTGCCCATAACCGCGGGCGTGGCTTCGAAAAGTTCAAAACCCTGCAGGGGTGTCCCAAATTAGCCCATCACAAGCTCTCACCGTCAACGAAAGATATTCCTAGTGGCCACCTGATCAGACTCGGAATCCCGGTTACAAGACATTTCGACAATGGTAAAACAAGACAAGCAAAGCCACCCGATGTGCCGACATCCTGATAGGAGCTCCACATATCTCCTTCTCAGGGCAACACCGGATTGTCCAAACTTCCGGTAGGCCAGCCCAGAGTTGCCCCTGGTGGCCACCGGCGGCTGACAGGTTCGGACCAACACTTAGACAAGCACTGGCCCCGGGGGGGGGGGGTAAAATAAAGATGACCCTTGAGTCTGCATAACCCAAGGAAGGTGATAGGTTGTTAGGCAAATGTAAAACCAAGGCCGAGCCTTGCTGGAGGAGTTTTATTCAAAGCGAACTGTCAAGGGGTTCCCATAACACCCAACCGCGTAAGGAATGCAAAATCAAGGAACATAACACCGGTATGACGGAAACTAGGGCGGCAAGAGTGGAACAAAACACCAGGCATAAGGCCGAGCCTTCCACCCTTTACCAAGTATATAGATGCATTGAAGTAAATAAGATATAATAATGATATCCCAACATATCCATGTTCCAACAAGGAACAAACTCCATCTTCACCTGCAACTAGCAACGCTATAAGAGGGGCTGAGCAAAAGCGGTAACATAGCCTTACAACAGTTTGCTAGGAAAGGTGGTTTAGAGACTTGACACGGCAATATGGGAAGCCAGACAAAGCAAGTGGTAGGTATCGCGGCATTGACATAGAGCGAACAAGTAGCAAGCAAAGATATAAGTGATTTCGAGGGTATGGTCATCTTGCCTGCAAAGTTCTCGGTGTTGACAAAAGCTTGATCCTCGTTAGAGTACTCAACAGGCTCCTCGATCACGTACTCGTCTCCCGGCTCTACCCAAAGTAAGAATACAAGCAAAGGACCAACAATCAATCACGGTGCAATGCACAAACAACATGATGCAAAACATGGCTTGACATGCGGGATGTGATATGCAATGCATATGCGTGCTTCGGGAGGGAAAGATTGAACCAGGCATCAACTTGGCAGACCAAGAGTGCCTCTGGAAAGATGAGTTCATTTCGGTCGAAATCGATATAAAGATCACTGGAAACAGATGCACGGTTTGCAAATAGCAAGCAAAACAAGAAAGGCACAATTCTGCGATTTATAGCACAATGCCATCTAGAATGCAACAAGAAACTAAGCTACTGCACTCCAACATGACAACAAAGAACATGGCAGGACAACATGGCAAAAGTGCAAAAGATATCAGCTTCACAGACCTAGTTAAAATACTAACATGCCAGGAATAACATCAGGAAGCCATGTTTAGAGCAAGCAAACAACATGCTACAACAAAATATCATAGCAATACAAGGCATGGCATGAATCTACTAAATGCATAGAACAAAAGTCCCGTATTGATCATGAGCCAAAAAGGAACAGAAGATATGATGGCACCCATGTAAACATAGCAAGTTTTATTAACAGTTTCAGACTTGGCAGAAAACAGAGCATGGCATAAACAGAATTATGAAGGCATCTTTGCGAGCTCGATTCACTCACCATAAGGCATTTCATGACAATACAAATATAGCATCAGCAAGAAGACATGTTCATGAAGCTAACCAGGGCAAGAGCAAGTACATGGCATGCATGGATCAACTACAACGACCATGGAAAAATTGATTAACATGTAAACAATCTGCCAGGAACATTTTATAGCAAAAGTAGAGCAAGATTAAGTCATGCTAGCACACTCCATAATTGCAAACAGGGGCATGGATGGATAGAGCACAACCATATCTCCAAATAATCCTTACTGAAGCTAGTCAAAACAAGCATGGATCTCACTGTAGCATCTTGTTTACATGGCATAAAAATAACAGCAGAACAAGGACTTAGCAAAATCCTAAGTCCCTGAAATCAACAATATCACAAAGGCTACTTTGCATGCTTGTGCTATTCACCACAAGGATCACAAAAATACATGGCAAGCACCCCTGTAAAGATAGCATGACATAGACCAAAACAAATGTAGATCTCATGCCCATATGATGCACACAACAAATGTGACAAAAATGACAGATCCTCATATTCTGATAAGTAACAGCACCTAACAATTTATAGCACTCTTGCATCAATGATTTGGGCATCAAGATGGACTCAAACAAGCATGCCACAAATGGAATGAAATGAAGAGCATCATCTAATGAACATTTTGATATACCATATGTACAAAACGGATCTATATGCATGAAGTTATGGCATGATGAAGGGGACAACAAAATATTAGGGACTTGGGGAAAAACGAGGTCAACCTCTTTGGATCTAGGGTTTTCAACACGAATCTAGAGGTTCGCCGGAGAAGCTGACGTCGACGAGGGAGATGACCGGAGGAGGACGAGGAGGTTGGGGCAGGGGCGCTCCGGGCCGGATCTGGACTGATCCGGCCAGATCCCGGCAAGGGCAGCGCGATGCAGGCGGTAGGGCGGAGCAGCAGGCTGTGGAGTGCGCGGATAGCGGGGCGCTGGCGACGGGGAAAGGACGGCGTCGGCGGCGGGGATCCCGGCGAGGGCGGCGAGCGGCGCTCGGGAGGGAGCCAGGCGACGGAGACGGTGGACATGCGGTGGCGGAGAACTCCAACAAAGGCGGCGGCGAAGATCCGGCGAGGCAGCGGCGAAGTCCGGTAAGCGGGGCGCTCGTCGGCGGTGGGAGCGGGCGTGGGACGGCGCCAGATGGGCTCGCCCGGGCCGCGCGCGGGCTCGGGCGGGCCGGCACGGTGGGAGGCGCAGAGAGGTGACATGGCGCGTTGTGGTTGGCCGGAGGGCGGTGGCGGACATGTCCGATGGTGGCGCGGACATGTCCGGCGCTGGGAGGAGGAAGAAGCTAGGGTTTGGACTGCGATTTTGGACGGGGAAGACCTTATATAGGTAGAGGGAGTTTGGAGTGTCCAAATGGAGTGTAGTTTTCGACCACGCGATCGTGATCCGACGACGGAGGACATGGGAGTGGTTTGGAAGGGTTATTGGGCCGTTTTGAAGGTGTGTTGTGTTGCAACACACACGAGGCCTTTGCGGTTCCCCGGTTAACCGTTGGAGCATCAAACGGACTCCAAATTAGACGAAATTTGACAGGCGGACTACCGGTGGTGTACCAAGGCCACTTGGCAAATCTCGGTCCATTCCAAGAACATTTAACACCCGCTCACGAAAAAGAGACAAGAGGGGTGTGCCGGTGCAAGAGGGGATTGTCGGATTGCAAAACGGACAACGGGGAAAATGCTCGCATGCAAGAGATGAACACGTATGCAAATGCGATGCATATGATGACATGATATGAAATGCATGACATGATCAAAAGCAAAACAAAGACAAAAACTCAACCACGAAGGGAATCTAATATCGCATCTCCGGAAAAGGCAAGATTCGGAGTTACAAATATAGAAAGTTATATCCGGCGTGTTACATGCACATGGTCATTTCTCTTTAAAACATATTCGAAGTCTCCTACTTATTATTAACGAGCTATAATGAAACATTCCATTGATTTGGAATTGACCAAAACACATTTGCATTTGAAACTCCTTTCGTCCCTAATATTTTGAAATCCTTGATATTTCTCCCTTTACTACAATCTAGTTGTGGAGCTTTGATAATATATCAAAGTAGTGGCACGCCATCTCCCGCAATTTAGATTGATTGGTCCTCCATATAAATACCTCGGCTCCTATTATCTTTTCCTCTTGCTTTTCTGAAATATGGAAAATAAAACCAATTCTTTTATTTTCTTTTCGTCAGCCGAGCAGGCCTCCCGTCCTTTTCCAGTTCCCTCCGAGATGAGCCAAGGCCGAGCTGGCGCCCTGCTTAACCCTAGCCCCGACCGATCCTCATCTCTCTCTCGATCTCTCCGCCGTCTCCTTCATCGCACCGTCACCATGCACAGGAGAGGGATCCTGATCCCCATGGCCACGCTCCCCCGCGCCCGGTCCCTCTGCCGGCGACCGCCGCCGCCTTGCTGCCTCTGCTTGTCCTCGCCGGCAGGACCCCTGCGCCTCCTCCATGGCCCTCCTCCTTCGGCCTCCTCGTCGTCCTGCCATGGACGCCGAGCTTGAAGCTCCGGCCGACCCTGCATCCATGGCCTTTGATGCCGCCGCCGAGCACCGGCGGGACCCCGCAGCCTCCTCTGCCCTCTCCTCGAGCTGGCAGCAGAAGCCCCAGGCTTCCCGCACTCGACGTCGTCCCCAACCACCTGCCTCCAGGACGCGTATAGCAGGCCGCGTCCTCCAGTGACCTCATCGTCCGGCTGTCGCATTGCCATCTCCAGCCACTTGCACCATCGCCTCCTCTACCAAATGACACTTTGTGTCGCTCGCCCTGGACGTCATTGCGCCTCTGCCTCGTCTCTGCACTCTCGCTACTCTGCTGGCTCCGTCACCGCCCCTGCCGCCACCATGCGGGCCTCACTCAGGCAGGTCGCCGCTACCGCTCCCCTACAACATCGCCATGGCCCCGTGTGCATGCTGCTATTGCCTTGCCCCATGCATCCACCACTGCTACGAGCACAACATCCGCAAGCCCTGCTACCTTTGGTTGCATCCTATTCATTTTCTCCTGCTAGATACCGACGCCTTCGTGGATTCGCCAAGTACCCAAACCAGCAAGTACCAAGACCGGAACGAAAAGTACCCCGACAATGTGTACCACTTCCATCGCAAAGATCGACACCACAAGTACCCCTTCAGGTCTTCTAGCCCGGCAAGTACCTGGACGCCCGATGCCTAGGACACCTATCGTCTACCCCGTGCACGTCAAGTACCTCTACGACCCGTGTACGAGTACATGGTTTCACCAAGTACCCTTCGGATACGCCAAGTTAGACAACACTGCAAGACTGGGAACACCAATACTGCCTCCATGGATTTATTCAAAGTACCATGACGACCGAAGCATAGTACCACTACGTTTGTCGTGTACATCTACCGTCACCGAAAACCCGTGTAGCACAAACGCCAAGTTCTACTACTGTAACACCCTGGATGTAACTTGCCATATTTGTAACTCCGACTCTTGCCATTTTCGGCTTTATGTTATGATATTCCCTTTATGGTTGGGCTTTTGTCTTTCATTTTGCATTTTGTTCATGTCATGCATTTGATATCATGTCATCATGTGCATCGCATTTGCATTCGTGTTTGTCTCATGCATCCGAGCATTTTCCCCGTTGTTCGTTTCGCAATCTGACACTCCCAGATGCACCCGGTGCACCCCTCTTGTCTCTTTTCGTGAGCGGTAGTTAAACGTTCTCGAAATGGGCCGAGATTTTTCAAGTGGCCTTGGTACATCACCGGTACACCGCCTGTCAAATTTCGTTCCATTTGGAGGCCGTTTGATGCCCCAACGGTTAACCGGTTTACCGCAAAAGCCTCTTTTGTGTTGCAGCCCAACACCCCTCCAAAACAGCCCAATAACCCATCTAAACCATCTCCATGTTCTCTATCGTCACATCACGATCGTGTGGGCAAAAGCCGCACCTCATTTGGACACTCCTACCTCCATCTACCTATAAATATGTGTCCCTCCCCGAAAATTCACGGATGAAACCCTAGCCATCTCCCTCCTCCACCGCCGGACACGTCCGCCCGGACCGGATCCGTCCACGCTGCCGCGGCCGGACCAATCGCCAGTCACCACGTGTCTCCATCTCCGAATCCCACCACGCACCGTCGCTAGGCCCGCCGAAGCCCGCGGTCGGCCCTCCCGGCCCGTGTCGGTCCCGCGTGCCCCGCCTCCGCTTGCCTCCACCGCGTCGCCCCCGCGCGCCACTGCCAAGCTTTGCTGCCGCGGCACCCAGATCCACCGCGCCGCCGCCAAGCTCCGCCGCCGCTGCGCCAAGATCCGTCGTGCCGCCGCCGGAAGCTCCAGCTCCACTGCGTGCCACGCCGCCGCCGCGCCCAGCTCCCTCGATGCGCACCCGCGCCGCCATCGTCCTCCTCCGTCGGCTCGCCAGAGCTCACCAGAGCTCGCCAGAGCCGGATCCGCAGCGCGGTGGATGAGATCCACCACCCCCGTCAACCAAACGCCGTCCCGCGACCCGGATATCCTCGTCCCGCACTTCTCCGTCCCGTTGACTTTCGGAGAGGTTGTTTTTCACTAAGTCCCAGAATCGTGATATTTTCATGCCCTCTTTGACATGCTACATCTTCATGACCGTGGCTCCAAATCATGCATATGATATGTCGAAATGTTCGCCTCGTGGAGCTCTTCATGTTAGCAGCATTTCCATGCATTTTACTGTCCATTATGACGCCGTGTTCATTTTTGCAAGAGTGCTATGAAGTGTTAACTGCTGGTACTTATCAGATCATGGTGATTTGTCATTTTTGCTGCATTTGATGTGTGCTTTCTATGAGCATGAGGTCTACATGTGTTTTGAACTACATCATGCCATGTTTACAGAGGTGTAAGTCTTGTATTTTTCTGATCTATGTGGTGACTAGCACAAGCATGCAAACTAGGCTCCATGATGTTGTTGTTTTCAGGGACTTAGGTTTTTGCTAAGTCTTTTCCTGCTGTTATTTTGATGCCATGTAAACTTAATGCTACCATGAGATACATGCTTGTTTTGAGATACTTCAGTATGGGTGTTTTGAACATGTGGTTATGCTCTATCCATTCATGCCCCTGGTTGAAATTATGGAGTGCTCTAGCATGTCATTTTCTTGCTCTACTTTTGCTATAAAATGTTCCCGCAAGATTGTTAACATGTTAATCCATACTGTCATGGTTGTTGATAGTGATACATGTATCCTATGAACTTGTTCTTGCCATGTTTACCTTCATGAACATCATTATTAGAGCATTGTCCCAAGTGAGGAAAGGATGATGGAGACTATGATTCCCCACAATTCGGGATGAGACTCCGGACGAAAAAAACAGGCCATAAAAAAGAAGGCCCAAATAAAAAATGAAAAAATGAGAGAAAAAGAGAGAAGGGACAATGTTACTATCCTTTTTCCACACTTGTGCTTCAAAGTAGCACCATGATCTTCATGATAGGAGTCTCCTATGTTGTCACCTTCATATACTAGTGGGAATTTTAGATTATAGAACTTGGCTTGTATATTCCAATGATGGGCTTCCTAAAAATGCCCTAGGTCTTCGTGAGCAAGCGAGTTGGATGCACACCCACTTAGTTTCTTTTGTTGAGCTTTCATACACTTATAGCTGTAGTGCATCCATTGCATGGCAATCCATACTCACTCACATTGATATCTATTGATGGGCATCTCCATAGCCTGTTGATACGTCTAGTTGATGTGAGACTATCTTCTCCTTTTTTGTCTTCTCCACAACCACCATTCTATTCCACCTATAGTGCTATGTCCATGGCTCACACTCATGTATTGCGTGAAGATTGAAAAAGTTTGAGAACACCAAAAGTATGAAACAATTGCTTGGCTTGTCATCGGGGTTGTGCATGATTAAATACATTGTGTGATGAAGATATAGCATAGCAAGACTATATGATTTTGTAGGGATAACTTTCTTTGGCCATGTTCTTCTGAGAAGACATGATTGCTTTGTTAGTATGCTTGAAGTATTACTATTTTTATGTCAATATTAAACTTTTGTCTTGAATCTTTCAGATCTGAACATTCATGCCACAATAAAGAAAATTACATTGAGAAATATTCTAGGTAGCATTCACATCAAAAATTCTGTTTTTATCATTTACCTACTTGAGGACGAGGAGGAATTAAGCTTGGCGATGCTTGATATGTCTCCAACGTATCTATAATTTTTGATTGTTCCATGCTATTATATTATCTGTTTTGGATGTTTAATGCACTTTACTAAGCACTTTTATATTATTTTTGGGACTAACCTACTAACCCAAGGCCGAGTGCAAATTGCTGTTTTTTTGCTTGTTTCAGTGTTTCGCAGAAAAGAAATATCAAACGGAATCCAAATGAAATGAAACCTTCGGGAGAGTTATTTTTCGAACAAACATGACCCAGGGGACTTGGAGTGGACGTCAATAAACAAACAAGGCGGCCACAAGGCAGGGGGCGCTCCTACCCCCTGGGCGCGCCCTCCACCCTCATGGGCCCCTCGTAGCTCCACCGACCTACTTCTTCCTCCTATATGTACCCATATACCCCAAAAACATGCAGGATCACCTTGAAACCTTATTTCCACTGCCGCAACCTTCTGTACCCATGAGATCCCATCTTGGGGCCTTTTCCGGAGCTCCGCCGGAGGGGGAATCAATCACTGAGGGCTTCTACATCAACACCATAGCCTCTCCGATGATGTGTGAGTAGTTTACCTCAGACCTTCGGGTCCATAGTTATTAGCTATATGGCTTCTTCTCTCTCTTTAGATCTCAATACAAAGTTCTCCTCGATATTCTTGGAGATCTATTCGATGTAACACTTTTTGCGGTGTGTTTGTCGAGATCCGATGAATTGTGGGTTTATGATCCAGATTATCTATGAACAAAATTTGGTTCTTCTCTGAATTCTTATATGTATGATTTAATTATCTTTGCAAGTCTCTTTGAATTATCAGTTAGGTTTGGCCTACTAGATTGATCTTTCTTGCAATGGGAGAAGTGCTTAGCTTTGGGTTCAATCTAGCAGTGTCCTTTCCCAGTGACAGCAGGGGCAACAAGGCACATATTGTATTGTTGCCATCGAGGATAAAAAGATGGGGTTTATATCATATTGCTTGAGTTTATCCATCTACATCATGTCATCTTGCTTAATGCGTTACTCTGTTCTTATGAACTTAACACTCTAGATGCATGCTGGACAGCGGGCGATGTGTGGAGTAATAGTAGTAGATGCAGAATCATTTTGGTCTACTTGTCGCGGACGTGATGCCTATATAAATGATCATGCCTAGATATTCTCATAATTATGCACTTTTCTATCAATGGCTCGACAGTAATTTGTTCACCCACCGTAATACTTATGCTATCTTGAGAGAAGCCACTAGTGAAACCTATGGCCCCAGGGTCTATCTTTTATCATATAAGTTTCCAATCTATTTTATTTTGCAATCTTTACTTTCAATCTATATCATAAAAATACCAAAACTATTTATCTTATTATTATTATCTCTATCAGAGCTCACTCTCGTAAGTGACCGTGAAGGGATTGACAACCCCTTTATCACGTTGGTTGCGAGATTCTTATTTATTTGTGTAGGTACGAGGGACTTGCGTGTAGTCTCCTGCTAGATTGATACCTTGGTTCTCAAAAACTGAGGGAAATACTTACGCTACTCTACTGCATCACCCTTTCCTCTTCAAGGGAAAACCAATGCAGTGCTCAAGAGGTAGCAGTGAACATGGTCTTGTGTTATGCTTGATCGCAAGTAGTTTCAGGATCATTTCTAGCTTCTCGACCGTTGTGTTGCTTCTCTTCTCGCCCTTATTTGCGTATGTTAGCCACCATATATGCTTAGTGCTTGCTGTAGCTCCACCTCACTACCTTCTCCTACCCATAAGCTTAAATAGTCTTAATCTCGCAGGTGTGAGATTGTTGAGTCCTCGTGACTCAAGGATACTTCCAAACAGTTGTAGGTGCCGATGATGCCAGTGTAGGTGATGCTAACGAACTCAAGGGGGAGTTCGACGACGATCTGAGTCATTACTATGTTTCGTTTCCTGATGATCAGTAGTGGAGCCCATTTGGGATGATCAGGGATCTAGCATTTGGGGTATATCTTCCTTTTATTCGGATTTGACCATAGTCGGTCTATGAGTGTATTTGGATGATGTATGAATTATTTATGTATTGTGTGAAGTGGCGATTGTAAGCCAACTCTTTATGCCTTTCTTATTCAGTACAAGGGATTGTTTGAAGATTACCCCTCTTGCGACAAAACTACCATGCGGCTATTCCTCTAAGTCGTGCCCCGCCACATGGGAGATATAGCCGCATTGTGGGTGTTACAACTAACGTCGCAAGAACGAGACCGGCAAGTCCGAAGACCCCAAATACCATGACAACCCCAAAGGGATTTGAATCCGTCAAGTTCCTCTTCGAAACGTGAACCACTACTTCCCTCAATGAACTTGATGCGTTCCGAATGCATGCTTCGAAGGTATAATGACGAGACGATTGCCCGTGAACGAATGCATGTGTGATATATGAGATGCCCGTGTTTGCACCATGTCCGAATTGTTGCTTGCACGTTCCTCGTTTGCCATGTCATCAAAACGTGGGAACCCGGTAACCAAGATCACCGCACCATCTCTTGCGTGTTCCACACATCCACACATTCTTTTGCACCAACATCTTGACGAGTTGTCGGATCATCGGAATGTTGCCATGGCACCATTGCCGTTGTGCTTGCCGTGGCACCCCTTTCATTTCGCCATGGTGACCAAATGCTTCATAACATGCTTGTGTCAACATTTTCATAAAATTGCATCCAACTTGCATATGTCATCTGCATCATGATAACAACATCTAAAATGTTTAAAATTGTTGTTTGCATTAAATTGCTATATGCACATGAGGATTTACCGGAATTGTTGTTTGATGTTTACAGCCTCATTTAAACTTTCCTAAATAGTTAGTTTAATTATGCTTCACCTCTCGCCATGTTTAACAACATTTAATATTGTTGGGTACATAAAAGGGAGAGAACTAAATAAATGATCATGGTGTTTCCACAATATGCAACTCGTTGCATATTGAGATCCACTGAACTTGTAGTGTTGTTTGTTGAACTTTGCAATTTGATGACCCATTAAATCGGACATGCATCATGCTTGATGGTGCATCATGCCATGTTTATGTGATGGTTGTTTACTATTTTGTTTGCTTCTTTCCAGTTGCGATTCTCCTTCATAGTTCCAGTTACATTGCGATTGTGAGGATTCGTTCGACTACAATGGTTCATCTACTTCATGGACTCGTTCTTCTTCCTAGTGGGACTTCAGGCAAGATGACTATCACCTTGGATCTCACTACTATCTTTGCTATGCTAGTTGTCTCGATGCTATCGGTATGTCGCTATACCAACCACTTGTTTATCAAGCCTCCCAAATTGCCATGATAGCTTCTAACCGTTTTACCCTTCCGAACAAACCGTTGTTTGTCTATGTTACCGCTTTGCTCAGCCCCTCTTATAGCATTGCTAGTTGCAGGTGTAGTTGCAGGTTGTTCCATTTTGGGACATGGATATCATAGGATATCACAATATATCTTATTTAATTAATGCATCTATATACTTGGTAAAGGGTGGAACGCTCAGCCTTTTGCCTGGTGTTTTGTTCCACTCTTGCCGCCCTAGTTTCCGTCATACTGGTGTTATGTTCCTTGATTTTGCGTGCCTAACAGGGTGAGTGTTTATGGGCCCCTCTTGGCAGTTCGCTTCGAATAAAACTCTTCCAGTAAGGCCCAACATTGGTTTTACCATTTTCCTAATAACAACTAAAAACTTGCATAGGGACTTGCCGGCCCCCGTGGACTTAGTCAACATCCCGGGCCAGTGCTCCTCATGAGTGTTGGTCCAAACTGGAGCACTATGCGGGACCGCCCCTAGGTAACTTGGGGTATTTGGTATATACATGTATGCTTCGCTCATCCGTACGTGGCCTGAGACAAGATACGCACGGCTATTATGAGGGTGTCGGCATGCTAGGAGGTCCTGCTGGACTTGTTTTACCATTGTCGAAATGTCTTGTGCCCCGGGATTCTGAGTCTGAACGGAGGGTCCCGCGATGGAGGATTGTCTCCGCGGACCGTGAGCTTTTCACGGGCTAGGTTGGGACACCCCTGCATGGTTTAAACTGTCAAGGGCCGTGCCTGCGGTTATGTGGCCGATGGGAATTTGTTAATATCCGGTTGTAGAGGACTTGAAGTAAACTCAATTAAAATACACCTACCGCATGCATAACCATCACTATCTCTTTTTGAGGAGGTTCAAGAGGAGAACACGATGGGGTTATGCTTGAACGCAAGTAGTTTAGGATCACTTCTTGATCATTACTAGTTTGCGACCGTTTGCGCAGTTTCTCATCTTATTCTTGTATTCGTAAGTTAGCCACCATACTATGCTTAGTCGCTTGCTGCAACCTCACCACTTATCCATTCCATACCCATTAAGCTTACCTAGTCTTGATACCCATGGTAATGGGATTGCTGAGTCCTTGTGGCTCATAGATTACTACAACAACAGTTGCAGGTACAGGTAATGCGATGATCTGACGTGAGAGCGATGTTTGATTGCTTTTGGAGTTCTTCTTCTTCTTCTTCGATCAAGGGAATAGGTTTCGGGTCAGGGGAGCCTGGGATTAGTAGGGGGGATGTTGTTCTTATTTTTCATTTGATTTCAGCCGTAGTCAGATCCTGCTATTCTGTATGATGATTGTTATGTATTGATGTATTCATGTATTCATGTTGTATCTTGTGGCGAGTGTAAGCCTTTATCTTGTATTCTCATCAATTCAGTACATGGTATGTTGTAATTTTGTCCACCTTGCTATGTGCTAGAAATGCGATTGTGCCCCGATCATGAGTTCATCACGTGATTGGGGTAGAATCACATCTTGGGTGTTACAAGAGGCCATCAACACATCGTCGGAATCTTGATTCTACTGCGCCCGCGCCGGCAGTCATGGTGGGGACTGCACAGTGGGTACGGCCCGCTTAGTACGACCTGCAGTACAGGCAGTTTCTGTCGCTTGGGGAGGCTGTGGCGGGCCAGCTCGTCATGAGCCCCCAGCTTTGGCAAAACCGAGCAGGCTTTGGATGGTGGCTCGCCATTCGTCCATCTGCTTGGCTGCCGGCGGAAACTTCAGTAGCAGTTGAGCTCGCACCATAGCCTCGGTGGTTGTGCTTGGCATAGATGTTGATGGCGTTGACCGCACTGTTGCCTGGCTCCTGACAGTGCCAGTGGTGGCGGCGGCGGTGCCAGTGGTGTAGGCAGCGGAGTTGCACGGCGGTGGTGCTTGAGGGTCAGCGGCTCTGTCGAGCGCAGCGGTCTGCTGGCTGGCTCGTCTGGAAGGAGGCGCATGTGCCGCGGTAGCTCCCGTGGTGGGGGCGGCCGGAGGGTAATGGCCTACCCCGGACCGAGCGACATTGCTGCGGTTGTGCACGTCAGCTAGAGGAGGGGGTGCGGGCGGAGTGACCCCCTTGCCCGCACCTTGCAAAGCGTGACCGTCGAGGTGTTGCTGATGTCGTTCTCCTCTGATATCTCCTGCCCCCGTGTCGGCCGCGGGGGAAGTTGTGATGGTGCCACCTGCTCCAACCATGTCCCAACATCGTCCACATCCTCGCATGCATCCACATCCCCCGCGGCGTTAGAGGCCACGGGCGGTGGAGCCTTCGAGGTGGATGGATGGGCTGAGGCACCAGACTTCTTCTTGGGCTCCATGCTCGATGGCGTCGTCGAAGATGAAGATGGTGATGAAGATGATGCGTTGCGCATGCTTTCAGGTTCGCGCAAGCGAGGCCCCTACCTGGCACGCCAAAGGTATCGCAGGATATCCGCGGCCACCTGTGGGACCGGGAGGCCCCTTGCTGGTTCGACAGGGGGGCATCGCATTGCACAAAGAGCAGAACAGCGTACGGTAGCGCGGCAGGGAGCACACAAGAAATTTACCCAAGTTCGGGCCATCACGAGGCGTAAAACCCTACTCCTGCTTTGCTGGATTGATGGTGGAATGGAGGTGGTGAAGCATAGTACACTTGCCCGGCAGGGGTTGCCTTAGGGCAGTAGCGACTACGCGCGTATGCGGGTGTGGGTTCATCAACTTTCCAACCCTTTCTATGGTCACCACAATTGGCAAAGTAGTCATTATGCATTGATATGATAGCAAACTGTGCTATCATACCTAACTCTACAGGATGACAGGGCGCATTAAATGCATCGCTTAGTGTCACATCACTAGTTGCCCGGCAAGGCTTGCCGGGCTATCTTGCCAGCTCCGCGCTTGTTGTCTTGACACGTCGCAGGACGTGTGTCATCTGTGGCTTTCTCCTATAGGAAACAGCTACCATGTGGTGAATGGTTGCCACTTAATCATCTTGCGGCTTGACACCGCACTGATGGGCAACATGGGTCGTGCTGGAGGGGTTGGTGAGGTGGTTTTGCCTCCGCGAGCCCCGGCACGCCTCGGGCACCTGCTTCTGGGGGAGGCCTGGCCTCATGCCGGGCTCGCCTGCCCAGCAAAGGATGCCTTCTCTTGGCGATGTCTTGCTTCTCTGGCTTGGCCTTAGTCTCTTTAAGCTGCATGCTGGTTCTTTGAATCTCTTGATTCCTTGTATCTTGGCTTGGGTTGGTGCTTCGACCTTGCCCTCATGCCTGTGCATAGTCTGGGCAACAGATCCAGGGTTTGTTGCACCGACAACACCCGATGAAGAAGTACAGGAAACAACTCTCCTCGGCAAGGAGGCCCTCAAGGAGTGGGTAATGTACTTTGATGGAGCCTTTTCGCTACAAGGCGACGGGGCCAGAGTGCTGCTTGTCGCACCCATCAGAGAGCACCTCAAGTACATTATACACATGCACTTTCCCAGGGAAGATGCTACCAACAACACAACAGAATATGAGGGACTGCATGCCAGCCTCGAGATAGCGATAGAGCTAGGAATAAAAAAGCTAGTCATTTCTGGTGATTCCCAGCTCATTGTAAAGCAGGTAAATAAGGATTACTAGAGCCCGCTGGTGGAGGCATATGTGGAAGAAGTAAGAAACTTGTAGGAACACTTTGACGGACTATAGGCAGAACACGTACCCCATGCAGAGAACAACATCGCCGACCACCTGTCAAAGTGCGCTACTCAGAAGCATCCTGTGGAGCTAGGAACTTTTGTACTTCGTCTGACTCGACCATCAATCTCTCCATCAGCATTGGTCTAGAAGATAAGAAAATTGGCCATCGACAAGCATTTCCCGGCAGAGCTCCCTAGAGCCACTTGTGAGAAGGTTGCCGGGGGAAGCCCTAGGTTAGTTGGTGAGTTGCATTCTCTGGT
Source organism: Triticum urartu (assembly GCF_003073215.2). Lineage (NCBI taxonomy): Eukaryota > Viridiplantae > Streptophyta > Magnoliopsida > Poales > Poaceae > Triticum > Triticum urartu. The sequence goes on along the minus strand of NC_053026.1, from coordinate 241,063,292 downwards.
GGAGCCTCGAGTTCTCGTTGTTGAGATTAGTGCTCGCATGACAGAGGAGATTCATTTAGTCCTCATTGTTGAGCCTCATGGTCCAACATGGGCGCACCATATAGTCCAATTCTTGCAAACTCGAGAACTTCCTGATGATCCAGAGGAATCTGAAAAAGTGGCTTGCAAATCAAGTACGTACCATTTTGTAGACGACACTCTATACAGGAAGAGGCCAAATGGTGTGAACTTGAAGTGTATTGATAACCCACAAGTATAGGGGATCATTTGTAGCCTTCTTGATAAATAAGAGTGTCGAACCCAACGAGGAGCTAAAGGCAGAACAAATATTCCCTCAAGTTCTATCGGCCACCGATACAACTCCATGCACACTTGATGCTTGCTTTACCGGAAACAAGTATGAAACTATTTTGCAAGGATAAAACTGCGAGTACTTTGCGAGAATAAAACTACGGATAAATTACAAGGTAATAAAAGTAGATAGATTTTGTCAACAAGAAAGTCATTTGTCCCTAGGAAATTGATAACAAGTACCGGTAATCGTTCTTGCAATTTTATACAAGGGAAAGGCATGAGCTAACATACTTTCTCTACTTAGATCATATGCACTTATGATTGGAACTCTACCAAGCATGCACAACTACTAAATATCATTAAGGTTGTGAAATCCAACCATAGAATTAAGTATCAAGTCCTCTTTACTCCCATATGCAACAACCCACCTACTCGGGTTTAAGCTTCTGTCACTCTCGCAACCCACCATAAGCGAATCATGAATGTATTGCAACACCCTACAGCAGGGGCCCCTCCCGTTTGCGCGAGACGGATGGCACCGTAGGACAACACCATAAATAAAATATACAATCATTCCAACTAATGACCCACAAGTACAGGGGATCTATCGTAGTCCTTTCGATAAGTAAAAGTGTTGAACCCAACGAGGAGCAGAAGGAAATGATAAGCAGTTTTCAGCAAGGCATTCTCTGCAAGCACTAAAATTATCGGTAACAGGTAGTTTTGTGATAAGGTAATTTATAACGGGTAACAAATAGTAAAAGTAAATAAGGTGTAGCAAGATGGCCCAATCCTTTTTGTAGCAAACGACAAGCCTGGACAAACTCCTATCTAAAGGAAAACGCTCCCGAGGACACATGGGAATTATCGTCAAGCTAGTTTTCATCACATTCTATGATTCGCGTTCGGTACTTATGTGGGTGGACCGGTGCTTGGGTGCTGCCCTTCCTTGGAAAAGCATCCCACTTATGATTAACCCCTCTTGCAAGTATCTGCAACTACAAAATAATTATTAAGGTAAACCTAACCATAGCATGAAACATATGGATCCAAATAGGCCCCTTACGAAGCAACTCATAAACTAGGGTTTAAGATTCTATCACTATAGCAACCCATCATCTACTTATTACTTCCCAATGCCTTCCTCTAGGCCCAAACAATGGTGAAGTGTCATGTAGTCAATGTTCACATGACACCACTAGAGGAAAGACAAAATACATCTCATCAAGATATCGAACAAATACCAAATTCACATGACTACTTATAGCAAGACTTCTCCCATGTCCTCAGGAACAAACGTAACTACTCACAAATCATATTCATGTTCATAATCAGAGGGGTATTAATATGCATAAAGGATCTGAACATATGATTTTCCACCGAATAAACCAACTAGCATCAACTACAAGGAGTAATCAACACTACTAGCAACCCACGGGTACCAACCTGAGGCTTTGGGACAAAGATTGGATACAAGAGATGAACTAGGGTTTGAGACGAGATGGTGCTGGTGAAGATGTTGATGGATATTGACCCCCTCCCGATGATAGGATCGATGGTGAGGACGATGGTGATGATTTCCCCCTCCCGGAGGTAAGTTTCCCTGGCAGAACGGCTCCGCCAGAGCCCTAGACTGGTTCCGCCAAGGTTCCACCTCATGGCAGCAGAGTTTCGTCCCGTGAGCTTGATTATGATTTTTTTCTCGGACAAATACTTCATATAGCAGAAGATGGGCACCGGAGGCCTGCCAGGGGGATCACGAGGCAGGGGAGCATGCCAGGGGGGTAGGTCACGCCCCCTACCCTTGTGGATGGTGGGTGGCCCCCCTCTGGTACTTCCTTCGCCCAATATTTTTTATATATTCCGAAACGTGCTCCCGTGAAGTTTTAGGACTTTTGGATTTGTGAAAAATAGGTCTCTAATATTTGCTCCTTTTCCAGCCCAGAATTCCAGCTGCCGGCATTCTCCCTCTTCATGTAAACCTTGTAAAATAAGAGAGAATAGGCATATTTATTGTGACATAATGTGTAATAGCAACCCATAATGCAATAAATATCGATATAAAACAATGATGCAAAATGGACGTATCAACTCCCCCAAGCTTAGACCTCGCTTGTCCTCAAGCGGAAGCCAAAATCGAAAAATATGTCCACATGTTTAGAGATTGAGGTGTCGAAAAAATAAAATACGGATACGAGGGCATCATGATCATTCTTAGAACAACAACAAATATATATATATTGTCATATGGTTTCTTATGCTAAATTAACAATTCATTCACAATTTCAGGAATGAATGAGAAACTTCATTGAAAACTAACAAACTATAATCTCAGTCATTGAAGCAATTGCAATTTATCATTACATCGGAAAGAGTCAATATAAGAGCTTTTCAGCATGTCCACATACTCAACTATCATTTAGTCTTAACAATTTCTAACACTCACACAATACTTATGGGTATGGAGTTTTCATTGGACATAGAGAAAGATAAGGGCTTATAGTTTTGCCTCCCAACCTTCTACCTCAAGGGTAATGTCAACAATATCAGGATCTTTCCAACACATTGTTCTTGCCAAAGGATGAAATGTAAAAAGGAAAGGTGAGAATCACCATGACTCTTGTATGAAGTATAAGACAAAAATAAAAGATAGGCCCTTCGCAGAGGGAAGCAGAGGTTGTCATGTGCTTTTATGGTTGGATGCATCAAATCTTAATGCAAAAGAACGTCACTTTATATTGCCACTTGTGATATGGACCTTTATTATGCAAGCTATCGCTTTTATTGCTTCCATATCACAAGATCGTATAAAGCTTATTTTCTCCACACTAATGAATCATACATATTGAGAGAGCAATTTTTATTGCCTACAACATGAAAACTTACTTGAAGGATCTTACTCAATCCGTAGGTAGATATGGTGGACTCTCATGGCAAAACTGGTTTATGGTTATTCAGAAGCACAAGTAGTATCTCTACTTGGTGCAAAGAATTTGGCTAGCATGAGAGCAAAAGGCAAGCCCAACATGTTGGATGATCCATGACAATATAATTTATTTCAGGTTTAAGAAAACATAACCCATTACATTTTCTTCTTTGTCCAACATCAACTCTTTAGCATGTCATATTTTAATGAGTGCTCACAATCATAAAAGATGTCCAAGATAGTATATTTATATGTGAAAACCTCTCTTTCTTTATTAAGTCCTATTAAGTGCAACGATGACCAAAACTATGCTTATCAACGCCCAACAATTTTTATTCATCATACTCTTTATATGTGAAGTCATTACTCTCCATAAGGTCCATATGATCTCTTTATTTCTTTTTTATTCTTTCTCTTTTATTTTTTATTCCCTCAAGATCATAGCAAGATAATCAAGACCTTGACTCAACACTAATATTTATTATATATAACTCACGAACTCAATTACATAGAAGGATCATAATGCAAAACTCAAAACTAGATCATACTAAAACTTTATTCTACTAGATCAAGATATTACCAAAAGGATCGAACTAAGAAAAATGGGGCACTGCCCCAAGCTTGGAAGTTGCCAAGGGGAGTGCCCATAACTGATACTCAGTTCTTCTTTGTTGGTGAAGAAGATGTTGGTAATGATGACAATTGTGCCTTCAGCTTTTTCATATTGTAATTGAGCAGAGCGATCTCCTCCTTTAAATCACCGACCTCCGATTCCAGCTTCAAGATCTTGTCACATAAATCTCCTTTGCTTTTCTGCCGAAAACGAGAAGGAATAGATCGATTGTTAGATAGTTAAGCCCTCTTGGGGAGACTAGACTTCTTGAACTTCACGTGCATATCCCCAGGTTGAGGTAGAGGGACATCCTCCTCCTCCAAACTTGAATCATTGATCATCCTCAAGTGAGCATCCTCCTCATCATCCATAGATCGACCACAAGGAGATAGGCCCCCATAGGTCTTTGGGTCAGCAATGATATGTGAGACATAGCTCTCTCCGTCGGAGTCTTGAGAAGAAATCTCGATTTAATCTACCACAGAACAGCTGGAAACAAAAACAGAGGATCTTTGTGTGGTACGGTGGTCAAAACCTTCGGGAGATTATATAATGAATTTTTACTGACCAAAAGAAGTATCGTGCAAGGAAACGGAGTCCGAAGAGCACACGAGGTGCCCACGAGGCAGGGGGCGTGCCCTCCACCCTCGTGGAAGCCTCATGTCCTTCCCGGACTACTTTTTATTTTCCTATTTTCTTCAATATTCCAAAATGGAGAAAATTTTGCTATTAGAACTATTTTGGAGTCGGTTTACTTACCATACCTCATACATATTCCTTTCCGGAGTCTGAAGCATTCTGGAAGGTTTCTTTTAAGTATTCCTCCGGGGTTACGGTTTCAATAACATTAGTTTCAACATTTATAGGATTACCTGAGATATAACTTTTGATTCTTTGACCGTTCACGACCCTCGGATTTGTGCCTTCAAAGTTGTTGATTTTTATGGCACCGGAACGATAGACCTCCTCGACGATGTAAGGACCTTCCCATTTAGAGGGGAGCTTTCCAGCAAAAAATCTTAAACAAGAGTTGTATAGCCAAACATTATCACCTACATTAAACTCACGCTTTTGTATCCTTTTGTCATGCCATCTCTTAACTTTTTCTTTAAACAGTTTGGCGTTCTCATAGGCCTGGGTTGTCCATTCATCAAGTGAGCTAATGTCAAATAACCTCTTCTCACCGGCAAATTTGAAATCATAATTGAGCTCTTTAATGTCCCAATATGCCTTATGTTCTAGTTCAAGATGTAAGTGACATGCTATACCATAAACCATTTTATAAGGAGACATGCCATAGGATTTTTATATGCAGTTCTATAAGCCCATAATGCATCATCAAGTTTCTTGGACCAATTCTTTCTACATCTATTAACAGTCTTTTAAAAAATTAATTTAAGCTCTCTATTACTCAATTTTACTTAACCGCTAGACTGTGGGTGATATGGAGTTGCAATTCTATGATTAACATCATACTTAGCAAGAATTTTAGGAAAGGCACCATGAATAAAATGTGAACCACCATCAGTCATTAAGTATCTAGGGACTCCAAACCTCGGAATAATAACTTCTTTAAGCATCTTAATAGAGGTGTTATGATCAGCACTACTAGTTAGAACAGCTTCTACCCACTTAGTAACGTAATCAACAGCAACTAAAATATGTGTATACCCATTAGAGGAAGGAAACAGTCCCATATAATCAAAGCCCCAAACATCAAATGGTTCAACAACAAGTGAATAATTCATAGGCATTTCTTGACGTCTACTATTATTACCAATTATTTGACATTCGTCACAAGACAAGACAAACTTACAGGCATCTTTGAAGAGAGTAGGCCAATAAAAACCGGATTGCAATACCTTATGTGCAGTTCTATCTCCAACATGGTGTCCTCCATAAGCCTAAGAGTGACACTTGCGTAGGATCTGTTCCTGTTCATGCTCAGGTACACAACGTCTAATAACACCATCTACTCCTTTATAAAGTTGTGGGTCATCCCAAAAGTAATGTCTTAAACCATATAAAAACTTTTTCTTTTGCTGGTATGTGAAACTAGGTGGTATAAATTTAGCAACAATATAATTAGCATAATCAGCATACCATGTAGCAGTACGAGAAGCATTTATGACAGCTAATTGTTTATCAGGAATGCTATCATCAATAGGTAGTGGGTCATCAAGAACATTCGCTAACCTAGACAAATTGTCTACAACGGGGTTCTCAACTCCCTTTCTATCAATAATATGAAAATCAAATTCTTGAAGCAAGAGAACCCATCTAATAAGTCTAGGTTTAGCATCTTTCTTTTCCATAACATATTTAATAGAAGCATGATCAGTGTGAACAGTTACTTTAGAATCAACAATATAAGGTCTGAACTTATCACAAGCAAACATAACTGCTAAAAATTCTTTATCAGTAGTAGCATAATTTCTCTAGGCATTGTCCAGAGTCTTACTTGCATATTCGATAACATTTAATTTCTTATCAACCCTTTGTCCTAAAACAGCCCCTACAGCATAATCACTAGCATCACACATAATTTCATAGGGTAAATTCCAATCAGGTTGCTGAACAATAGGTGCAGAAATTAAAGCTTTCTTAAGTATTTCAAATGCTTCTACACAACCATCATCAAAGACAAAAGGAACATCTTTTGGTAAGAGATTAGTCAGAGGCCTGGAGATTTTTGAGAAGTCTTTAATGAACCTCCTATAAAAACCAGCATGACCAAGGAAACTTCTTATACCTTTGATGTCCTTAGGACACGGCATCTTTTCAATAGCATCAACTTTAGCTTTATCAACTTCAATACCTCTTTTAGGAATTTTATGCCCCAAGGCAATACCTTCATTAACCATAGTGGCACTTCTCCCAATTCAAGACAAGATTAGTTTCTTCACATCTGTGCAAAACTCGATCAAGGTTGCTTAAGCAATCATCGAAAGAAGTTCCATAAACGGAGAAATCATACATGAAAACCTCAACAATCTTTTCACAAAAGTAAGAGAATATAGCAGTCATACATCTTTGAAAGGTAGCAGGTGAATTGCATAAACCAAAAGGCATACGTCTATAAGCAAAGGTACCGAAAGGGCAAGTAAAAGTTGTCTTTTCTTGATCCTCCTTTGACACAGGTATTTGAGAGGAACCAGAATAACCATATAGAAAGCAAAAATGTGTATGTTTGGATAGTCTTTCTAGCATTTGATCACTAAAAGGTAAAGGGTAATGATCCTTTTTAGTAGCTTTATTTAATTTGCATAAATCAATTACCATTCTATAACTTGTAACAATTTTTGTGGGATCAATTCATCTTTGTCATTAGGAACAATAGTAATACCTCCCTTCTTAGCGACGCAATGGACAGGACTTACCCATTGACTATGAGCAACAGGATAAATTATACCTGCCTCGAGAAGCTTTAGTATTTTTTTCTTACCACTTCTTTCATCTTAGAATTTAACCGTCGTTGGTGATCGACAACCGGTTTCGCGTCTTTCTCCAATTTTATTTTCTAATGGCATAGAGTGGGACTAATGAACTCCGCCTATGTCTTTTATGCATAGCCGGTCCCAAGCCCGGGTAAAGGAGGAGGGTTGTGATAGGCTTGGCGAACCAACGTAAAAACTAGCCAGTCCCATGGGTATGAAACCTATTTGAGCGAGAGTAGTAGTAGGATGGGTGACCTCCTGGGAAGTCCTCGTGAAAGGGTTTCATATATAAGGGTTGTGATAGGCTTGGCGAGCCAACATAAAAACTAGCCAGTCCTTTGGGTATGAAACCCATTTGGGTGAGAGTAGTACTAGGATGGGTGACCTCCTAGGAAGTCCTCGTGAAAGGGTTTCTTATCTAGCCTACCCCAACTTGTTTGGCACAAAAGTCTTAGAAGAAGAAGAGAGAGTGGGACTAATGCCCTTAAGATCATCAAGAGTATATTCAATAGAAGCACGGTGCTTCTTCAGAGTTTTCAATAATTTCCTTTCTTCATACTCTGAAAGGTTAGCACTAATAATAACATGATATATCTCTTTCTCATCAAGATAAACACATTTAAGAGTATCAGGTAAAGGTTTAAGCTCAAACATGGGATAACCCTTAGATGGAGGAGGATCCCCTAGGATTTCAACAGGCAAGTTGTGTGTCAAAATATGTCCCTGTTTACAGAATACTTCATCTATTTCCCTTCTTTCATTCATAAACATATCATTTTCATGGTCTAGCAAATATTGTTCTAAAGGATCATTAGGAGGCACGACAATAGAAGCAAGACCAATAATTTCATCTTTACTAGACAATTCTTTATCATGGGGTTGTCTATGAAATTTAGCAAAATTAAACTCATGAGACATATCCCCCAAACCAATAGTAACAACATCCTTTTTGCAATCTATCCTAGCATTAACAGTATTCAAGATGGGTCTACCAAATATCATGGGACAGAAGTTATGTTGTGGGCAATGAAGAACAAGAAAATTAGCAGGTTATTTGACTTTCCCTGACAAGACTTCAACATCTCTAACAATCCCAACTGGTGAAATAGTGTCTCTATTGGCAAGCTTAATTGTAATATCAATTTCCTCTATCTTAGTAGGTGCAATATCATGCATAATTTCTTTATATAAGGAATGAGGTATTGCACTTGCACTAGCACCCATATCACATAAGCCATGATAGCAATGATCTCCTATTTTAACAGAAATAACAGGCATGCCTACAACAGGTCTATGTTTATTTTTAGTATCGAGTCTAGCAATTCTAGCAGTTTCATCACAGAAGTAAATAACGTGCCCATCAATATTACCGGCCAAGAGATCCTTAACCATAGCAATAATAGGTTCAATTTTAATTTGCAAAGAGGGAGTAGGTGTTCTAGTATTACTCTTACTAACCACAGTTGAAGCTTTAGCATGATCCTTTATTCTAACAGGGAAAGGTGGTTTCTCAATATAAGTAGTAGGAACAACATAATCATTATAAGTGATGGTATTTTCTTCAACTTTAATAGGTGCAACTACTTTTACTTCAATGGGACGATTATATTTAAACCACTTCTCCTTAGGGAGATCAACATGAGTAGAAAATGATTCATAGAAAGAAGCTATTATCTCAGAGTCAAGTCCATATTTAGTGTTAAATTCATGGAAAGCATCAGTCTCCATAAAATATTTAACACAATCAAACGTATGTGTTATACCTGACTTCTTACTCATTTGAATTCAATAGTCTTCATCATAAAAGAGCCAGTACAAGAAGTATCGAGCATGGGGCGATTATCGAGAGAAAGACGAGCATAAAAATTTTGAATAATAATTTCTCTTGAGAGATCATGATTGGGGCATGAGTATAACATTGACTTAACCATCCCCCAATCTTGAGCCATGCTTTCTCCGTCGCGAGGCCAAAAATTATATATATAATTATGATCATGATGAACAAGATGCATAGGATAAAACTTCTGATGAAATTCCAATTTCAATCGGTTGTAGTTCCATGATCCCATATCATCACATAGCCTAAACCATGTCAATGTCTTTCCCTTCAAAGATAAAGGGAAGACCTTCTTCTTGATAACATCCTCGGGCATACCTGCAAGCTTAAATAATCCACAAACTTCATCCACATAGATTAACTGCAAATCGGGATGTAATGTTCCATCATCTGTGAAAGGATTACCTAGCAGTTTCTCTATCATACCCAAAGGAATTTCAAAGTAAACATTTTCAGTAGGTTCAGTAGGTTGAGGAGAAACTCTTGCCTCTACTACTCGGGGTGAAGATACCCCGAACAAGCCCCTCAAAGGATTATGTTCCATAGTAACAAGTGACAGTAAATTTCAGCACACTATATAATTTTTTTCTTACCAAATTCCACCTACCAAAGGCGCTTCACTCCCCGGGAACGGCGCCAGAAAAGAGTCTTGATGACCCACAAGTATAGGGGATCTATCGTAGTCCTTTCGATAAGTAAGAGTGTCGAACCCAACAAGGAGCAGAAGGAAATGATAAGCAGTTTTCAGCAAGGTATTCTCTGCAAGCATTGAAATTATCGGTAACAGTAGTTTTGTGATAAGGTAATTTGTAACGGGTAACAAATAGTAAAAGTAAATAAGGTTCAGCAAGATGGCCCAATCCTTTTTGTAGCAAAGTACAAGCCTGGACAAACTCTTATATAAAGGAAAACGCTCCCGAGGACACATGGGAATTATTGTCAAGCTAGTTTTCATCACGTTCATATGATTCGCGTTCGGTACTTTGATAATTTGATATGTGGATGGACCGGTGCTTGGGTGCTGCCCTTCCTTGGACAAGCATCCCACTTATGATTAACCATGTCCTCAGGAACAAACGTAACTACTGACAAATGATATTCATGTTCATAATCAGAGGGGAATTAATATGCATAAAGGATCTGAACATATGATCTTCCACCGAATAAACCAACTAGCCTCAACTATAAGGAGTAATGAACACTAATAGCAACCCACAGGTACCAATCTGAGGCTTTGGGACAAAGATTGGATACAAGAGATGAACTACGTTTTGAGATGAGATGGTGCTGGTGAAGATGTTGATGGAGATTGACCCCCTACCGATGAGAGGATCGATGGTGAGGATGATGGTGATGATTTCCCCCTCCTAGAGGGAAGTTTCCCCAGCAGAACCGCTCCGCCGGAGCCCTAGATTGGTTCCGCCTCGTGGCGGTGGAGTTTCATCCCATGAGCTTGCTTATGATTTTTTCTCAGATGAAAGATTTCATATTGCAGAAGATGGGCACTGGAGGCCTGCCAGGGGGCCCACGAGACAGAGGGCGTGCCCAGGGGGTTAGGGCGCGCCCCCACCCTCGTGGATGGTGGGTGGGCCCCCTTTGGTACTTCCTTCGCCCAATATTTTTTATATATTCTGAAACATGCTCCCATGATGTTTCAGGAATTTTGGAGTTGTGCAGAATAGGTCTCTAATATGTGCTCCTTTTCTAGCCTAGAATTCCAACTGCCGGCATTCTCCCTCTTCATGTAAACCTTGTAAAATAAGAGAGAACAGGCATAAGTATTGTGACATAATGTGTAATAACAACCCATAATGCAATAACTATCGATGTAAATGCATGATGAAAAATGGACGTATCACCAACCAAGATCACGATTAACCCATAGGACAAAACGGATCTACTCAAACATCATAGGATAACCATAGATCATTGGGAAATAATATAAGGAGTTGAGCACCATGTTTAAGTAGAGATTACAGTGGAGAGAAGGGAGGTTACACTGCTTCATAGAGATGAGAAATGTTGTCATGACGGTAGCAAGATTGTTGATGTAGATCGCCGTCACGATCCTTGCCCAAGCGGCACTCCGGCGCCACTGGGAGAGACGAGGATAGAGCCCCCATCCTTCTTCTTCCTTGGCCTCCCCCTAGATGGGAGGAGAGTTCCCCCTCTGGTGGTGGAGGGGCGGGAGCCCCTTCGAGATTAGATCTCCCTCTCTATTCTCTTCTATTTCGCGTTCCCCTGATCTGGCCGAAAACTGTTTCTTATATTCCGGGAGATCCGTAACTCCGATTGCGCTGAGATTGTAACACAATTTTTTTTCCGGATATAAGATTCCTTCCGCCCGAAGTAGAGCTCCAACCGACGTTCGAGGAGGGCACAACCCACCACCATGCGCCAGGGGCCTCTGGCGCGCCCTGGTGTCTTGTGGGCTGTGTGGGCCTCCATTTCTGGTGATTCCAACTCCCAAAATCACATATAATCCAAAATAATTCTCCATATAATTTTATTGCATTTGGACTTCATTTGATATCGATATTCTGCAATACCATTGCTCGTCCCCGACCGCCACTCATAAGGAAGACAATCAATAATAAATCATGCCCCAACATCATAGCATAACGAGTGACTATACGTGCATGCTTCGGGAATCAGAAACCTTAACACCAATATTCTTACTAAACACAACCATTTACTAGTACCTCCCACATATTCCATCTCTATATCGCAAAACTATTGCAAGGAATCAAACATATCATATTCAGTGATCCATAAGTTTTATGTAGGATTTCATGACTAACCATGCAAATGACCAATTCCTGTTGACCCTCTAAATAGATCTAAGTGAAGCATGAGATTTTAATTCTTTATACAAAAGACCATGCTCTAATAAATATAAGTGAAGCAAAAAAGCATTCTTCAAACAACAGTTTTCTATGTGAAGAGAAACAGGCAATCCAAACTTCAACTGATGTAAGTGAAGCACATGCAGCATTGTATAAAGCCATTCTCAAAAGATATAAGTAAAGTGCAATGAGCATTCTATAAATCAACCATGTACTATCTCATACCAGCATGGTGCATAAAATAAAAGTGAAAAACTAAACACAAAAGATGCTCCAAGATTTGCACATATCACATGAACGAAACGAATCCGAAAACATATCGATACTTGTTGAAGAAAGATGGGATGCCTTCCGGGGCATCCCCAAGCTTAGACACTTGAGTCTCCTTGAATATTTACTTGGGGTGCATTGGGCATCCCCAAGATTGAGTTCTTTCCTCTCCTCCTTCTCCTCACATCGAGACCACCTCAATCTTCAAACACTTCATCCACACAAAACTTAACTGAACTTCTAGTGGCAGGATTAGTGAATATGGCAATGAAATACCATCATGTAGTGATGTAATATTATTTTATAATTATAAAAAATATTACCTGTTGTATGCTATCACAATTCTATGGCCCAAGGAGGCTTCAACAAGAATTCAAACATACACAAATAATGAAGCTATAACAGCAATATGTGGAAACATGACAGTCTGTAAAGATTTGAACATCCACCATACTCCTGTAACTCTAAAAATTCTGAAAAATTAGGTCAAAATAAACAATTTGTATAGAAAGATATTACAACAAGTTTCAGAACCGTTTGATGTTCCAGTAAAAAGGGTAAAATTGCGAACTACAGACAAAGTTTTTGTTTTGCACCGCACAAACCAACAAGAAATTTAATCATCCTAAAGGAAAATCTTGGCACATTATTTTTATAATACAATGGAATTGTACAAGGGGATAATTATTTTTGTTGAAAAGTTTCTATAATTAATATTCACAAAATTTCCATGGGCATGAACAAAGTTCAAGGCTAGCTCCCGCAGCCACGGTGCTCGTCTATCTCACTTTCACTTTTCTTTTTGTGATGTTTTGTTCCCCTCTTTTTTTTTTGTTTCTCAACTTTATAAAAGCACCAAACAGAAATAAATGACTCTCTAAAACTTCTGGATTTTCTCCCTGGCAGCGCTTTCTTTAAAGCCATTAACCTAGGCACAATGTGCTCAAGTAATGGATCCACCCGGATCCCAAGGTATATCAAAGCCAATTTTAATTAACAATGATTTGGAATTTAGTAATGAGCACAAAGCAACATATATCATGCAATGACGAAGTCTAACTCTCTTCCTATGCATCAGCATGTCATACAAGAACAATTCATGCACATCAAGTAAAGGCCAATACATGGCATAGGCAGTTTCTTGCGATTTTATCATGTTGGAATCGTAAAGAGACAGAGATATAGTTCCTCTCTCATAATAATTGCAAGTAGGAGAAGAAATCACATGCATATTATACTCATCAATCATCATGTGCAACGGTAGAATGCAACCCATCAATGTAATCCTTAATAAGTTGAAACTTCTCTTATATAGTGTAGTTTGGAGAATTCAAAAAGATAATAGGACTATCATGTGTGGGTGCAATAGAAACAATCATTCTTAACATAAGGAACTACAGCAAGTTCATCTCCATAAGCATAATTCATATTGGCATCATGGCGACAAGCATATCAAGCATCAAGTTCATCAAAAAGGGACATTTCAGAAGAATCAATGGGATAATAGCAATTATCATAGCATTCATCCTTCAGTAAGCATGAAGGGATATTAAATAATGTATGAGTTGGAGGGTTACTCTCATTATAAGGTGGGACAGTAGCTAATCCTCTCTTCCTCCTTTTGTTCTTCGCTCTCCTCATCATCTTTTTCATCCAATGAGCTCATAGTTTCATCAATTCCTTCTTCCATATACTCATGCAAAATATTAGTCTCTTCTTGGACAGCGAAGATTTTCTCAATAAATTCATCAATATCGGAATTGAATTTATAATTATCATAGAAATATTTAAGGATAGCAAAATTTTCAGGTCTATAAACATCATCATCAAAAGCTTCATACTTTAAAAGCAAAGATTCAATTTCATAAGCACCTTTAAAAGTAACAAATTCTTCTATTCGTTTCACATCATAGTAATCATATATACCATTAGCATAACAAGCTAAGGTTTCATTATCATGAAATTTGCATGAAAAGGGAAGATGTGGAGTGTTCATCCTAGAGCAACAAGTATAATCATATCTCAAGCATAGATTCAAGGCATACCACTTCAATATATGAGTTTGATCCCATAAAAGTTTCCCTTTTTGTGTCAAGAGATAATCCCTAAAGTATTCATGTTGATCCAATGTTACTCCCATTATCAAGTTGAATGGGGTTTTCTCAGGATTATCAAAGTAGTGCAAAATAGTTTTCATGTAACAAGCATCGAGGGTTTTAGGAGGTTCCCCATCTCCATGAGTAGCAAGTACAACTAATTTTTTTGGTGTTTTGTGTTCCATATTCATAACTAAAGATAGAGAACAACTTAGAATAGGAAATAAAAACTACTTAGTGATAAAGAAAACAAGCACATACAAGAATATTCACCCCACGCTATTGCTCCCTGGCAACAGCACCAGAAAAAGGTCTTGATTACCCACAGGTATAGGGGATATTTTGTAGCCTTCTTGAGAAATAAGAGTGTCGAACCCAACGGGGAGCTAAAGGCAGAAAAAATATTCCCTCAAGTTCTATCAACCACCGATACAACTCTATGCACACTTGATGTTTGCTTTACCGGAAACAAGTATGAATGTATTTTGCAAGGATAAAACTATGAGTACTTTGCGAGAATAAAACTAGGGATAAATTGAAAGGTAATAAAAGTAGATAGCTTTTGTCAATAAGGAAGTCATTTGTCCCTAGGCAATAGATAACAAGTACCGGTAATTATTCTTGCAATTTTATATGAGGGAGAGGCATGAGCTAACATACTTTCTCTACTTGGATCATATGCACTTATGATTGGAACTCTAGCAATCATCTGCAACAACTAAAGATCAATAAGGTCATGAAACCCAACCGTAACATTAAGTATCAAGTCCTCTTTACTCCCATACGCAACAACCCACCTACTCGGGTTTAAGATTCTGTCACTCTCGCAACCCACCATAAGTGAATCATGAATGTATTGCAATACCCTACAGTGGGGCCCCCTCCCCTTTGCACGAGACGGAGTGCACCTTAGGACAGCACCATAAATAAAATATACAATCATACCAGCCAAGATCACGATTAACCCACAGGACAAAACGGATCTACTCAAACATCATAGGATAACCATAGATCGTTGGGAAATAATATATGTAGTTGAGCACCATGTTTAAGTAGATATTATAGTGGAGAGAAGGGAGATACACCACTGCATAGAGGGGGAGAAAGTTGGTGATGACAGTAGCAAGATTGTTGATGTAGATCGCTGTCATGATCCTTGCCCCGGTGGCACTCCGGCGCCACCGGGAGAGAGGAGGAGAGTTCCCCCTCTGGTCCATGGCCTCCATGGCGGTGGAGGGGCGGGAGCCCCTCCGAGATTGGATCTCCCTCTCTGTTCTCTTCTGTGTCACGTTCCCTTGATCTGGCTGAAAACCGTTTCTTATATTCTAGGAGATCCGTAACTCCGATTGCGTTGAGATTTTAACACATTTTTTTCGAATATAAGCTTCCTTGCGCCCGAAGTAGAGCTCCAACCGACGTTCGAGAAGGGCACAACCCACTACCACGCGCCAGGGGCCTTTCGCGCTCCCTGGTGTCTTGTGGGCTGTTTGGGCCTCTGTTTGCGATGATTCCAACTCCAAAAAATCACATACATTCCAAAATAATTCTCCGTAAAATTTTATTGCATTTGGACTTTGTTTGATATGGATATTCTGTGATACAAAAAACATGCAAAAAATAGGAAATGGCACTGGGCACTGGATCAATACGTTAGTCCAATAAATCATATGCAAAGTTGCCAAAATATGTGAAAGTTGTATAATATTGGCATGAAACAATCAAAAAATATAGATACGACAGAGACGTATCATGTATCAGTCAAAAAGATGGACTAATGCTGCTTGTAGAGATACATGGAGGTGTGTGTGGATCACATTTGGGATCAAGAGCACTTGTCAGGAAAGCTTTCCGGCAAGGATTCTATTGGCCCACTGCCCTCCGAAATGCAACTGAGCTCATCACCAAATTTGAAGCATGTCAGTTTCATTCCAAGAATATTCATCAACCTGCTCAAGCCCTTCAAATAAGCCCTTTATCCCGGCCTTTTCACGGTCTGGGGGCTCGATATCTTGTGCCCCTTTCCCCATGCCATCGGAGGCTTTGAATTCTTGTACTGGTAATCGACAAGTTTACAAAGTTGCCCGAGGTGGAGCCAGTGATGAAGGTGACTGTGCAATTAGCTATCAAGTTCTTTAAAGGATTGGTATGTCATTTTCGACTGCCCAACAGAGTGATCACCGACAACGATACACAATTCACAAGTCGCGCCTTCATGCAATACATCCAGAGCCTTGGAAGCAAGATCTCCTTCGCTTCTGTTGCCCACCCCAAGAGAAACAGATAAGCTGAAAGGATGAATGTTGAAGTGCTGCGAGGGCTCCATACAAGAACTTTCGAAAAGATGCGAAAATGCGGCAAGCGTTGGGTTGATGAGTTGCAAGTGGTTCTTTCGTCAATCAGGACGACACCAAATCGAGCTACTGGCCAGACTTCCTTCTCCCTGGTATTTGGTGCAGAAGAAGTGCTCCGCACGGAACACATATACGGGTCACCTCGAGTACTTGCCTATGATGTAGTAGCGCAAGAGCAGCTATGTCATGGCGATGTCATGCTCCTCGAGGAAGATCATCTTCGGGTAGCTATGCGTGTTGCACGATACCAGCAAGCCATGCACCGCTATAATAGCCGCAGGGTTCACGCCCGTAGCCTTGACGAAGGTGACCTTGTCCTTAGGCGTGTTCAATCCGCCAAGGGTGCAAACAAGTTGATACTGAAGTGGGCATGTCACCAGACCTGACGCAGTCCGTCTGGAGACTGAAGATGGCATCGCAATGCAAAAGTCATTGAATATTGAGCATCTTCGTAAGTTCTAACCATAAGGCACGATTGTCGGGCCCTGCTCCGGCAACGTGTTTTGTACAAGCATAGTCCCCGGGACATGTGACCCTTTGTACAAGGCCAAGCATAGACCATGTGCATAGATGAATAAAACGAAGAGCTTTCATAAAAACTTGCATACATGATTTCTTATTTGTTTAAATAAGATCCTATTGTGATTACAATAGTCCTAAGACAACATAACTGGCATATTGTGAAAGACTAAATGCTATCATATCTTCTCTTTTCCTTTAGATGACAACAGAAAGGTTTCATCACGAATCGTTTTCTAGGAAGAAGGATGGATGCAAACCCATGCACTGGTCCCCGAGAACCCCTCCTTATCTAAAACAGTAAGAAGGACAGCAAACAGAGCTAAGTTCATCCCATCATTCCATGTTATGTTCACATATGATAAACTTGTACATAGGGAAACCTTGTTGTCTCTGCCATACATGCTCCCATCCTTGACTCAAGTCCACTCAACATGATTGGTTGTAGTTGCATTCGAGAGATTAACAAGTGGCTAGCCTTTGTTTGTGCTCCTAACCCATTTTTGAGCTCATTGAATGAGGTTTAGTAGTGGCTGCGATGGAGGCCGGCAAGATATCTTGCCGAAAAACTTTGTTTACTAAGAAGTATTGAAGGTTCGTCCTTCAGCATGTTTAAAATACATGCACAAGTATCCGACAAGCATTTTTTCCACTAATATGTACATAAACAAGTACATATCATATGAAGTACAAACATGGATGAATAATTACATAGTTTTAATTAAAATTTGGCAAGTGCTTACATCATTTGATTTGAAAAAAGATAAATGACCCGTAATTCCTTTCTTGTCCCTCTCCTCCTAGGAGTTGCAGCAAGGAGGGAAGAGGGCAAAAGAAGCGCCTAGGCAGAAGCCTAGCCCGGCCCAGTCAGGACCAGTGAGATGCATCCTGACAAGATCGGGAGGGCAGCACCCCGGCAAGGAAGAAGAGGATGGGGATGGGGAGAGTGGATAGGCGATGCCCTGGTCATTCATGCCAGGACCAGAGGAACACGGTTCGGCAGGGACACTAGCAGGGAAGACGAAGCCGGAGTCCACGAGGAAGCCTGCCGGGGTCCACCTAGAGGTGGCGGTGACGACCAAGCCAAGCTCCCCCGACAAATTGCTTTGCCAGGGTCTAGTTGAAGATGATGGTGCTGTCGGCGCCTAGCTGACGATGACGGTGCGTCTGGCGTTCAGCCAGAGTCCGAGTCATCATCTTCATGCCTGACATCTGGGGGCTCCTCATTGCCATCTTCACTGTTGGTGTCCTCCTCATCGCTATCGCTCGAGGAGGAGCTTTCATCATTGCTCGAGCTTTCCATGAAGCACCCTAGATGAGCACCTGAGTGTCGGAAGACCTTGATGGAGAACATATCATGCTCCACCAGCTTGAAGCAGAGGATGTGCCCTTCTGCAAGGTAGTGGGTGTGGGTGAAGGTTTTCCAGCGATGCCTGGGGAGCATGACATGTGGTGGGGGGAACTCAAGATCCACCCACATGGTGCCGTTGTAGCAGCCGCTCATGCACAACCGCAACCCAAGCGGCTGGTCGTCCTCCATCACCCTAGCAAAGGGACGAGGGAGCCGTAGACGGCTGTGCGGAGGATCGTGCAGCTTGACGATGAAGTCCGGCGCCATCCCCGACCGCGCCCCACAACTTCACCTTATGCGCTAGACCCAGCTTCTGCATCTGCGGCAGAGGCAGGCACTGGGCGTCGAGAAGAAGCCCTCGTCATCGCGACGGGATCATGAGCTCAGCCCCTTCCCCTCACCATGATGGAAGCAGAAATGGAGATGGAGAAGAAGGAGATGGTGGATGAGCATTGCCACTCCTCCACACCTCCCTTTATAGTGGAATAAGGGGGGGAAGGTGGCTAGCTCTCCACTACCCCGGGGCAACCGCCCCGCTCCTCCAATCCAACCTTCTGCATTCCTGATGGCGTCCATTTTTGTCGGCCGCCCAATTACTCCAATCCGAGGCATTGGGCTTTCTGCTAAGGCACACGTTTTGCGCTCCCTGCGCGTCCACCAACCCCGCGCAATGCATGCGGCACGCGTGGCAGAAACGGTAGGAGTAGTGGGTGAGGTAAAGATAAAATGGCAGTTACCCCCGGTTCATGCACGGACGCCCTAATGGGCTCCCGTGGACATGTACGCCCCTGTTTTACGACGTGAACGGAGTGCACCGTTTGAGTAGTGAAGATGCCATGGGAGACTTGGGTGCGAGATCAAGCCCAGGTTAATGAAGAAGCAAAGAAGATCTAAAAAACACAAGCGTCAGCCCGGCAATGTCATTATGTACACACGTGAAATTGATTGGGCCTACCCCAATGATGCCCAGCAGCACGTATGGACCAGGCCCGGGGGCTCCTGTCGGTGCGTCAAACATTTGTGTTTGCCACCCGGACTTGTGCACAGGCGTGCTGACGATCATACACCAATTACTAAGACATGACACAAGATAAGCTAGAGAAACCACTCTTCATGAGATCAAGGAGTGCATTAAGAAGATCAAGTCAGTAGGAGAGCAGCTCAGGTAGGCCTCCCTTGCCGTTCAGGAGAGCCCGACAGGGTCGAGACTGCCCCTGAGAGCCAAGACTAGATTGCCTCAACAAGGCTCCTAGGCCATCAAGATCGGATCCCGGCAAGCTCCGTACTGGTAGGCCTCCGCCAAGATGCCATCGCTCGACCGCATCATGCACATGTCATTAATCAGTGCGGTGTCAAGCTCTTAGTTGGCTCGGTGGATCTTGTCAGCTATGTGGCAACTTGCTAGAGAGGAGATTAACTTTATTGACACCAGTCAAGATGGTGTGTCACGCTAATAAGGAGAAAAATGATAAGTGGTGCGACTGGCTTGCCAGGCTTCAACCTCAGCATGACACCTAGCAGTGCATTTAATGCACTTTCTCCTAACTACCAGAGCTAGGTATGATGACACTATTAGCTATCTAATCATACTAAAATGACTATTTTGCCATTATGGCCCCCACTTAAGCTATAAAAGGAGGCCCGAGGCAACCTAGCAAGGGGTTCGAACAATTTGACACATCAACACTTGTATGTGTGTGTTGCTCTCCCCGAGGCACACTTGCTAGGCTTGAGCTCGCCGCGTCTTCGTGTTCCTCCAGATCAATCCACTAAAGCAGGAGTAGGGTTTTATGCTGCAAAGCAGCCCAAACTTGGGTAAAAGAGAGTTGTCCATCACTGCGCTGCCCTGCCATTTCTGCTCCTTGTGCAATGTGATCTCCCCCTTGCCGAACCACAAAGGGGTAGCCTTGCCCCATATGTGATTGTGCTTCCACGCCAACATATACAAAGTTATAACAATCATGTATAATAGAGTTTAGAAAAGACTCAATTACTTCTCATGAATATTCAGATCATAAACCCACAATTCATCGGATCCTAACAAACACACCATGAAAGAATATTACATCGAATAGAACTCCAAGAGCATTGAGGAGAACATTGTATTGAAGATCAAAGAGAGAGAAGAAGCTATCTAGCTACTAGCTATGGACCCGTAGGTCTGTGGTGAACTACTCATGCATCATTAGAAGGCAGCAAGGATGATGTAGAAGCCCTCCAGGATTGATTCCCCCTCCAAAAATGACTCCAACTGGGATCACGGAAGAATAGAAGGTTGCGAAGGCGGAAAAAGTGTTTCAGGTGGATCTCTAGTATATTCGGAATATCTGGGAATTGATAGATGTGGAATTAGGTCAAGAGGTGCCACGAGGGTCCCACAAGCTCAGGCCCTCCCTGGGGGCGTGCCTGGTTAGCTTGTTGCTCCCTCGTGACTCTTCTAGTCTTCTCCCGAACCTTTATGGGTCCCTTCTGGTCCAGAAAAATTCATCATAAAGTTTTATCGTGTTTGGACTCTGTTTATATTGATTTTCTAAAAAGCCAAAAACAAGCAAAAAATAGGAACTGGCACTGGGCACTAGGTTAATAGGTTAGTCCCAAAAATGATATAAAATAGCATATAAATGCTTATAAAACATCCAACACTGATATGATAATAGAATGGACAAATCAAAATTTACAAATACATTAGCGACATATCACCTGTGCGCACTAGGTGTTCCGCTTGTGCAAGAACAACCCCAAATCCATGGTAAGTCAGAAAAATCGAGGAAATTCGTTTGTAGGGAAGGTTGGGGATGGTGGGGAAAGGTAGATCCAGTTGCCAAACAAGAAATTCATGGACCAAATCAATGAAATCTCACAAGATCCAACAAATGAAAAAATTGGTAGGGCTATTTTTGTGGGGATTTTCAAATTGGGACAAAAAGCTACAAAATTAGGCTAGAACTAGCACATAAATGCCCGTGCATTGCAACGGGAGAGAAAATTAGACACCCATAACCCAATAAGCATGGCTCAAGATCCCCACGTCCGCGTCCCCTATATCAATACGACACCCCGGGGCACTTCAAGCTGAGTTCCTTGCTTGTGAGGAGGGTATCAACCTCGCTCTTCAATAGTCTAAACTTTGGTGGAAGTCGAAATGGGTTGCACTGAGGTAGTCTAAGTTAATGTAACCATTGTTCATGTAAGTAGGAGCCGGAATTCTGTTAGCCATTACTTAGTTACTTTTGGTCATGCTGAGGGTCGTACCGTAGTACGGTTGTACTCGGGACCTGCAGATGTTCCTATGCTTTGTAGGAGTGAACTTGTAACTCATTGAGAAATGAATTCTCTTCTAACCCCACAAAAGAAAATACGACACTCCTTCTGTGTTACCATTTATCATTTTTTTAACCCTCGCCAACGGTGGCAAGTCACGTTATCAAACCGCATCCGAACATGGTCGATTCAAGACAATGAGATCGTACACCACACAACGTACATGTCATTGAACTGCGGAAGGGAAATCCCTTGTTTCAAACTTAAATGCAAACTACTCCTATACCAAGTCTATACACAGTCCATCATACTCCCACTCACTTTCAACTTGTAATTTTGTGGACTTGTTTCATGGAGGGAGGGGAAGTCCTGTGTCTGTCGCTGCATGCCTCTTTACACAGTGCTTCACCATGGAGCAAACACCAATATTTTCCTTCCAGTTGGAGAGATGTTTGCTACAAATAGTACACATATGTTCATCCATAACAAATAAAAATAATAGTTCACTCATTTTCCCACAATCAATATATTGGCAGATGACTTATTCTTGGATGATTTCTTAAATTACTTCAGAAAGAAAAGTTACAGTGTCAAGAATTCCATTCTAGTCTATACATGCTTAGTCCATATAGCCCTCTACTGGTTGAGAGCGACACCAAGCCACAACTTCATGTTTCCATTGAAGTGTATCACTGAGCACCACGGATCACTTCGGGGATGATGTTTGGATTCCTGGTATTGCCATAGAATGCCATCAACCCTGCTGGTAGAACAGTTGTTGGGTCACATAGTGCCCCATCCCCATTCCGCCATGAGAATATTGTGCCATTCCTATAAACATGTAATATGTAAAAAAACGATTAACTAAAAATATGAGAAAAGACCACCTGTTAGTTATGCATATGTACGTGGTCTAGGGCCTGGATATGCTAATTTATATTCAGAATGGAACCAATTTAAAAGAAAGCAATTTATTGCCTTTTACCTTCATGCTTCAGAGACAACAAAATTGCAAAGATGAGCTATAAGCTGTTAGAAGAAATACTCAGTCTGAAGTCCATTTGTATGTTATATATGCAAGGAAATGTACTCTTCCATTGCAAAGCAATAAGGCTTTAAGTAATAGCATACCTGTAGTGCATACACTCTGTTGTATGTTCTTCCTCTGTTCGAAAATTCCACCCACGCAAGCAAGAAGTATTTCACTACCTTACTCCAGTAGTTCAGTGCATACATTTGTTGCTCGTCGTGATTGCAACCTGAACAGAGTAACAAAATTGTCAGTTTGCGCATGGATGGATCAATGGAAAAACATTGTCACATTGGCATGCATAGGTGTTCTAAAACTGTAAAAAATAGCATCTACATCTGCGCATACACAAGGAACAATTGCAGAGAAAAAAATTGATCTAGTCAATTTTTTGATAATCATGAAATATAAAACTTGAGTTCACAGGAAACCAAATTAGTCGCTTGAGCCTCACCTACTCCTAATAAAGGCAAAATACAGAGGCTTGCTTGAGGCTATGCCAACATACAAGACTGATTTAATGATCCAGTAATCGGATAATAAGAAAATCAAGAGCAATAATAGAGAAGGTGTTGCAGTAATCATTAATAATAATCTTTTGTTTGAAAACTTTACACAAGACTTCCTAACTACTAGTGTGACCAATTGACTCATGCCCATACACTTGTCATGTATCAACATACAGGACTGACTGGTACATATGAATGCCTGTCAATTCTTTAGGTCACAACAAGCAACTGAAAGATAATACAAAAAATCACAAATAGTCTTTGTTCTTCATGATGGAGGTATTTTGATAATCATGTAAAAGAGGAAGCTTGCGTTTACAGGAAACCAATTGGCTATGATGATCGATGGGCACAACCAGAACAGCTAGTAACCAAACAAATAGAACATCTTTTGATGGCGAAATTATAGGAAAATAGCAGATAATTCTATAGCCAAGGCGATACGAAGTAGTTTTTGTACCATGGGTGGAGAATAGAACATCAATCTACAGAAGGCACTGAACCATGTACCATGGGTGGAGAACAGGCAGACAGAATTCGGGCGAAGTCAAACGGCGAGATTCTGCCGAAGTCGGCAAAACGGGGACAACAAGGTCAAGCATGGAAAGCAATTGAACAGGGGTTTCAGCTGTGGGAGTCCAAGCGCTCTTATAGCCAAGGCGATACGAAGTAGTTTTTGTACTTTAATTTCCTGCTTGCAAATATTGTTGTCAATCTATCCCCATAGCTCCCCTTGCGCCATCTTATGAAGGTCCAAGTACCAAGTCCTGACTACATAGAATCTGTCTATCTATGCATCAAATCACATGAAACAGAAAGGGCATCACACAGCTAGCTTCAACAACAACAAAAAGCTGCAGGAATCATAGAATAAATATCTTCACAGGATGTAATGCTTACATTAGCATTCGCTGATGGATTAGCAGAAACTCTTCACTTGGAACCACTAAGCTTTATCCATGACTTTTCTTTTCCAACCATGCTTCACCATGAAATTCAGATTTAATAGAATTAGTAATGACAGTTGTAAACAAAATTAGTTGCCACACTTACATCAGCAATTACTTCTGCTCGCTGGCTCAGAAGATTGTATAATTATAACAACCAATAGGATTTTACCTGGTTGATGCACACAACAAAAGAATCCATTCATTTTCTTCAAGAAATTCATTGAAGGTTTGGTGCACGATAACAATGGAACCATAACTAGATATGTTGTAAAAGTACAGAGGAGGGGCCTGCTTCCGTGGGACAACACACTCTTAGCCGCCGGGGTGGCACCCAGCCGGAACAAATCTGGATGACGCAGGGAAATGGGGAGCGGCCGCCACGCCGAGTCTGTTTTCCTACTTTGAACGCTCGGTCTGGGCCTCGCGCATAATGTAGAGACACAAATGTCAGGCATAAACTGGTTGGTCTTTCATCAAGCAATAACTGATAAAGTCAGGCCATTTGCAAGTTGAAAACATACATGCAGAGCCGCACAAGCAGAAGCCCCATTGCCGAAATAATCTACCAACCTCTGTTTCACCTGGATCGGATTGGCTTCAGTGTAGATCGCATTTTACTAAATAATCCCCATGAAATCAAATGGATTGTGGACCCTCACCGACTCTTTGGCCGTCCGGCAGCTTGGAACAACTGGTACACTTGTTCTTAAGTGTAGATCGTACATCAGATACACCTGTTTCTTCATATTGATTTTCTAAACAAAGGTAAGAGTTTGACATGAAAATTAGACTGAATCTCAATCCGTCGTATGCATAACATCAGACAGGTTGTTGGCGGATGCTCCTGAATAGAGTTCATGGTTTACCAACTATGGATTGTTAGTGAAAACTAAAACGCTAAAGAAAGAATCAAGAGAGTAGTTTGGCCGTTGAAAATCCATGTACCCAGATGAGAGGGGAGGGGGTGCATTGCTAGCAACTAGCTCAGAGTTGTTGCTACTTCTTGCTTCCTCCTACTGGATGCAAGTCACTACTCATGCGGTCCTGCCTCAAACACCTGCGCATGTAGCCAATAGTCAGAGAGATAGAATAACGAATTAAGGGAAGAGAGCATGAGGACGATAAGAGAAGATGCGTCATTGCCGTCCGCATGCCACACACACCAGGCTGTCAGTCCCACATCAAGCTTAGTCAGGAGGAGACGTCCCCTTCCAGCCGGCGGCCAATCAACCATGGGTCGCAGCTGGGGCGCCAAGGATGAGCTCGGCCGGTATCCATCCATCCGGCGGCCAAGCAGACCTGGGTCACAGCTAAGGCGCCGTGGTCACTGAAGCCTTAACGCGGCGATGGATGAGCGCGGGCAGGCGCTGGTGACGGTGGAGAGGAAGGGCAGCGGCGGTGCGGATCCACTGAAGCCGAAGGGGTGGGGGCGGCGCACGGCGGAGGGCCGGTGGCCGATGATGGTGGCGGAGGGGGGAAGCGCACGGCAGAGGGGAGGTGGCCGGCGGTGGTGACGCGCGGCAGAGGGGCGGGGGCCGGCCGCGGCAGTGCACTAGATCGTGGAGATGCGCTTGAGGTGGAGATAGGTTGTCATGCGGGTTCTTTTTTCCCTTGTACCTGTTGAGTTTGACTTGTTAGGTGAACCCTAGGGAGACAAAATTTAGTACCACCTCAAATATGTTTTAAATTCAAACTGAAAGTGTAAAATCAAGAAAAGAAGCGTATTGTGACGGTGAACCCATGGAGTTAATCCGTGCTTTATTATTAGGGAGAGATATGGGGGGTAGGCACTCCAAGATGCCAATTAACCTTGCTCATGATACCAAGATATTGTTGGGTGGAACCCTAATGGATGATGTTTTCACACTTGTAGTTGGAATGGGAAGAATAACAAGAGAAATCAGTCAAACAAAACC